>NC_056741.1:1839360046-1839675046 GCF_019279795.1 Protopterus annectens
TGCCTATGTCGGATGCACATAGTACACTCCCTATACATGGTTGACATCCCTTTTACTGTATGTGCGAGTCAGAGACAGGTGTCATTCCCTGGGTCCCTACTGTGTCAGTGCATGTGCTATGCGTTACCTCTTCGCCAAGCCCAGGGCATACTGGGTAAGCCTCCTGCTGCCTACTGAGGCAGGCTCAGGTTGTTCCTCCTCCGAGTCACTCTGTGCCTGTGCAGGCCTTGGGAATGGTGGGGGGCTGTGTGGCCCTGCCCCATGCTATTCCTGCTGCAGCTGTTTCCACAAGATCATACTGTGTAGCATGGCACATACAAGGACAATTTGGGTACATGTAGTTGGCGAGTACTGCAAGGCTCCACCAGATGTGTCCAGGCACCGGAACCATGACTTGAGCATCCCAAACACACGCTCCATTATGATTTGTGTTTGTGCGTGTGCCTCATTATGGAGTTCTTCTTCGGTTGTGTGCGCATTTCTGATGGGTGTCAGCCATGGATCCAGTGCGTATCCAGCATCCCCCACTAGGTGACCGTGTGGGATGTCCACTGACAAATGTCTGGTACAGCTGTGTCAGATGCCAGATGTAGGAATCATGGTAGCTTCAAGGGCAGCCAGCACACACACACACTCATTATTATGTCCTTTTCATCGCACACGACCTGGCAGTTGATGGAGGGGAAGCCCTTGCAGTTGAAGTAGAACCTACCCCGCTCACCAGTTGGTGCTTTAATGCATATGTGCATGCAGTCTATTGCACCCACTACATCAGGGTATTCTGCTACTTGGTGGAAGAGACGCACATTGCTGCCCAACGCCTCATGGGTGATGGGGAAATATACATGCTCACCAACTTGTGCAGACATGGCATCCAGGAACTGGAGTACCCTGGATACTGATGCCTGTGAAATCCCCATCATATCCCCAGTTGGCCTTTGGAAGGTACCTGTAGCTAGTATTCTTAGACCTACACATACCTTGGTATCCACCGGGATGGGTTCCGCTCTGTTAGTTCTGTGTGAGGCGTGGCCGGCACAGCTCAACAATTTGCTGTAGGAGGTCCCTGTCCACCCTATAGAGCTCCACTATCTCCAGCTCATGTAGCCCTTGGTAGGTTACCCTGGGTCTGTACACTCTTCTCAGTCTCCTCACTGTGGGTTGGTCAGCAACATTCACATCCTCACCACCCTCATCCTCACAACCCTCAGCCTCTTGCATATGCTGGTTTATGATAGCAAAAGCAGCCCCTAACATTTTTTCTCTTGCTTTCGTTTTGTAAAATTTCCCCATTTGTATACACCAGTGGTGCAGAGATTTTGGGGAAAAAACAAGGGGGAAAGGTGTTTGCATGGTTTATAGTGGTGTGCTGGGCTGGTCTGCTGCCTGTGTAATTGGCTGATTCGGATACATGGTTTATAGTGGTGTGCTGGGCTGGTCTGCTGCCTGTGTAATTGGCTGATTCTGATACATTTCACATGTCAGCTAAGCTAGTTCTCCTTGATTACCTTCCTACTGCTGTTGTCCCTTCCCACTGCCTCCCTGTTTACGCCCATGTGTGCACCGCGCAAATGGAGTGCTCAAATGTGCACAGAGCTATTTCCTGGTTTAACTTCCTTTTTCTTCCTGTAAAACTCGGTGCACGGCACTCACACCTGCTTACACTTTGTAAAAAGTGCTAGGCAGATTTAGACACACTCCTAGCTTAGCTGTGCTAAGCTAGGAGCAAGCCCGAGCCACAGGGCTCCAGTCCACTTACAGTATGCCTCACACACCCCCCCATGATGTCACCTATATCATAGTCTTGCACCTAGCTATTTATACTCATACACTCTTGGGACCTGCCTCACACCCTGAGGAAATCTGGGATTCACTATCCTTTCCCTCATTTGCATAGGATTGTCTGCTAATGCATAGTTACATGTCCCACACTGAGCATCCCCCCTTAGCAACCATTACTCACTGGCCAGGTTGTCTTATGTCAGCCATTGACTTGCATGGCAGAATACTGCTTTTAGTTAGAATGCTTATTTTAGTTTTGTTTTATTATTTTCCCCCCGACCCCATTTGTGAGTCGCTGCCCTATGCTTAAACAGGCAAGATCGAGGAAAAAAAATGAAAGGTTTTTTTTTTTTTTTATTTACACATTTTGCAATGCCAATGGCCTTCTACTTGGTCACTGGCATGCTTCATCAATGATATGCAGCCTTTATTTGGAGCCGTCATAGCTCTGTTTTGTAGTTTGCAGAAATGTACTCTAACAGAGTATATTTCTGCACACTGCACTCGTCCTGCACGGACAGCTGCAGCTTCCTGGATTGCATACTACCCTCATCTGCATCGTTTTCATCTGCAAATGAGGGTGATTTGCATACAGGAGCTCAGTCCGTGCAGGATTAGTCTTATGAGCTCATGTGCACGTCCCGGGAGCTCGTTCCTGGATCGCACGTGGGCCATATTGCTGAAAATAGCTCTTAGACTAATCCTGCACACTATAAACTGCTTTGTAAATCTGGGGGCTTGTCTACAACTTAAACGAAGGACATTACATGCCCATCTCTAGAAAAATGAGAAAGTATCTCAACTCTACATACATCATCAATAAATTAACATCCACAGTAGCTCAACGTCACAACATTATATTAACTTTACTTTGCTTCTTTACAGATGTTCTTATCTTGTGACAGAGTACAGTCTGGATGCATAGCAGTTAAGAAAATGTATCCTTTATTTAATCACTAGCACATAAAGCATCACTGATAATACTCTTCCCACCACTACTACACAATTAAAATACCTCCAACTGCACAATATGCAGAACCTTACTACCCCACTCTCTTATAACATATTGAACTACATAATTTAACAACATATCGGGGTACCCCCTGGCCATAAACATGGACTTAATAAAATCCACTTCTTTCAACATAATATCTCTAGTAAGGTAGTAAGTATGTGCCATTATTAGGGAAATTAGGAGGTGTGAACACAACACAATCAATGAAATTGAAGACTGAATCAAGTCAATTAGTTTGTGTACTTATGTATTCACCAGTTGTTTATAATATCGAAGCCATTATCAGAGAACATTGGAATTTGGTAACAAGAGATGTTGATACATTGAGAATTTTAGGTATAAATCCCAAG
Source organism: Protopterus annectens (assembly GCF_019279795.1). Classification (NCBI taxonomy): domain Eukaryota; kingdom Metazoa; phylum Chordata; order Ceratodontiformes; family Protopteridae; genus Protopterus; species Protopterus annectens. The sequence continues at coordinate 1,839,363,194 of NC_056741.1, forward strand.
ATAGTTTATAAGACTGGTTTTAACATTAAGAATATGGTGGAATCCAATAGAAATGATAAAAAGAGGGGAAGTTTTCGAACTAGGAAATGTAGAGCCTGCAATCAGTGTCATTGTATTAATGAAGCTATATGTTGGAATCCAATAGAAATGATAAAAAGAGGGGAAGTTTTCGAACTAGGAAATGTGGAGCCTGCAATCAGTGTCATTGTATTAATGAAGCTGAAGGTTATAAGTTAGATAATTTTAATAGGATTTACATATATAGTAGGGGTGGAAATTGCAACACGAAGTATGTGGTATATTTGGCTGCTTGTGTAGAATGCAACGCATTCTACATAGGTAAGACAGAGACAATTCAAACGGCGTATATATGACCATTTGTATCGCATCAGAACGAAGGATAAAAAGAACACCTTATATCGGCATATATATCATTATGGTGAAACTCATCACTTTATATTTGTTATTATTGACTAGTGGGTATTTCTCTATATGGTGGGAATATCAAAGCACTTTTGGCTTTGAAGGAGAGTAGGTGGCAGATGTTCACTGATGCCACCAGATACCCAGGTATCAATGATTTTATCAGTATTAAACCATACTTAATTTTGTCCCAATAGTATGGTTCTTTTTAGGGAGATATATATACATACTTATGTTTTATAGTCATATATAGTTACATATTTAGTTACATATTTAATAGTTTTTAGATTTTCAATACATATTCACACATTTATACAGAGTGTCTACATATGGTTTCTTTATATGGAATCTATTAGCAGTGTGTGATTGTCAACAGTTCAATATGTATGTATTTCTTTAAGGAAATTTATTGTGAGATTTTATTTTGTCGCCATATTTGGTATTTAATGAACACAGTATCGATCAATTTTGTTCTGAAGAAGTCTGCTAGCCAGATGAAAGCGCTTAACCTGCTTGTTGTGGAGTTTTCTACTTGTTAGTTGGAGATATTCGTGTTTTGGTATTAAACGGTCATTCCATTGTCCGAGCCGAGTTTTTATTGTGTTTGAATCCGTATCAGTTTGCTATTTATTTACGGTGTTGCAATTGGTGTGGAGTATAGGCCAAGACAGACAGAGGTTAGTAAACAAAACAGGTTAATGATTTTATTATGCATGCCATAAAAAAAAGTGGGCATGGCTTCTCCTTTAATTCATCTCAAAAACAGATCTGTGATTAAAAACATAAAAAAAACAAACATTTACACATGAAGGCAATATCTGAAAGAAGGCTTTATAATGCTATAAAACTGAAAGCTTTTTTTTTCATATTACTGATGGCCCTGATGAAACTTGTGCAAAAGCACTTCAATATTTACTTATTATACGACTGGCCATTAGTATTTTAAAAAGTAGCATGATCAACCAGTGTGCCCATTGTAAATCAGAGCCTATACCGATGGAAAAAGGTCTGGCCACCTGGACTTTCTTCCATTAATATATGCAATAAAAAATGTATTTTTCTCTCATTTAAAAAAAAAAATAAACTCGCAAAACTGGAGACCCAAACGAACAAGAGATACGGCACAGAGAAAAATAAAAGGATAGTCAGGCAAGTTATGCAAAATTAAAGAAACGTATCTAATTATCCTTTTATTTTCTGTGTCCAGTCTCTCTAATGCGTTAAAAGCCTCCCGGTTTCTTGCTTAAAAAAAAAAAAAAAACAGATCTTCCTTTCTCCATTGCTTCCTTTACAAAGTACTGGTACATTGCAAAAGCGTGGAAACGCAAGTCCCATATGTATGCACAGTACATCAGCTACGCCCCAGGATACCAAGGGAAAAGTGGAAGAGTACCACAACACCATTATACAAAGATATTATTTAAGAAAAGTAAGCAATTTTTTCTTAAATAGTGTCATTGTATAACAGCAATAACAGACTCTGTGGTGTGGTATAGTGAAGATTTTCCCATGGTTGGTTTTGTTTAATCACTCGGCCTTAGACCTCATGATTAAACTACACCAGCCGTGAGTAAATCTTCAATATACCACACCCACATTGTCAGTCAGTTATTGCTATGTTATTTGTGCCGTTTTTCTGTCTCATAATATAATGTGAAGTTAAGTAGATATAAACATTTTATAAAATATTTACTTCAGCTTACCAAATGAGTTGTCTTTTTTACATAAATAAATACATGATAAATTGTAAATTTCGTGGGAGGATTCACGAGAAGCTGAGTTATGAAGCTCTCCTCTGGCTGTTAGGAATATTCAACTAGGGGACTTAACCCAAGATCTGGGATTGGTCCAATTATTTCCATGACCATTTCAGCACTCAGCACTTCTGGACCCCCCTCTACAGACTCAGAATGCCTTTAAAATAATAGACTTGTAACTGGTATAACATTAGAATAAAAACACTTGCCCATCAGCTCATTTATCTAGCTTAAAAAAACTTTTCAAAAAAGTTAAACAAGGCATTTTATTCCTCCTACTAAAAGGCGGCTGGAAGCATTCTTCTAGATCTAAGAACTAAAGTGATGTCTTCTAGACAATCTCAGTACTCTAAGTATAGGGATAGAAAAAACTCAGTGAAGACAAGTTGTTTGAATCAACTGAAAACAGGGCTAGCTAAAAACTGAAAAGAACAACAATGTATGCACTTGACAGAAATATAACAAACTTAGGAATTGTGGTAATGTCAAACCTCTCTAAACATATAAAACAACAAAGTCTTCTCTTGCCAATTTAAAAATGGGTCTATATATTAGAGTATTGAAAGTTTAATAGTTTGAATCACTAAAGGTTGACCTTTATTGATCAAACTATTAAAATTTTGAATGTTCATAAAAATAAACTGAAGAAAAAAAAAATCTAAAGGGTGTAGGCAGGGGGGCAGCACCCCCCACACTACTTAAATATACCAACTCCGAGACAGCACTACATTGAAGTAAATGGAAATCTCCCCTTACAGAGACTTCCGTTTACTTGTTCGATGTTCTGCACTTTCGCTATTCAATATTGTCGGTCTTCGAGAATATGATATAGACCCTTTCAAAACATACCTTCTATCCACCAAACAAGATAATGCAGCCTCACTCCCTACTTCACTCTCCTCAAAATAGTATCACCCCCCTCCCAAACACACACGCACATTCTAGCCTCCGGAAAAAAAAAAAGTTAGTGTCTCAGGTGCTAAATACAGCATATATCCCACATTTCTGAAATTGGCAGAAAAAAAAAAAAAAAAATGAAAACACATTCATATTTTCAGTTTCTCTCCAACTAGTAGAATATTCTTGCCTGCATTTCAGGTATACAAGTATTTCTCTCCCTAAAGTCAACTCTCCCTCATGGCTTAAGGATAACAGACCATCTCAAAACTCTTCCCCATTACTAAAATACTTGAACAACTAAATTACCAAGTATTCAAACATATTACTAGTTATCTTAGCACTCGTTAGAAACTCCTTTAGTACATAAACTATCTTGCTATACATTAGAAATTCCATTTATACCAACATTAATACCCCAATTACTGTCCATATTTTATAGACGGGATGTGGGCCTTTTAAACAGTAAACCACTCTCTGTTACTTGACAAAGTCCAGAAACTTAACTGAATGTACAATACTGTGGTTTAAAAATTACTTGCAAGATGGATTATTTCAAATTTTAGGAAATAACTCACCAAACATGGGAATCACGACACCAGAATTCCTCAAAGCTCCATCCTAGAATTGATTTTATTCTCTCTGACTTACCAAACCATAAATAAATTATGCAAGCTGATATTTTGTTGCTTAAAGCCCACAAATCCCACCAAACTCCACAGCAATATCCAGTCTCCCCTCTTTGAACTTTGCAGCAGGCTTCACAGCAACAAAATTCAATATTACCAAAATAAACGTAATGCTCTTCTTCAAAGTAACTTGCAACACTACCTCCAAAACACCTAATGTCAAGCAACAAAATGTAACACTTGACCGTTCCCTCAATCTAAATACTCATGCAGACAACAAAAGCAAACTATTAACATACTTAAAACTAAGCTACAGAATGTCACACCTTCTTTCGCCTATATCACACGTGGCCTTAGCAAAAAATGTGCTGAATACCAAGACAGAATACGCCCAGTCAATTAAAGCCCTTTGTTTAGCTCAGAAAATACACAAAACACAAATGACTGAAATGACCAAAAAGCATCTTGTATGAAAAGGTTCACTAGCTCCTTATTACTAAGGGGGCTTCCCATCTCTTTTGTACTTTGATTTTAAAATTCTTAACTTACGCTGATGTCTACACCTCAAAAATTACAAATCAGACACCAGAACTACACCATTAGAAGCAGCCAAGAAAAATATCACTTTGATACGACCCAAATTGTAAGCTTTCTATAGGAGAAAGGGTCCTCTCAACAATAGGATCTGCTTTATGGAATTAACTACCAACAGATAAACTAAACCTTCTGAAGCACCACCTGCAGAATTAATCCAAGTGTACCTGCTTTGCAGACACTGGCTAATTACTTTGGCTATCTTTAACAGCATGTACTTATTCCATTAAACATTAGTATTCTATTCTTATAAATAGAAATCCTAATTTAAATTCATGTAGTCTTGCTATTTTATGTACTCAACATTTTTCAAATTATGTATCTTAATGTCTTATCTTTTAATTTCAAACCCAATATAATTACTTTCTGTGCTGCATTTATGTTTTGTATTTACTTGTGTTTTATATTTACCTGTTACTTTACTTTTGTACTTGCTGTAATTTATATTTATTGCACTACTGAACTTGGGTTATGACTGAAAAGGGTCAGTTGACCAGCTCACCTACCTGGTTATCACACTGCAAAACACATAAAATAATAGCTATGACATTAAAAAAAATTAGAAACTTCAATATCAAATGGCATTGGTGTATCAGCGATAAGAGACTATACTCAACATTAACAGGAAGCTTTGTAGTCCAAGTAATCAGAAAATTACTGCATCCTCTTTACTGGGTCTAAAACTGGTTGACAGACCTCATTTATTAAGTAATCTTTTGATATCGATATAACAATAAGCAAATAATTCTTAAAGGAGTAAATGACTTGCATTGCTATTCCAATAAAATCATAAGACAAATACTGTACTAGAAATTTTGGAATATTTAGATGGCTTGTCAGTTGAAGTGATTTTGAGAGAGATTTTTCTTGCCCTCAATGGGATGATTATCAAATTTACCAAAGCCTGTATGTTCAGTATATGGGTACATCAATTTGGTATAGTATTCAATGCAAGTACCCTGCTGTCCAAACTGCATTCTAGACGAACTGCATGAATGCATACACAGAACAAATTTCACCAAAGTCATTACGGAGCTAACTTTGGCTCTAGCAATTTACTGGTCCACATCAAAAGTTTGGACTACATTTATTATTTATTATTTCTAAACACAAGACCAGATACTCTTATAAGATGATGCTATACTAATGCTCCAAGCCTGGTAAATAAATATGAAGAACTACCAAGTCTGATTAAATAAGAAGATTATAACACTGTGGCTATTAAAGAATCATGAAACTATATAGAATTTTGTCCTCCCAGCTTTCAAAAGTATGAATTCAGTCTAGTAGTGGTTGAGCCTTAGTACTCATTCAATTCCTTCTTATGTCAAGCAAGAAAATATAACAAAGCATGGCTGTCAAAATTCCTCACTTAAGGAGGAATGGCAACTCAACAAATTGCATCATGCTATAGAAGCCACACTATGGACTCCATAACATTACAATTACTTATCTAGATAAAAAGTTTTACTGGACTCAAAGTATCCAATTGATAGGAGTTTTGACATTCCAGCTAGAGACTTATGCAACCTCACTGCCAAGTCAGTCTATGCAAACAAATTATTGATTATTATAACTTCATAATTATTCGATGCAAGAAATTAGCGATAACACATAGCTGGACATAATAGCAGTTACTAATTTAGACCCAGTTAGTAACATAATTACTGACAAGCCATTAGAACTATCAGACCGTGACTCCCTTTTGTTTGTACTTCACTTTAATACCATCCAATTGTATGAAAAAGTACAATTGCAGGTTAATTTAATACCATCCAATTGTATGAAAAAGTACAATTACAGGTTAATCGACTATGTGTTAAAAACACCTGCTAAACTTTGATGTTGAAATAATAATGAATTACTGCTTGGTTATAAAAAAGTTTGGAAAACTTCTTACTTGACAACGCTTAGTCTAAACAATTACTTATCAATTTTAGGTTATATAAAAAAAAATAAAATCAGTGAAAATAAATTTGAATGTTAAGATCAAGACAGAAAAAATAAAACAAATTACATGCAGAAAATTGCTTTAGATATGACTAACAAAAATAAATGATAAATTAATTATAAATAAATCAAGAATGTTACCAAGTATCATCATCAGGTTAACTCATTAATGATTAATAAGACAGTCACCAATCCAAACACCTATCAAATTAGTTTAATATAAATTTTTCAAAAGCTGGAAGTATTGGAAGAACATCTTGAGACCATGTTATGCCATTTCTGAATTTCAGAGTTATCCATTAATACTAAGGCTATTGGAAGAACATCTTGAGACCATGTTATGCCATTTCTGAATTTCAGAGTTATCCATTAATACTAAGGCTATAAATAACATTAATAAAATACCTCCAAAAGGTCCTGACAGCATTCCTGGTATACTGCTTTATAATATAATGAATGAACTGGCCACATTTATAATAAAACAATGTAATCTGCAACAGCACAGAGTGGAATAGTACAGAAATACTGGAAAATCTCTCACAAACACCAATATTTAAGAAAGGCAATATGGAAAAAAAAAAATTACAGACCAGTTTAATGCTGTTTCTATCGAAACATTTTCAGATATAATTACTGAATGGACAACTAAAGAAATTCAAAAATTAGATGCACTGGATTTAAATCAACATGACTTCATTAAGATAAAGTCAACATTTACTAATCTGAGTTTTATCACCTAGTTTCTCTAGCTGTGTACAAAGTAGCATTAGAAGTCATATTTTTGGATTTGGACAAAGCTTTCAACTCTTTACCTCATGTAACCATTTATAAAGTCTCAGTAAATAGCAAACTTAACTCATATAAGACAAATAACTTATGCGCGAGTGCATCTGAACACTGGTTATAGATGATGGTTACTATTGATGTGACACCCTGACCAAATGCACAAAAATGGGGAAGGATGGAGACTATACTCATAGCAAGCTTTCACACTACTTGTCTGGGACCATGGAGTCTCACAGGGTTCAGTACTCAGCCTGTTATTTTAAAATATCTGCAACACTTCCATGAATTACAGTTGCTGTTCAGGTAAATATGCCAAAGACTTTATAAATGAATTTACTATCTTAGACAAGGATTTTAATAAGGAAATTCCTATTCAACAAATTTCAAATCAAACAGTACAGTCAGGGCTGCAACCCAACTCAAAAAAAGTACAATATATTTTAGAAAACCCTTTATCCATCCATTTCTTTTTCAGCAGTCCAACTTTCAGTGTTATGTATAGGAGTACAGTAATCTTGGAATAATTTCAGCAGGGTTATCCTTACAGCAATACGACAACTGGTTATGTTGAAAACAAAACAGTCAACTACAAAAATGTATGCTCAATCTATACAGGACTGTTATACTCAACAGCTGGTGGAATATAAATATATGCGCTGTGCATATACTAACAGGTACTCAGACAACTGAAAAGAAATAACTAAAAATTCCTCTGAATCATACTACATGAAAGCATATGAACAACTACTTACTCACCTTATAATACAGCGATTTTAACATTTTTTTTATTAGCACAAGCTCTGTTACTCACAACCATAATTTTAGCTTTGTACTAATTTTGAGTAACCATATTAAGTTTGCATCTTATACAAGAAGTATCAGTGTGCAATAAGCTACTAGGCTGATACACATTTCAGAAACTTTAAACAATTTCAAGAAAACCTTGACAGCTAGAAGGGTCATTTGGTATGTGACAGAGGATTAAGAGAATCAGTGTTCTTTGATGGCCCTTGGGCCTGAGCACTAACACTAAACTTATGAATACAAGTTTGCCAAGTTAACCTTTCTTCTCTTTTGAATGGTATACAGCAAATCGCAATTTTCCACAAACACTTTGTATCCCCAATTTTTAATAATTTTCCTTCTGCCTCTGTTTGGTCAGAAGTAGTTCTTTCTGATGGTAGGACTGAATCTTCAGTATTGCTCTTGGCTGCTTTTTATTGCCAGATCTGAAGCATAAAATGTGCCCTCTTACGTAAAACAATCCTGCTGTACACCACCAGTTCAGTTGTTTACCTGTACTGTCATAAAAAAATAATGCTATTTCTAACAGTTTCACTCTGGTATCGCAGGCTATTTCTGGGAGCTCTATAACTCTACTTTTTGATAACAGTTCTTGAGAAGCCTGATATTCAGCTAGTATTTCCTTTATTTCAGCCTCTGATTTCTATAATTTTCTTACTCACCTAAACAGTTAAAGGTCAAAATCATGGCAAAAAGTTTTATATTGTACTTTCCTCCAGTATTGTGATCTATTGCATTATACACATTTAAATAAACAAACAACTGTTACATACAAAAGTAAATTATTACAACCACTTTTTAAGTGCAGAATGTAATAATATAAGCAACTCAACTCACTGCGACAGTCTTCTCGATAACATACAAAATAAAAATACATGTTAATTTTACTAAAAGCGCAACAGCTGCCCCTGTCCAGTTTTCACTATGGGAGTGAAGCATTTTTAGTGTAAATCTCTAATATGTTATTCTCCACAAATAACATTCTGTTAAGTCTCTGCCCTCTTGAAAATCCACCTTTCAAGCGATAGGTTTACGTTTCTATTTACTTTTTATTACAAGCCAGTAATGCAATCTATTTGGCTGAAAAGTATGGGCAAGTGGGGATCAGACGGGGCATTATCTCTGATAACAGCGAAGTTACCCAAACTTTTGGGCTCTTCTGACTGTGATACAAATTCCATTTCAGAAGCATACGATGGAAATCCAAACTGTGATCATACCTGACAGCCACAAAATAACCGTTATACAGGGAAATGCACAAAAAAATAAATAAATAAAGAAGTCAAGTCAATGCTTTGTTGCACAAACATCTCACTACAGGAGAATCTTTTTGTCGTGGTGGTGGAAGCACGTTACATATTTCAACTTTATAAACCGTTAACTTTCTTCACATCAGTAATCATTACACACGCAAACATACCTTTTTGTCCCATATTTGTAAAGGTTTGCTGCCAATACTGTACAAGATTGAAAGGAACCCACTCTGAAACGTGTTTTTAAACATGATGTAGTCTTAGTAAGGTTACACCTTCTCACCCTCCGCTGCTAAAGAAAAACAAATACATATACGTATTTTTAAATAACACAATGAAAATTAAAAAAAAACTGACAGTGACAGATACAGTGCTTACGCATGCCAACCTGCACAAGGCTTGAAACTTCTTTCTTCCTGTGTCTACGACACAGGTCGCAAGATGCTCTTCAGTCCACGGAAAGTACACTAAAGAAGAGAAGCTTGAATTAAGTGACGCAGTTTTGTTTGAAACCAGAGTTGTCAAGACCACACCGTCAAACCAACTACCATCGTCTCTTCTTTAGATTTCCCTCCCAGTACAGTACCACAGTAACAAGCCCCTTAAACACCCACTCCAGTCCTAATAAACATATGCCCCCTCCCCCTTAGTTGTCACTTTAGTCACAGTATCCCTTCGCAACTGTGTACAAACACGTTGATATCACACTAAACCGCTACTTATCATTTTTTCTTATATTGCAGCAGTGTTTGTTATCTCAAAAAACGATAAAAATAAATATTTTAGCCAAAGTGTCTTACAAATAAGGCGGTTGCTGTGGTACTCTTTTTTACAGTAACCAAGGTTTTAAGGGAGGGTTACGGCGGATGAAACAAAAATCTGTCCGTAACATCAGTCACCGTGGCGCTGGTTGGTCGCTTGGTGACGTATGTTTGTTGACAGCCTGCGCGCGCTCTTCTTGCAGTCATAGTAACTTAGACGCGATAATTCCATGTGCTCTGCATCTCTGACTACTGTACCTAAATGTATGAAAGAGGATGAAATGTGTCTCGTGACTTCCTTTTTAGAGAAACGCGATCAGCCATATTGTGGATGTCAAACAACAGAAAGTTACCGTTTTTTTGTTTTGTACCTATGCGCATGTGCAGTTGGGCTTTGTCATAGCTGTTTCAGCAGCTGCGAACAAGGTTGCAACTTATCCGGAATGAGCATAGGTCTCAACCTCTTAAGAGACCAATGTGGAACACAGACCCTAGGCTAGCAATCTGTGACTTCTTCTTCTTTCGGCTTTTCCCGGTTAGGGGTCGCCATAGCGATAAACAATCGAAATGTGGAACACCCATATGTTTGCACTGGGCAAAAATGCACCATTTCCATGGAGCCCGGGCAAATCTAAGCAGAATCAGGGACAAATCCAGAATTACTAAGGAGCATAAAACAGTTCTACTATTACATTGAGACTGTGTGTGACAAAATAATAGAATGTGACTTAACATACATTTTCTGAAATAACAAAAGTTTATAATTCTAATTTGTCATTTAAGTGTAATTCACAATCTTTTTTTCCAAGTCACCACAGCTCTCAACCTTCCATCTCCAAAATGAGGAGCACTAGCCCTCATAATGTGGAACAAATGGGCAAAATGTGGAACACATACTAATGGCTTGCTAACAACAAGGAAGGTCATAGGATGGTTAAAATATGCTGGTTTTACTTACAAAGAAGATCTTTTAATGAATTAATATGATTAATTTCTATTTATCATGGATTTCACTTAAATAAATTCCTAACACTGAATGTGTGACAGACTCTTTCAATGTGGTACTTTAAGGAACATGAACTTTTTAAGACCCCAAATGAAGTACGTTCTCATAATGAGATACACTTGAGAGGTATGCAAGTCACCAGTTTTAGGAAGGATTAAAAGGGGCAGAGATAAAATAGAAGTCAAAAGCAGGGACTGGTCAAATAAAATAAATACCATTTTTACAGAAAAGTCCTACTTCTGTCTGAGCAGTACAGTGTATACATTCAGCCATGTACCTCAGACCAATTATTAGAGGAACAAAGCAGCTGCAGCCCCAACATAAGTCCACAACCCCTCAACAACAGACGATTAGGCAGGAATAAAAAATCGAAAGTTATAGCTCTCAGCAACTGTCAGCAGCCCACAACCATCCCATTCCCAATTTAAGTGACAAAGCAAATCTCAGCTCTTTTAGTAGATCCTTTCAGTTTTCCCTCAAGTTGTTTGGTGGTTTGGTACACAGTCACTGCACAGCTCTCAACTGTACAGATTTTCACAGAATGTCCAGATATTTTGCCTCTTATTTTTGGTCTGCTCCTCATAAAACTTTTTTTTTCTGGGTGGGTGGGGGAATCATAAAGGGTTGAGATCACTAAATAGTGACAGACATTTGAGATTCAAGAGTTCATTTCCTTCAGAAAATGCATGTCAATGAAAAAACTATTAGTCCAGGAATTTTCCAAGCTTAAAATTGCAATATTTAAAATCTGCTCCTATTTTTTACCTTTGTCCAGATTTCTTGTGTTAAGAGGTTGAGAGGTATTGTTAGATCATTTGCTGAATACACATTCTATCCCCAGGCAAATCCTATGCATAGGTTTTCCTCTCACACTGCTTGATAAATAATTATACTGTTTAATTCAGACAGGCACACACACACTAGTAGTCCACTCTTCACAGCTGTGTACTTAGGTAGGAAAACTCCATCTTTTAACATGTTTCATGCAGAATACAGTTACAGCTTATTAGCACCAAAGTTGCTAATCAGCTAAGAAGAGTATGAAGACTTATGTAACTTATGTGTTCATTAAATGGAGACAAATGTTAAGCATCTTCAAAGGACAGCTCTGTGTTTTAATCTGCTAATTAGTTTCACATTTACTTAAAATTCTGTAGCCTTTTTGCTTCCACTGCAGCCCTCATGTTTCAACAGTCAACACACATACCATTAGGACACACATTTTTATCAAATAATCAAATTCTGGATTTTAAGCAGGAACAGTTTTATCTCAGTAAATTACATTAACAGGCAACAAATACTGTACTTCTACCCCAAAGACTGAAAATTACATTACTGATGGATTAAGATGAAACAGACACTAAAATAAACAACTGCAACAATACTGGAAGTGTGACACATGCTCGGATGTAATCTAATTTGCCTGGCTTCATATCCTTTGAGCAGGGAAGGATAACTTAAGTGAAGCAAACTTACTCATTTTACTCAACAGTAAAAAAAAAAATAAAATTACAGTTTCTGGCCTACAGCACATTCCCATTTCATTCTTAATTCCAGCATTATAACACTTCTGCAACAATTCAAGACAGGTTTATTAGAGAACCCGGTACTTACATATTATCGCAACCAGATTTTCTCGGTTGCCAATTTCACATACTTCCATACAAAGCAGCCCCTGAAACACTGTAATGCTTTTTTCAGAGTGTTTATTACTGGGGAATAACTTTGGATTAGTTTCTGTAACAGCAACTTTTCAGAAAGCACTCTTCCGTTTTTTGTGTGCATTACACATACATGCTTGATTTGTCAGGACTGGAGTCGTTATGGCCAACAGATTTCTTTCACTGTGTGGAAGGAATCCTTCACAGAAGGCAAAGCCACACACAATAATGATGGTTTGGATTTACTTTAATTTTTTTTTCACAAGTTGTACAAGTAGGCTAATGTAAAAATTAACACACTCCTACATGTCAGAAAATGCAGGTCTGTGTTGTCATATTACTTGGCGTCACGTTACAGAATGTGTACTTAAGAAAGTCAGTGTGGGGCTTGAATATGCACAAAATGTTGTTAGCTCTACTTGGGTTTCATCCACAAACATATATTTGGTTGCAAAGGGGGAGGGGGCAGAACCTACAGACAAAACACATGTATGAACAGCAATGTTAAGGATTTTGGAAGTGTTTCCGACTGAATCACTGCCAGAGTTAGCATACAAAAACATACGAGCTGAGAGTGTTGGGTCCTGGGAGACTGCGTCTCTTGCAGAACTGAGGAAATACCACAAAGGCAACATTGCAGGTTCAAATTAACCCGGTTGTGACTTACAAGTAAAAGCACACACTTCTGTGACATGCACACACTTCACTACACAATCTGACCACATTTCCTGGACTGAGAAACAAGCAGAAAGCATCCGCTCTTGAATTAAACAATCTGGTTGCGATAATACGCAAGTACAAAGAACCCAATACATAAAATAAGACTGTACCTTTTGAATTACTTTCCTGTGTTCACTGTACCCAAACACATACAGTAGCTGTCTGGCATCCCATTACCCAGTCCCTGACACTGTGTCCTGAATTGCATCCATCCATAACACAATAAATTAAATCCTCAGGTCTGGATCATAACAGCCCTCTTCATAATCAAAACAATCTATCTTTCTCTCGCTCTATGTCCTACAATGCCTTTTTTAAATGGATTGCAGTGGCACAAAAACTAGTAGTGGCACGCAACTGGACAAATTCTCTGCATCATCAATAGCACCCTTTGCCTTAGGAACTGTGGCTTGATTGGGTCGTATATGAGCCAATCAAAAATCGCAAAGCGAAGCTAGTACTGTTCAATGTGGAACAGTCGTCTAAGTTGATGCTAAATGTGGAGCATTCTACACAATCCGGAGCACTTGGCTGCTCAGGAAATGGGTTATTTCTCAAAGTACCACCCTGACAATTCTGCGCCAGATGGGGCATAATTTCATTGACTGACAGGGGTTTATGACAGACTCAATAAAAGAATTCAGAGTTAGTAGTGATACATGCAAAACATTAGTTTCGTACTTCGTACTCAAGCATGGTGTTAGGATTCTGGGAGTCCCTTGGATACTTGATTTTAAGTATCATCCTATCACTGCCATCTACTAACCTTTTAATTCATGCTGCAAAGATTAGGAGTAGTAGACACAGACTGAACTGCATCTACAATGCTCTTGCATAGCAACAGGCCTGTGTATCACACTATGTTGGTCCATTTCAGAGAGGGACACACTTACAACAACGATGTATGGGAGCAGCTCTATGTATACCACTGGACATTAAGTGTGTATAGGCATTGCTTACTGCCCCCCCCCCCACACACACACACTACTATTTTCTTTCTTTTCTCACATTTTGCCTTACTTGTCAGCTTTTTCAAGAAGTCATGAATTTCTATATGCTCTGAAGTACATTTTAAATCATTTTAAAGTTTTGTTTTTTTTCCCACAACCTTTTCATCCAGTCATGGCCTGCACAGAAATTATGACTAAGGAAAGAAATTCACTGTTGGTGTTCAACTTTGGTTTTCCAAGCATCCTTTCAACACAATTTTCCTGACCAAGACAGCACAATAATAACTGTTTAGGGAATAACTCAATTAATGCAGGGTCTTCAGAAGCCATAATGTTATAGATGCACTGGAATGCATTTTAGATCATTTCCCAACTTTTTAATCAAGTGGTGGCCTGAAAAAAATAATTAGTAAGAAAAGAACTTCAGCCTTATTTTTTCTTTCAAAGAACACATAAGTTATGCCCAAGGGTTAATGTTCAATGCGGAAAAAAATAATAGCTCACAATAAACTAACAAGGCAATTGTGAGGATACACAAATCCTGTCCAACTCTCTACACCCCCCCCAAAAAAGACAGTCACATCCTATAAATCTCTTTAATGATATATCGGGATGAAAGCAGAGGTTCAAAAGGCCACAGTCATGAATTTCAAGTGACTACCATCACACATATACATAGCATGCCTCTTCATGCCTCACCCCTACCTCATAAAGGCACCCACCTGTATAAGTACCTGATGTATGACTGTAGTGAAAATGAAAAAAATATTGATTACAGTAATGTATTTCACTTTGTTGCTTCTAGACAGTACACTGTCTCTACCCTAGCTATAGCAGCTTTCTTTGTACACATCTGAGGTCTATAAGAAAAGTAAAAGAAACAGTGACCACACTGTCTCCAGCTCCAACACAAGCTATAATGACCTTATATGCACACATCTAAGGTTTTGATTGTGATGAAAATTAAAGAAATAATGACCATACAATCCCTTGCCTCCCATAACATCTACAGCAGCCTTCTGTACACAGTCATCTGAGTCCACCAGGCTCCTAGAAGACGTAAGTGTCTGAATGTTCTGTGATGTATTTTATGCCTAACTTCTGAATATAATTATTTGTTAACTGCATTTTTTTCCTGCTGCCCACAAGAGTTATGTATGCAGTCAGGTAAAAATCAGTGATTTTTTTTTACACTCACATACATAAATACATACACTGCACATTCACCTTCAATGAAAGGGATGAATTCCATTTCACCTGTTGCACGTTTTTAAGGTGCTGGAGATAACCAAAGCACATGGATAGATGCACACACAGATGGAGAGGGTTTGCAGACTCCACATAGAGAAAAACACAGCCAAGAACTCAACCAGAGCAAAACACTATGAAATGGCAGTGGTCCTCACTGGGCCACAGTGGTAATGAATATCTGCTTTCACACACATCCCCTGCCTACCAAACCAACAAAAACAGCAGTCAAGTATAAGGTATATGATTGTGATGGTAAGTAAAAGAACATAAGGCCAGCTTGTTGCTCTTAAATACACTGGAACAATGCCCCCCCCCCCACACACACACACACACACACTTGTAACAGCAATGCTGATGTTTGTACTAGAAAGTAAAATAAATTAATTATAGACAGCTTTTTACTCTTACATTGCAACACACACACACACACAAAAACACATGCATAATCCAAAGCAATACTAGTTGTGCACTTATTTCAGTAAATTACAATACATTATGCAACACTAGTACTGCCATGTCAGATCATTGACTGATATTTAGCAGTTGTCAAACAGCAGGGGTAGGTCACTTTTATTTACCTCATCGAGGAGTAATGCATAATCACTGTATATGATATTGCAAAATGTCCCTGATTTTGCCTCATATTTTTCCTTTGTACCCCCCTTAAAAAGTTTAATTTGTTAGTAAATCATTCAAGATTCTAGACAGTCAATAAATCCAGACATCAGAGATTCATAATTCTTATTGTCCAAAAAATACACGATTCAAAAATGTGCAAACTGCATTACTCTATTCACCTTTTAAGTGAATTAGGTAATATTTAAAAAGTGTTTCTAATTTTGAAACTTTACTCCACTATCATTTTTGGCTTTGAAGTTGAGAGTTATAGTCTCTGGTGTTCTGCCAGTATCTCCCTGAAAAAGAAAACCATACCTGAAGATCAGAAGTATCAACTCTTCTTAAAATCCAAGGTAAACAGTGAGATCTGTCATTCTGGGCTAATGATCTCTAGCACTTAACTTGCTCATGTTCATTCACTGATTATCAGCTTTGTACTAACAGGGTTATGTCACTGTGATGACCCACCATTGGACCAGTAATCAACAAGCCTCAATCCTCACCACTGGCACCTGTGGGGGGACATTCACTGGGAGGATAACAGGTACGCACACAATATTTTCAGATGCAGTTCTCTGCATCAAGTGCAATTTCCCTCAAGAGTCTGGAGCTGTTTCTCACTCTTTCTCCAGATCCCCAATAAGATTCACAACTGGCACAGCTATAGAGTTGAGATCTCAGCTGAGTGACCAAGCCAATACCTCCAGCACCCTCTCTGTCCAACCAGTGCTTTGTGTCCCTGCCCAAGTAGCTGACACACACACACACACACACACACACACACACACACACACACACACACACACACACACACACAAACACACACACACACACACACACACACACACACACACACACACACACACACACACACACACACTCTTTGAGGTTTGATTTACAAACACACACACCTGGGAAAGGCTGGCACAGGTTTACTAGCTATGCCCCCTTCTGCCCAGATTATAAGGTAGTCACCACTGCTACCAGTCACTCCTTATCAGCTACTTTAAGGCCCTTAACAAAAGGTTTCCAATCTTACTGTGTAATATTAATACTAATACAAATGGTAGTTTGACCAAGAGCAAGGCTATTAGGAGTGGCCCACACAGTATCACAAAATAAATATGCAAGTACTCTCAAAGCTTAAATATCTCTACACAAATCAGCCACAATGAAAGGTTTACATATATTTAATAAATAATAAAAGAACAAGAACATGCTCAGTATATATATTCACATTGACATCAGAATTCAAAACTACAGGAAATGTTTAAAATAACATTGAGTACACGCTCACACAAATATAGAAAAGCAAAATCTAAACTAAGCTTCACTATATTCCTGACTGTATCTAAGAGATTTACTATACCCCAGTAACTTACTTAGATCAAGGCAGATTATGTGGTGAATAGTTCTTGTTGTTGTCAGGTGCAAGACAGAATGCAGAATGCTCTGTCTCACTAAGACTTATCAATATAATATCTAAAATATTACTGCTGGGATAGCTTGCAGAATGACATCATTTCTGGTCATCTGACTTCTAGTTCCCAGGCAAACCCCCCCCCCCCACATTGCTGGCAGTGGGTAGCATTTAGCATCTACCTGTAAAAATACATAGACAAGGGCAGGGCTTTTGCTCAGATCCTTTGCAGGTGCTAGAAGTCATAAAACAATTGCATTTCTTCATACTTCAAAAGTAGCAATTAGTTCACCCCAAAGACAATACAGAAAGCTTCCCAGTACAGACTTTGTGTCTCTAGCTGCATTGAAACCTGTCAGATAGCCTCTTTATGGCCTAGCCTATGAAGTGACTTCATTTCAAATATTTTTCTGAAGTTTGCTGGATTGATGTTAACCTTCCAGTTTCCTCCTATACATTTAAACAGTTACAATAGTGCATGTACATTTCTGTTCTCTTCTAGTAGGGTACACTGTGGATACATTTTAAGCACAAACACTTTACAAATACCTTTTCACACAAACATCTGTACAGAGCAATTTGATATACACATGCCATACAGTTCTAATACATTTGTAACACAAGCATCTTATATAAATTAGTTTGATATTCACAAATGACATATAGTTATTTACAATATTCCAGCTAGCTGTGCTGATAGTACCTCCTTTTGTCACACTTCTTCCCCCCTTTGAAAACTCAAGCTAGTTTTTCTAGTGACCCCTGAGAAATTTTGCTTGAGAAGGATGAGCCTATACTGGGATACATTACCCCATACCTTGTCTTGAAATCCCACCTGCCTTGACATTGCTGACCCCAGTATAGTGCTGCACCGTCATATCATATGCCTGCAAACCTAGACTCCACCATAGTAACTTGGGATTGTGCTGGCTGACTCCCTGTAGCCATAAATCCCCCTCAGACTCCTCCTGTCTCCTACTGCAAATACTTAGCACAAGGGCCTCTCTATCATGGTAAGATTTCATAATGTTAACATGGTACAGTTTGTGGCCCTGCCTCCTGCCTAGCAGTTCTACCATGTAGTTAACATCACTGACCTTCCTTACCACTTTGAAGGATCCCTCCCAAGCTGCCTGTAGCTTATTGTGTTTGACAGGAATGCAACCCATAACCTGCTGCCCCACAGCATACCCTCTGGTTCAAGCATTCTTGTTATACCAGACCTTTTTCTGTTGTTAGGCTTTTGCCAGGTTCTCCTGGGCCAAGCCCATGAGCTTCCTGAGCCTTGTCCTGAGGTTTAGGACATATGCTACAACAGACTCCTTGTGGGATATACAATCACCCTCCCACTCATTGCAAATCAAATATAGAGGTCCCCTCACCTTATGCCCATACAGAAACTCAAAAGGTGAGAAACCTGTCAATTCTTGGGGCACCTCTCTGTAAGCAAACAGCAGATGGGGCAAATATTTGTCCCACTCCATCTTAAACTGGTCTGCAAATGCCAGTAACATGGTCTTTAGTGTAGAGTTTAACCATTAGTCTGGAGATGGTAGGGGTAGTCTTTAGGTGCTTCACCCCACAGTGCTTCCACTGACAAGATAGCAGGTCTGACATGAAATTGGCACCTCTGCCAGTCAGTATTTCCTTTGGAAAACCTACTCTGCTAAAAATCTCTAACATCACTTCAGGGTATCTAGTAGCATAATCTACTACCACTAGGATATAATTCTTTCCTGTGGAGCTTGGGGTACTCAGAGGCACCACAATATCCATACATACCCTCTGAAATGACTCCTCAATTGCAGGCAAAGACACCAAAGGAGCTTTGACCTTGTCTCCTGCCTTACCTACCTTTTGGCACTGCTCACAGGTCCTGCAGTACCCTGTTACATCCTTGGAAATCCTAGGCCAATAAAAGTTCTGCATAATATGTCTGTTTGTATGCTTTATGCCCATATGACCTGCAAAGGGAATGTCATGGGCTATGGATAGAAGTGCCAGATGGTAGGCTCTGGGCACTATCAACTGTTGTATTCTCTCACCCTCTAGCACTGCCTCAGGGGTTCACTCTCTACACAGTAACCCTTTGTCCCACTATACAGATTTACCATTTCCTTGAGAATCAGGTACCTCCCTAGCTACCTCCCTCAAGCCTTGTAATCTAGGATCTGAGAGCTGAGTCTGTCTCAACTCTTTCTTTGTAATCCTTTCCAGCTCCCCTTCCACAGGAACTCTGGTATCCTCTGACAGCAGTGCATCTATGTCAGCCTGGGCACTACTACTTACCTCTGCCCTTGCAGCCACTCTGTCCAAGGGAACATCAGTACCCACTAGCAGCTGTGCCTTACCTTCAGTCTCACTGATACAGGGTAGCTCCCTCTCTGAAGTAACCACCTCACCAGTCCAGGCTTCAAGTGTGTGGTCTGTCTGGGCACCCCCCCCCCAGGTTACCAGACCCACATGCCTGTCTCCAAGTCTGACTGTGTGTAACTGCATGCACACAAGGTACTGCATTATCAAAACCATTCCCTATCAGATCATCAGCAGGGATATCCTCAAACATATATACTTACTTGCTTCCTTTTCTACCCTCCCAGTCAAGGTGAACCCTAGCCAAAGGTATTTGGAATGAGGTCCCTCCTGAAGCTCTGACAGGAGCAGACTTCCCAAGCAAGTAGTGCTTCTCTTTATCCATTTCAGCCTTCACAATGATTAGGTCAGAGGCTGTGTCTCTCTTAGCAGTAGTCTGTTTTCCATCTACTAAGAAAGGATATAACCTCTTGTGGTAGTTTGGTACCCTTGTTGTCTCCAGACAATTTATCACTGGCATTCAGTTATTTCCACTTGCTGAGTCCCCCACCTTTTGTTCCCCACATTGCCTCCATGGACATCTATATGCTACATGGCCCTACTGGTTGCATTTAAAACCCTTAACCCTTGATCCTGGCCATGTGCCTGAACTAGCGGCTTCCCCTGTTACTGGCAGACTCTGTTAGGGCAGTTTAGGCTGCCCACCATGGGCTCCCTTATACCCATGTGCAGCACTAGGTATCCCTTTCCTGGGCAGGGATGCCCTGCTTGCTAGGTATAGGTCTCCTTTTTTCCCAAATTCATTTGCAGTGTTGCATTTTCTGTCTGCCAACCACATTCTCATGTCCTCAGGAAAAGTGTTAAGGGCATGTTCCCTTACCAAAAGGTTGGCCAGTCCTTCAAAAGTGGTGACCTGACACCCACTCGCCCACCTATGAAAATAAGTGCTTAACTCAGCAATATAATCACACATACTTTCATCTGCCTTGTATATATGCCCACAAAACTTTTTTCTATAAGCTTCAGGTGTTAAAGCATTTCAATAAACAATTTTTCACTGTATTCTAATTTAAGCAATCAGTATCGGACAATTTAGAAACAGCAGTTACAGCTTTACCATGGAGTAAGGAGGTCAGGAACTGTACCCAGAGCCCATGGTCAACATTATATTATTTACAAACCCTTTCAAGCATATGAATAAAACTATCAAAATTATCACCCTCTGTAAATTGTGGAAGAAATCTACCAACTTTTATTGCTTCTGGGGTTCAATTATTCCATTCCTCATTATCTCCCTATTGCCTCCATGACCTCGGTGAAGAGTCAGCATCTCCTTTTCATGTTGCCTCTGCCTCTCATTTTCATCAGCCTCCAAACATCTCAATCTCTCATTTTCTTCAGCCTCCAAACACCACAGTCTCTCTGCTGATTCTATTTCCAAACATTTAGCCTCCATTTTCAAGTCTCTAACTCCAGATGGATTTTTAAGTCCTCTGAGGAAAAGTTGAATTGCCCATTTTCTGAGAGCTGTACACCCCCAAGGCCAGTGTGGTTGTCTTCCTGCTGGTCTGTGCTGCAGCTGTGGTTAAGGCTGCAATCATTTCCTCTTTAATCAGGTTGGCAAGCACCAGTCCTTTGGCTTGGCACTGGCACATCTCAGCCAACTGGCTCCTTGTCAGCTTGCAATAATCCTCTGCTGACATCCTTGCCTGCTCTCCCTGACTAACTAAGCTAATAAAAAATAAATAAAACTATTGTGATATAAAACTCTGAATGTCTACCATGTGGCTGCTTGAGAGTACAAACACCTTCTTTAGTGACCACTGTTTACAGACTAAAGGAGTTCAATATCCACACCACTGAATCCCAGTACATGATGTGATGATCCTACCACAGCCAGCCAATTAATATGTGAACATCACCCCACTGTTGCCAGTGGTGAGGATTGAGGGCCCCTGATTACTGGTCCAGTGGAGGGTTGTCACAGTCTCAACCCTGTTTCAGATAAGAGTGTAATCAGAAAATTAATGTTTTATCTAATTTTTCCCTAACCATCAGCAGCTTTTGTGGAGCCCTCACACAGTCAAGGTTGATTTTGGGGAGGGTGGTGACTGCAGCCATGGGTATTGCAGGTGCCTAATGCTGGCTATGATGTCCACCAGCAGAATTTAATTAAGTCAATGCATTATGTCAGTGGCAAACATGAAATTGTGAAGCCTGTTATTTGACAAAACACTGTTATTATAACCTGAGATCTCTGAATTTTAAAGGAGATGTAAATAAGAGTTATTATTACCCATCTGGTTTAGAAAGTTCACAAGACTGCTGTACTATTTTTTGTTGGTTTGACAAACATGATACAAAATATCAAAATAAGAGAACTTTCTGTGGCTGGCGGCCCCCCCCCCCCACCAGGACCAGGGGGCCCCCAGTGATCACTGGGTTTGCTGGTTCCTAAAGCCGGCTATGTTCTTGCTCTTCAGAAAGGCAAATCCTGTTGTTACTGAGAATTATATAAAAACTGTGCCTGTATTTTAGAGCCATAATTCAAAGTTTTTTTCTCCAGAATCAGGGACAAATCAAGAAATAACCAGACGCACACATACACACACACCCACACATACACACACACCCACACACACCCACACACACATACACACACACACACACACACACACACACACACACACACACACACACACACACACACACACACACACACATTAACAGAATAAGAGAATGTGAAATAACATACATTTTCTGAAATATAGATGTTATTATTGTCATTATTTTTTAAGCATAATCCTCCACATTTTCTCTCAAAATTAATTAATTTAACAATTTGGTTACCTGGTGATTTTGCTAATCTACTAACCCTTTTCATAGCTTCGTAGGTATATACTAGGCTAACGACCACTAGGGCACTTACAAACCTAGCTGAGCAACCCAAATGTAACCTACAAATTCAATTTACATAGGGAATGATTTACTGACTGTCTCTGTTTGTCTGGTCTGGGACAGGAACTAGACCAGACCAGGGGTGAATTTCTTATTACATATCCATTGTTCCAAGATGCGCTTAAATAGGGTTAGGGAGGAACTCTGCTTCACACTGATGGGGATCCTGCTCCAGAGAATGGGAATTCTTTGAGAAACATTTTTGTCTCTCCAACATGTCCTATTTACATAGCAAGGAAAATTTAAGTCTTTTGATCTAGTAGTTCTTATGCTGTTTGTTTTGCAAATGTGCAAAATGTTCATCGAAACAGGGTCTAAAGATGCCTTGTACACCAGGCAAGGTGATGTGGGAGACTGGTCTTTCTTCTCAGGTTTCACAGACTGCCCTGAGGCTTCTCTCTCATTTAGTATTAAAGCATCATTTCAGTGCTGGATTACAGAATGATGCAGCACCTTGCCTTGCTCTGTTAAGTAAGTAGGAAGCAGTAATTATTTAGATCAGTCAGGAAAATATAGTGAGATTAGTTAAGTATTGTTTTTCTGTATCTGTGTGGATCTTTCTATCTGTGTTATTTTTAATATTTCCTGTGATTGAAACTCTGGTTTTATTGTAAATATATATTCAGTATTTTCATGTTCTTTTATTATTTATTATTAAATATATTTAAACTTTTCATTGTGGCTGGTCTTTTTGCGTGGCCGCGGTGGTGCAGCGGTTAGCATTGCCGCCTCACAGCAAAAGGTTCTCCGATCTGATCCTCAGCTGGGGTACCTTCTGTGTGGAGTCTGCATGTCCTCCCTGTGATCATGTGGGTTTCCTCCGGGTGCTCCGGTTTCCACCCACATCCCAAAGACATGCTGTAGGTGGATTGGACACTCTTATTTTGGCCCTAGGCATGAGTGTGTGTGTGTGCCTTCTGTGGAAGGTTGGGAGCCGGGCTGGCAACTTGACACTGTAAAACTCCACTGCCAATCATGAGTGAACAAGGTGATCCACTGTGGTGACACCTAACCAGGAAAAAGCCAAAAGAAGAAGAAGAAGAAGATTGTGGCTGGTCTTTTTAGGAAATATTTAATCTTTCAGAGTACTTATATTTATTTAGTGATGCTCTGGCATCATGCTCCCGAAAGTCTTGCTGTTTGGTCAACATTACCATTGGTATTTGTATTAATTTCACTCACTGTTAAGAGCCTTAGAGTATCTGGCTATTTGTAGTGGAACTACCTTATAGTCAGGGCAGAGATGGTAGAGTGGGTAATCTGTGCCAGCCTTTCCCAGGTGTGTGTGTGTGTGTGTGTGTGTGTGTGTGTGTGTGTGTGTGTGTGTGTGTGTAAAAATCAAATCTTAAAAAGTGTGTATGTCAGTTACTTGGGACAGGGAAACAGAGCACTGGTTTCTGCAGAGAGAAAGGTGGAGTCTTATTTGGGGCCTGGAGAGGAAAATCCAGCCCCAGGACTGAGTGTACTCCCTGTGTGCTCTTAAGGAAAATTGTGCTTGGTGCAGAGAGCTGAATCTGAATATACTGTGTGTATCCATTTTTGTTCTAAGTGAATGTTCCCCACCAGTGTCAGTGGTGAGTACTGACCCAGATCAGGGCCATCATAGTTCAGGGAGGTACGTCACAGGTCATTTACACCTACATTAACTATGATGGAATCTTACTGGTACCTGTGGTTCAATAACTTGTGTGTGCATGATTTGGCAGATCTTGACTCCAGTTAAGCAACTAACCACAATCTTCTCCTTATTTACCTGGTTAGAGGGGCATTAGTATATATTACAATGGCATCCCCTATGATGAGAATCTTGGGAAGTGTATTCATCTGCCTTAGGAGCTTAGTGTTTGGGGCTCCATTGAGTGTAACTGTATGTGTGGTTTTAGGAGATATTTTTACTGAGTGCCTTTGGGTTTGCAGCAGCATAGCTTTGCCCAAGGGAAGTCTAGGTGATGTTTGTTGTTTAAGAAGATTGCTTTTAAGTGCCTTAGCGTTAGTCTAGGTGTGTGTTGTGTGCTATGTGAAGAGGGTGTGTGTGTGTTTGACAAGCTGATGTCGACTTGTATACGAGAGTGTAGCCTCCAGTGTCATTGTTTTAGTACACCTCTAGCATACTGTGTCTGTTTCGGTTTACTATAAAAAAGATCTAAAATAATTTGGTCTAAAATTCATATGGTCGACAGATATGGTCGACACATGAATATTAAGTAGGTCATTTGGTCGACAGTTCATTTGTTCGACAGTCTGTCAATATTATGTTGACAACAGTCAAGGATTTCCCTTCTCAGCACTGCTGTGCGACCTCGGAGTTGTAATATATAAGTAGTGGGGGTGTTAGGGTGCAGGGGGCCACAGCCCCCTTGCAAAAACACTAGTGTTATTTGCATGTGTCTGTCGACCATTTGAACATCAATGTTATGAATTCAATCTTTTGAACTTTAGACATTATGATTTCGATCAAATGAACATCGACCAAATGACATTAGATCTTTTGATAGTAAATGGTCTGTTTCTTTAAGGATTAAGTGGATATCAGTAAACATGAGAGAATTGCTACATTGTCTCAACATTTCCATATCCACCAAGCTGGTTATAGAGAAGTTAGAAAATTGCATATCTATGCTGTCTAGTCCTTTGATTGGTAAGCTACAAGGGGGTGGTGTACTGGGGTTAAAAGGCTGTTAAAGGTGCTTTGTTGGTGCAGATTAATAAGGGTGCTTTGCTGTGGCAGATTATGCTAAACATTACTAAATTCTACTAATTTTAATGTTTACACAGTACTGGATTTTAATAAATCTATAGGTGTTGCTACTCAGTGCCCAACTAGCTGCTCTATGCTTGTCGGCATACAATAAGTTTGCTCTGTATTTACTGCTTTACAGGCTACAGATTTATGGACTGTTTTATAAGGAAATTAACTTTTTAGGCTGGACATATGTGAAACAAAGGTGAGAAGAATACTTAAATATTTATTTATTTTTATTTATTTAACATTTGTAAATCTGATACAATGGACAAAAGGAGTGAAAGTGTGAAGAGAGTGACATGGACAAATCAGATTACCATAAGAGGTGAAGGCCAGAGACATAGACTTACAAAACAACAACAGGAAAAGGAGGGGTTGGGAAGAAGCAGGCTAGCAGGAAAGGGATCCAATCAAATAAAGCCAATACTGGAGCTTTTTTAGAAACTTTAGCTTAATGTCTCATTGAGAAGGTGGAACAGACACAAAGCACAGGGGAACAGAAAGGCCCTAGAATGTAACTTCTCTGAACTACAGTTCAATGACCCCAGGCAGGTTAGAATTTCAGAAACTTTAGCTTAATGACTCAGTGGGGGATGGTGCAGGCACAAAGAACAGAGGAAAAGAAAGGCACTGAAATGCAACGTTTAAGCAGGTAAATGATAACAGAATATAAAACTGTAGAAATATCAACTGTAAATATATTGAAGCACAAATCCTAGAGCAGAAAAAAAACAATATTCTCACTACCATAATTCTGCTCAAGTTTAGAACATCAGACTATGCAGAAATTTACCAGTAACACTGTTAATGGAAAAAATGCCATAGTAAATAACTAAATAAAGCTCAAGTCTGGCAGTAGTCTGCAGTTCTGCCACAACTGTGAATGAAACTACAAGACTAAAGGCCAGCATTTCAGTCATGATCCCAGTTTAAAAGTACAAGAAATTCAAATAATACATTATACATAGTACAAAATCAAATAATGTAGTTTACAGAACTAAAAAAACAAGTAGGTTGACATGATGTACAATTTATGAGAAGAGGTTGTTAAAGTTTAACATTAGTAGACTATATACAAAGTATACAAGTGGGAAGAAATTAATTCATATGAAAGTCTTTAAGAATAATAGTTGGCAGTTTTAAGATACAACATTATAGAAACCAACTTCGTGTGAAGGCAAAACTTTACTTTATTTTTAAAAAAAAACAAATGAAAAAAAACATTAAAAATGTTAAAAGCAAGCAGTACATAACCTTGTCTAAGCGCTTTCACCCTTTTATATTTTATTGAAAGTGGTTTGAAATTGGGTAAAATTGGGCATCCACTGGTGTTAACTTACTAATTAATGTTAGAAGTTCATTACAGGAAGAAGAGATTTGGTAACATCAGTACATAATATGTATACATATTTATACATACCTATTTAAAAATTTTTTTTATTACTATGAATAGTAAAGGAAGTCACTAGGGGGGTAATGAGGGTGTGTGATGAAGTTACATCAGCAATTAACTTTGAACAAGTGATATAAATTGATGTGATGGATTTGTGAACCTGACACTGATGAAGCCCCTTTTTATAGGGTGAAAGCACTTAGTGAAGGTTATGTACTGCTACATTTAACATTTTTTTCATTCATTTTTTTTTAAATAAAGTAGAGGTTTTCCTTCACACGAAGTGGGTTTTTATCCTGTTTTTGCTGTGAAGTTATAAATAGTGGGGTGTGTTATTGTGGTTATTAGTTTTAAGATAAAGTACAATCAGAAAGTAGCAATGTATATAGGAAAAATACATAAAGAGAGGGTTCTGGTTTAACTAGTATCATGGAAGTAAGTGCACTTGGCATCTTGGTGTAGGAATTCCTCCAGTGCTCTTTTGAAGGTTTCTAGGGTTTTAGTATTTTTATCTCATGTGAAAGGTTGCGTCATAGGGCTAGGCCTAACCTAGAGAATGTTTTCCCACCAATGGATAGCTTATAGGGTGGTCTAGCTAATATGAGACTGTAGTCTTGGGCTCCTCTTAATGGGTAGATTTGTTCTCTGTGAGTTTTTGTTTTTCTTAGTGGTGGACAGTAGCCCATATGTAGTATTTTGAATAGTAGTGTGCCTAGGAGAAATGTGGTTCTCTTTGTTATAGGGAGCCAGTGGATTTTATGTAGCACATCACAGTGATGGAAAGTTCTATCTGCTAGCAGAACAAATTTACATATCTTTGTTTCTGCATTTTGGAGCTTTTGAGTGTTTTGTGTGGAATGCAATGGGATCAGGGGCAATGCATATTCTAACTTAGCTAGTAAGACATTTTTGGCTATGGCTTTACATGCCAAGGGGGAAAAAGGTGAGATATTCAGTAACATAGTTTTAACTGTGATAGGAACTTGGTAGAAATGTTCTTTGTATAAATGGTAAAGTTGAGGAGAGGAGCTAGAGTAACCTCTAGATGTTTTTGTTCTTTAACATTTGGAAGCATATTTATTCTGGTTTATGTTTTCCAATACGTTTTGGTTTCTAATACAACAGTGGGAATGGACCTCATTCCTAAGTCAGGGTACAATTAAAGTCCATGAAATCAGTATTGTTTTAGACTTTGATGTTAGCCACAAGGGCTCTTCTCAGCACCCAAAATGTGCCCAGAATTGCCTCCTGCTGTAATTCTTACAGGGTTACATGCATTGGTAGTATATTTAAATGCAACTGTAAATTCTTTTTTATTAGACCTATTGCTCATACTACTATTAAAACTGTCTGTGTATCTTTCTTTCACATTGCTCTCCTGTCTGCAAATCCTGGTTGGTGTATCCCTGTATGCTACCGGTTGTAGCAGTTTCAATGATTAATGCTACTTTGCTTTTTTTATAGACTACTGTATCTGGATTTCTTGCAATGGATTTTTAAACTGTTGGCAATGCCATGTGATGTAAACATCATCATTTTCTATAATGCTTTGTGGTTCATGTTTCCAATGCTTCTCAGCTACTTCTACATTGCAGTGTTTGCACAATCCCCAATGTAACAGTCTTGCCACATTATTGTGCCTTTCAGCATACAGGTCCACTGCCATGAGTGTAGCACACCAAGCAACAAGATGCATGACTGTTTCCACTTATTTTTTAACAAAACCTGCATTTATCTGTTTCTCCCATATGTTCAACAGACTTTGTAAACCAATGTGTGCATAATCCACTGTCCTTGGGTCACCATCATTAACCTTTCATATTTTGGTTTCAATTCACATCTCTTTAACCATTCTTGCATCAAATTTTGGTCAACATGAGGTTGTTCCAGGAGATCTCTGTACTTGCCACTATATTTATTGATTTTCCAATTTTCTTTCCTTCTCATCTGATCCTTATCCTTATATTCTTTCTTTTGTTTTTGGCACATTCAAATGCTGTCAGATTGTTGTCTTCTGGTTTGATTTTCATTCCCAATTCATACCAAAATCCTTCTGTTAAACTAAGCAAGGATATCATCTTAAACTTATTTTCCTCATGTTTTAAAACTTTCCCTATGTTTGTATCTGGTGAGGTAAGCAGATATGTAGAGTCCTGTAATTGCAAATCTACACATGCAATCAGTTTTGAGGAGGCCCATACCTCCTTCAGAACGAGGAATATATAATCTTGGTATACACTGATTTTTATATATCATTCTTGTTTTCCTGTCCAACATATCCAATATTTCAGTTTAGGTCTGTAAGATGTAGGGGTGGTAGTGATGAAAGCCTCCTGGATGTGCCAAATAGCATGCTGTTAGTTTTAGTGGTATTGATTACAAGTCTATTTGCTTGTAACCAATTACATAAGGGAAATTTGTGATGTATATTTGTTTGTAGGGAATGCTGTGTGTTACTAGTTTCAAGCATAATTATGTAATCTGAATCCATTACTATGTTGATTGGTCAGATCTGGGTAACAGCACTAATAAAGAGGAAGAAGAAAGGAGAAGAGAGACCAGTGCAGAGCCATAAGGAACACTTCAGTCTAATGTGACTATATCAGAAAAGAGTTGTCATAATAAATGTGTAAGGTTATGGGCTAGATATTCTTATCACACATTCGGCGTTAAGTAGACTGTGGTTTATGTGGTAGTTCATGGGTACAGAGTTTTTACCAAAGGGGATGACAAAGCACTTTTTGGCACTGAGCTTGAGGCCATGCCTCTGACACCAGGCATCTGTCTCAGTGAGGCCCTTCTGTAGGATGTCCACATCATTTGGGGACTCGACTATGGCTCCTAGTTTGCAGTCATCTGCGAACTTCATTAGCCAGAGGCCTTCTGTGTTAGCCTGTACTTCAGAGAAGTAGATACCAAACAGGAGAGGTCCCAGGACTGAACCTTGTGGTACTCCACTTATCACTGGTGTGAAGTCAGATTTGGAGTCTGCAACTTTTACAGTGTGGGTTCTGTCAGTGAGCCAGTTGGCAACCCATCTTGTGATGTACAGATTTATATCTAGTTTAGTGAGTTTAGCTATAATTCCAGAATGGGGGATGGTGTCATAAGCCTTGGTGAGGTCAAGATAGGCTGTGTGAACCACATCCCAATTACCGCTTTCTTACCTGTCACACCTCCAGCATTTGTTGTCTACCTGAGGAAAAATTCTCTGGATTCTACTTGGGGTATAAAAATATCTATGTAAATATTTCCAAGCAAAAATCCTAAATCTTTTAGATTTTGTTGCATATTTGGGATATATATATATATATATATATATATATATATATATATATATATATATATATATATATATATCCTCCCAATGTTTCTTTGTGAGCTGCTTGTCCAATCTTTCTTCCCAATCTTTTCTAAACTTCTCCGATTGATTAGTATAGTTATCATGCAATATTTTATATGCTCTGCTAGTTATTCTTTTTTTAATGGCAGCTTCTGTTCTAGATTCTACTAAAACCTGTACCAGTTCTGCTTTTTTGTTTACGGCCCCCCTGTTTCTTTCTCTTTGCCTGTTGTTGGGTATCAACCCTTGATAGAGAAGGAAATCTCTAACCTGCAGTCCAAATACATTCTTGGCAATTTCATATTCTAACATCTTTCCCTCTCTAGTTATTTGCTCACAATACCTTGGTTCCTTTGCCAGTTTTATCCAATAAATTCCAGCACTCTCTTGTATATTGCATATATCCCTAATTGCAGTCATCCCTAATGGCAGAATCTCCTTTGTCCATTCCCGTGTTGGCTTAGTTCTTAGAATACTTTCTGCTACTTTATGACTATAATATTCTGTATGGTTATTGCTATTTTCTTAAAGGCCTGCATCCAAAATTCCAGTTCCTCCTTCTTTCTTGAGATTCCCTGTATTTCTCTGTTATCTCTTTCCACTTTGAATTATAGTTTTCTGCTTGTGCTATGTATAGGAGCCTTAACTGTGTAGCCCTGAAATACCCCTTCAAATCAGGTAATCCCAATCTGCCCTGTTCTACTGCAAGAATCAGCTTATCCCACTTGACTCTTGCTAATCTTCTCCTCCCAGATAAAGTCCTTCAGCTCTTTATTAATTGCTGTCCACACCTTCTCCTCTGGATAATAAAAATATGCCTGACCTGTGTAAGACTAATGGGACTAAAAACATTTTAACTGCTTGTATCTTACTATCCATATCCATATAGCAAAGCTTCCATTTTCTCAGCTTTTGTATTATCTTTTGTTTAGTCTCTCTCCACATATCCTTAGCTGCCACACCAGAATAATTTTTAATTCATTTTATCATGACCCCATAACTATGGATACTGCTGAACCAATTAATGTGTGCGTACATAATTTACCACTATTGCCTTTGCTTTAGCTTCATTAATTTTGTATCCCAAAAAATGTTCTGAAAATGTTCAACAACACTGTAATGTTACTTTCTGGTTTTGTCAGATATAAAATAATATCATCTGCTAATAGAGACAGTTTTCTTGACTGCCATACCAATTAGATCCCTGAACTTCTGAATCCTTTATTTTTTTTTCAATAGTTCTAAATATAATGCAAATAACAAAGGGGAAAGAGGACACCCCTGCCTGGTTCCTCCGCTCAAGCAGAAATTATCACAGAGGACCCTACCCACTTTAATTTTCACTTCCGATTCCTCATATAGCCTCCTAATCAGCCTTATAATTTTTTAGGAAATGCAAGTGCTTCCATTGCTCTGCTTATAATGTCCCAGCTTACTCTGTCAAATGCTTTCTCTGCATCAAGACCCACTGACAACAATGGTATTTTCTTACATTCTGCTTCCCTCTGGATCATCAATGTTCTGTTAATGTTGTCAAATCTTTGCCTCCCCTCCACAAAAACAGACTGATCCATATCCATCAATTTTAGCATTACTTTTGCCATTCTTTCAGCCATTACAGACATGAACACTTTATAATCATGGTTTACTATGGAAATGAGCCTGTAGGAAGCTGGATCTGATGTCTCTTTACACTCTTTAGGTATTACAGCTACCACTGCTTTTCCCAGAATGTTGGTACTTCTCTTCCTCTTAAAATACTATTAAACAAAACCTTCCAGATTGTTAACAGTTTCCCTACTAGCTTCTAAACTTCCACAGGAATACAATCTGTTCCTGGGGACTTTCTTGTAGATTGGTTATACATTACAATGTTCATCTCATCTCCTCCTATCCTAACCATTAGTAATTGAGCCTCATCTGCCTTGGCATATTTAATTCTTCAATAAACATTTCCATTTCTATCTTTTCTTCATTTCCATATTTCTCTGCTTTATACAGACCTTCATAGAATTTCTGAAATATTTATAATACCTCTACAGGATCTCTTGTTACCTTACTGGTTATAGGCTCCCTAAGCTTGTCGACAGCTCTTTTTACTTTCTGCTGCCTGAATCATTGTGCTAAAAGTTGTTGTGCTCTAGTGTTATTATCAAAACACAGTTGCTTAACAGCCATCTTTTTAAACTCATGTATATTATTGAGGTAATCCCTTATTTTTTGCCTAGCATTCTGCAGTTGATCCTCTTCTTGTTCTGTGAGATTCTCCCTAGTCTGCAATACTTTAACATTTGTCAGTCCCGTTAAATAATTCTTGTTACTTCTTAAGCATAGCTCCCTTTCTTTTATTTCCACCCTATTTTTAAACTCCACCTTAATTTTATCCCCCTCGCTAGCTATATTTTCAGAAGTAATCTCTATCCTCTTAAATAGCTCCTGAATAATCTCCGCTACCCATTCCTTAAATTTCTCTCTTTTCAAAAGATAGATGGGAAAGCACCAATGTCTCATTTTTATTTCATTACCCTCTGTTTTTATTGTAGTTATTACTGGCACATGATCTGAAATAGTTATTGGGTACATACCAAGACCTTCAATTAAATACACATGTTCCTGTGAAATGTAAATTCTGTCTAGCCTAGCTCAGTTTCTCTGTCTTGGGGAATACTATGTAAATTCAACCCAAACTCCTATTACTGAATTCACATCTACCCTTCTTTGTTATACTTTTCCTTCTGAGCCCCCCAGAAACATCTTCACTGCTGTAAATCAAATTCCAGTCCCCACCTATAAGTAATGTTCCTTACTGAAAACTGATTATTTCTCCCAGCATTTTCATAAGCTCCATTATAGCATTTTTAGGTAGAATATAAACACATGCCAGTATAATCCCCGTCCCTTGCCAGTAGCCTCTTAGCACTACAAATCTTCTATTATTATCTTTTTTATCCTCTTCCATCCCTATTTGAGCTCCTCTTGCAATTAATATAAGTACTCATATTTTCCTTTGTCCCAAATATTCCATTGAATAACTATTCTGAAAACCTTTCCTTATCAAATTCACATGTTCAGCTCTTTCCAAGTGTGTCTTCTGTAACATAACTATTTGTACTGTATATTTTTTAATATAGTTCACTATTCTTTCTTTTTTGTATTTATCTATGAGACCATTGCCATTTAAAGACATTACAGGAAGCATCACTGTAGTAAAAAGTTATTATTCCCACCTTTTATGTATAACACCTTTTTTGTTAAATGTCTAGTTCCAACTTTTGTGTTACATGCATACACTTTTTGGCAGGTTGAACGTTTATATAGTTCTTTCTTGTCATATCCACTTTAGCCTACGTCACATCTTACAAATTTTTTTGTTTTATTGAAAGCCCTCAAAAAAACAATATCCCCCTAACACCTATTAATTTAATACTAACACAAAACTATGTACATCTTAAAATATTGAAGTTTTACCCTCCTAATGGGAACAATTGTCCCAAACTGACAACCACACTTACAGACTTCAGTTAACCTAAGAGAAAGGTTAGCCACACTAAGATATATGGTGCAGCCTGTCAGTTTAAGTACTAACTGGTTTTGTCTTATCTTTGTAGCTCTCCTAGCTAGGAAAACCACTGAATGCTTTCAGAGAACATTATCTCCTAGGCAGTTTCTCTTTTCTTTTTTCCACAGCTAATTACTCTCCACCAGACTGTAACCAATTTTTTTTATCAGATTGTCTCCATGGAGACATGAGAACTAGACAGCCAATTTCTCATTATCAAATTGTCTCCATGGAGACATGAGAACCAGATAGTCAATTTCTCTTTATCAGATTGTTTCTATGGAGACATGACAGCCAGATACAGAATTGTTCATGTGCTAGAAAAATCCTCATAATATTAAATATTCCTATTCGTGTACTTGCTTTCTCTTAAAACATGTTACTAAATCAATCTATGGTCCTTAATCCAGTCATTCCTCCATGGAAGAATGAGAAAAACAAATTAATTGTTTCTTTGTCATGCTCTTTTAACCAGACTTTTTTTACATTGCAAAACTGAAGGAGAATAAAGAGAGAAGGGAGAAATAAATGAGAAAAAGAATAGCAGCAACTATTTACAATCCCTATTACACTTAAAAATAACTCAGAAAACTTCACTTTATAGGATGCAAAGAAAACCATACACCACAAAATTAGTACTATTAAGAAAAAAATGTTTTCTTTACTTACAATTAACTTTCTTCTCCCTCTTCCCTTCCCCAAAGCATTTTTCTGATCATTAGTGATATGAAGTAGGGCATATACTTTAGAGCCCCACCACAACTCCAACAAATTCTGAAAAAGTCCAATATTAATAGATTTTGTTGTTATGTGATATTTCACAAATATAATTATTGCACTGTAATCCCACATTAAGTTACTGGTTTTATTACTGTTCATCTCCATCTCTCAAATACTGTCTCTGCTTAATTTCTAACATACTCTCAGTTCTTCTAGGCAACTCATGTGCTCCCTTCCTTCTCTCCAATATTTTCCTTTGAAACATTGGAAAAGGTTTCACTGGTACAGTCTTTCTGTGGTCTTTATTACCAGAAGAACAAGAAGCAGAATCTCCTTCTCTTTCACAGCTCACTTTTTGTTGGACATACTTTTGTATTTCATCCTTCGTATGTACTTCATCAAAAAATAATTTTGTCCCTCCAGGGAAGAATACCTTGAATACAGTGGGAGTAACTATGACTCTCTTAAGGTAGCCAAATGCCTCATCATCTAATTAGTGACACACATGAATGGATGAATGAGACTCCCACTGTCCCTACCTACTGTCTAGCAAAATCACATCAAAGGGAATGGGCTTGGCAAAAGCATCTCAACATTCCCTGAACAGTGGAATGAATTTATTCCTCAGTGAGTAATCCTTCTCCACAAACACTCTGCTGTCTCCCACTTTTAGTATTTTGACCTTATGACACAGTTTTGTTAGAATCAACTCCTTCTGCTGGTAAGACTGCATCTTTACTATTAAAGGTCTAGGTTGCTTTCTTATAGCAAGGTCTGTAGCATACACAGGATGTGCCCTTTCAATTAACAACTCCTGATTTGTGCTTCCATAAAATTAATGCAGTCTGTTCCTTCCTGCTTCTCTGGTATAGCTGAAAATCTCAGGTTTTCCCTATGTGCTCTGTTCTCTAATTCTATTATTTTTTGAAACATCTCTTCCTGAGCAGTCTCATATTCAGCCAGTCTTTTCTACATTTCAACCTCTGATTTTTGCAGTTTTATCACCTTATCTGAATATCTGTTTAAAGCTTCTTCCATTTTTTCCAGTCTTTTCTTTTTTGTGTTGATATACTCCATCAGTGTTTCTTAACCAGGTCTGTGTGCAACTGTCTTATATCTTCCTGTAGATTACTGGACTTCATGTCTGGAGGTTGCATTGCTTTTTGCTGAACAGCTGCAGAACGTTCCTCAGTCAGTGTTTCTTCCTCATTTTTTGTAGCTGATTATTTCTAGGTACATTGTATTTTTTTTCCTAACATCCAAGCAGTACATTTATTAGACAGTTACTGAAATTTACCCATAAACACAAAAGTCTCCTGGTCTTCTCTGCTGAGTTTCTGTTTTCACACTGGAAGAGATAGAGTTAAGCTGTTACTCAATGTGCAGCCATCTTAGAAGTTCCATCTTTTAAGTAGTTTTGAAACCATAAAAGTATGTTGTCACCAAAAATTCAGCATTTTACATTTGTAAAGAAGAAGAATGTTACAGTTAACAGTCCCTAAGGCTCTACTCATATCTGTCAGCTGTTATGCAGAGGATTATGATCGGGTCACAGATCATAACCAGCTTATTATGTGCTCAAAATATGGAAGCCAAGAAATTCACCTCGAAAGCGAATCTTGGCATCCATGTTGAGGACACACTATTTGGGTTATCATCAATGAGAAGATCATAATTCTTTGTAGTGCATGGAGTTTTATCTGCTCCATGTACTACTAGTTTAATGGAAAAAAATCACAAGTATTTTCCTGGCTTTCAAAGCCATAAAACAGTTAGCAAGCACTGTCAAACAGGTAGTGTAATGTAGTCTTTTACATTTACACTACCTCTGTATCTCTCAACTGTAAAGATTTTCACAGGATATCCAGATTATTGCTTCATATTTTTGGTCTGCTCCTCATAACGTATTTGGTTTTCACACAAACCAATGAGGCTTGTGGTCACTAAATAATGATATACATTTCAATTTCAGCATTCACATATTTTAGACAATGCAGGCAAACACACTTCCAGTTATTCTAATAACTCTCATTTTTCTTTTTTTTAAAAAAGAAGTTAGGGTCATGTTAATTGTAAGGACAGCAGGCAGAAACAAGCATTTTGTTCTGCCACTTTCATCTGATAATCAGTTCAGGTAGATTTTATTGCCTAGTGTGGGACTCATCCTTAACAACTTTCACAGGGTGTGCTTAACATTTGTTAAGGTCGGGTCAGACATTATTCTGAGGCTTAACTGGTTTGTCTTTTTCTGAATATAGCACCTTAATCAGCAAGCTCCGTGCACTATAAGACTGCTGTTTACATTGTCATAGATATAACTGGTAGCAGATGTTAAGGCTGTTAAGGTACGTTTCTGAACCCATGTTGACTGTCACAGAGGAGAACATAACTGCCATTATGTTTAAACAGCTATTTGAATAATATTATCTCAAATATTTCTGCTATAGGGAAAAGACTGAAAATAGATCTGCAGTCTTTCATTTATGTTGGAGAGCTGACCAAATCACTACATTTAGGAGGTACAGAGCAACATTTTGAGCTAAAATCAAGGATATCCCTCAACTGCCACCTATCTGCCCATATGTTCAGTCCTTCCAGATCCTTTGCTAGTCTCTTCCACCATCCTCCACTACTGCACGTATCTTTGTGTCTTAAGCAAAGAGACTGATTCTTTTATTTGTTTCCATAGATATAGCCAATGTAAACATAGTGAAGAGTTCTAGACCCCAGGGCAGATCCCTGCAGTACACCACTGGTCACCTTTTCCACTTTCTTGCTTTGTTGCTCTTCCTCCTCTTCCACTGCCATGACCTTATATCTTATGCCCATCTGTATACACATACATCTCACCTGTCTCTGCCATTCCTGAACAATCTATATCTAAGTAGGATTATGCCTCATCCTCTGATGTAATTGGCCTGTGTTTCCATGATGCCAGCAATGTAAACCCTCTCTTCAATACCTTTGCTTGCAGTTCTCTTTACCTTACTGCCTGACTTCTTGTTCAGAAGACTAAAGCTGTCTAGCCACATCCCAATTCATTATTTTTTGTTCCTCTATTATTTTCTACATTTCCCTTCTGTTTTGCTCACTGCCTAAGCAACCATCCTTCTCTTCTGTTTCTGTTAACCTCCCTCCCCTTACAACTTAGTTTAAAGACACAGTTGTTAATATTTGTTAATAGTTACCTTGAGCAAGGTGGAGCCTCTCCCTTACACAGAGCTGGTCTCGATGCCAGGTTTCACCCCAGTTGTCTCAAATGTCCTAAGCCCATCGTCCTGCCCACTTCCACAGCCAGTCATTATACTCCCTAATCCTTTCCTTCCTCTATGTGCCGTCTGCTGGTATAGGTAGCACTCTTGAGAATGTCTGATAAAGTAACTGCCCAACTGTAAATAACATCCTAAGGTATGTGAAATGCATGCACTTGGTTGCCTATTGAATACAACTTCCAGAAGCATGAGAGTATGAAAAGATTGTTTTGGTGTACAAATGCTTATGAGAAAATGTGTACATTTAGTATGTGAGATTTTAAAATGAAATAATCAGACTCACTGATTCAGGATGCCTTCTTAAATTCGACTCACTGATTCAGGATCCCTTCTCAAATTCCAGGTGAAATATAGACATTGTCTTGCAAGGAGTATGTGTAGCTGTTAGCGGAGAACACAAGTGCTCTGACTTCTTAATGAACCACTCCATGTCTTCAGAATACAGGGTTTGAATCTTTCCACCTTAATTTGCCTGCTTTGTAGCCTTGAGCAATGCTTTTGGGCAACTGGGAATTTGGACTAGTCTCCTTAATGGTCTCCCGAACTGCATGTCTAGTAACTACCTATGAACCTATTTACCTTAATATGATTGCAGTTAAAGCCAGGAACCAGAAGACAGACAGCTGAACAAACTTCCACCAGTTACCAATCCTAGGAAGCAGCTGCAGACACAGAAGCTCCACACTGAAGGTACTTTAATGTAATAAAAAAACACATAAAATACAAAGGATTAAGCACTTTCATCTGTCAGTCCAGACATCTTCAGAATCATTAATAAAACTCACTTAAACATTTAAATATTCCACCCTGTTTACTACATGACCTTGTACAACCTATCAAAAAACAACCTCATGTTCGTTCCTTCTTCAAGTTTTAAAACTGATAGTTTACTTATTGATTTAAAAATACTCTTGAGTAAATCACATCTTCATTTGTTGTTCAGTAACAACCAGGTATGTTTTGATGGGATTCATATAAATTGTAGAAGTACTTTCAACCTGCCCCTTGTGTTACCCTTATTGATTTTCGAGAAGCTTGTGGAATTTGAATTTAGAGCATTACAACATTGTAATCTTGAGTTGGTTGGTGGTCATAATTTGACTTCTCATGAGAATGCACTGTTTTTGAACTTGCTAATCAAAAAAGTTTAAGGATAATGAAGCCAGACAAGGGGGGTAGGTATGGTCATCATGAACAAGGACAACTATTTAAACAGGATGAACAGTTATCTATTGAACTGTGATCTATAAGAGGAAATTTCCTTAAATATTATACACTTGGCATATAGAAAAATTGACTACTTGTTGCAGGATTTATTGGATCAGGGTGAAATTAGGCCCATTGTTTGATTATTTTCATGTAAAGTATCCTATTGTACCATGTATTTTTGGAATAACAAAGATACATAAAAGCACCATTGACCCACCAATGAGACCCATAGTCAATGCCAGGAAGTCTAAAACCCACCCCCTGGGTAAATACGTTGATCTTAAATTGAAAGGATCATTGGACTCTTTCAACCATCTATGTCAAGATTCCTGGGACTTTTTTTGAAAATAAGAATTCTTAGTTACAATAGGAATCTTGTTTTTCTTACAGTTGATGTTGTGGAGCTATATAACATTATCCCTCATTCAACTGGTTTAGTATGGTTTCATGAATTTCTTTGTGAATCCACTGGCTTAAACAACAACAACATCAACATCCTGGACACTAGTATAGAGATTGTACTTAAAAATAACTGTGTTTTTGAAGGGACAATATTTCCATCAGGTCAAGGATGTTGACATGGATGCTTCCTGCACCCCCATTTTTGCCAATATTGTCCTCCTCCATTGGGAAAAGAGGTTCTTATTTGAAAGGTTTCCCACTAACCTTGGAAGCTATATCTCTGATTGACATTTTTATTGTGTGGGACGGGTCTGTTAACGATAGCTACAATTTTATTGACTATTTGAATTCTACTACATCATTCCTTAGATTTACTCTTTCTTTAAACCAGGACATTATAAATTATTTAGATGTAACGCCTTTCAAAAATGATTTGGAGCAGTGCTTTGTAAGCATGATTTATAGGAAGCCCACACACTGTAACAGTCTGTTACACTATGAGAGTAGCCATCCTGACCATCAAAAACGAGGTATAGTTCATAGGTTCATAGGTAGGTACTAGGCTATCGGCCCAAGGGCCTACATAAGCCTAGCCAGCAAGGTTCCATAGCTTATGGCACCCAAGAAAGTTTTTTTCCTGTGCCACTGTCCAGCAGAGGCACAGAAGTGATCCCCGGGGTGTATTTCCTATTTCCCATCCAGTCATCAAGATTTTTCTTGAAGAGTGCTAATGAAGAACTTTGCTTGACATAGATGGGTAGCTTGTTCCAGAGTATAGGAAGTCTTTGGGACAGGAATCCATCCCTCCAGCGTGTCCTGTTTATTGTGGTGACAAGGTTTAGGTCCCTAGAGCATGTAGCTCAGAGGGATTGGGATTTCTTTAGGTGTAGCATGTCCAACAGCTCTGGGTTTGACATAGCTTTATATGTTAGGCAGAGATCGCCTCGTAGTAGGGGATATGCTACGGAGTAAAGCTGGAGTTTTTTGAGGCGGTCAGTGTAGGGCATTTGTTTGAGGCCAGTAATCCTCTTTGTGAGGTACTTCTGTGGCCTTTCCAGCTGCTGCAGATGTCTTGTGAGGTACGTTCCAAAAGGGGCATTGTACTCTATAATGGGTCTAATGAGTGACGAGTAGAGGGGAACGATGATCTCTTTTTCCTGGATGAGAACCCTTTTATGATGAGGTGTGCCACGTAGAAGGACTTCCTGACTACTAAAGGACAATATATAAGATTGTCCAGGATAATTTCTGAGGACAACCAATTCATGTCAAAAAGTTAACTATCGGCATAAATGTTTCTTGCTTGTGGTTATCCCGACAAGATGGTGTTTACAGTAATGTCAGAAGTGTCCAGTAAAAGGGAGAAAGTGGATATTCTGCTGTTATTAAGAACTTCTTTCAACTCAGTGACAGAAATGTTTGAACATATCTCTGCTTTAAAAAGTAATCACCATTTTGCTTTTATAATGGATCACTGGTTGGAAGATGCTTATATTAGGGAAGTGCTGTGCAACAATTGGTTTGTCTTTTCCTGTTTTAGTGGTATTCTGGAAAAGGTGGGGGAAAAACAGCTTTTGTTTACTGGAGGGGTTGATCTATAAAAACATTTTGGAACACAATAATGATCTGGGATGATTTACCAGCAACAAAAAACACTGGCACTTTCAAATGTGGCTTTTGCAGCTAATCACAATTAGAGCTATGTTTCATTGTAATTGCAGTACACAAGGGGAGGGGGTGTATCTGGCAATATGTCCAAAGTATAATGGGTTCTACGTGGGTAAAACACAAAGAAGGTTGAAAGAAAGAGTACATAAAAATTTTTTGGACATAAGGGAGAAGAATTAAAAAAAAAAAATCTATTTGACCAAACATGTTGTTAGTCATCCGGATCACACTTTTTTTGTTTTGTGGTCTAGATCACATTATGAGTAATCCTGGGGGGACCTGGGAAAGACTTGATCAAAGCTAGTGAGTTGCGGTGGCAACTCAAATTAAATGCCACCCCCCCCCCCCCTGGTTTGAATGACTGCATTTCAATAGGATGTTTTATTAAAATTAAAATCATACATAGTATAAGATGTTTTGGTTCCTTTAAACATGAAGTTGTTTTTTGATAGGTTGTACATGGTCGTGTGGCATACATGGTGGAATATTTAAATGTTTAAGTGAGTTTTATTAATGATTCTGAAGCAGTCTGGATTGACAGACAAAAGCGCTCAGTCCTTTGTATTTTATGTGTTTTTTATTACATTAAAGTACCTTCAGTGCAGTGCTTCTGTGTCTGTGGCTGCTTCCTAGGACTGGTAACTGGTGGATAATTGCAATTAACTTAGCTGAAATGGGAAGTGAATACAGAATAATTTATATCATACCAAGTGGATCAAAATGTGGTGTGGATCACTTAGATGAGTAGTTATAGCAGCTGTATTTGTATCTAATGAATAAAGCACTATTGCAAGCTAACTCATTTTATTTTTCCTTCTACCTCTTCCTAAAAGTGTTGCATTATAGCCATTATATGTCATCCTGGATCCTTCATCACCTTCTCAGGAAGGAGGTTTCAACCATGATGTCTTGTGAAAATGAATGTTCAGTCAGCCAACATCTGAAGATGTGTTCTTCTAATTCTGTGTTTTGAAACTGATTGCCTTGTTTTATGTGACCCTTTTCTGTTAACAAGACTTGCTATCATGTTTCTCCTTGCCTTCTTTTTCATATGGAATATTTTTCAATACCCCTGCAATCAAACTCAGCCCGATCACCCCGTCCATCCTAGGGACATATGCAATACAGTAAATGGTCAGCTGTTTGAAGGTGCTATCATGCAAGCAGTAATGAGGGCTATTTGTGTCACTGCCTTCATCTGTGTCTTCAGCTCGGCTGGCCAGGTAGTGCACAAATTCATCCCCTGACTCAGGTGAATATGTCCTCTCTCCTGAGACTGGGACCATGTGTTGATGTTATGGCTTGATTCTAGGTCAGAAACTTCAAATTGGATGCCCTTTGGCACTCTCACTTCATCTAGGATGCAAAATATGGAAGACTTGCTTTCATAGCTCTAACTCTGCTCCCTGGTTGTGATTCAGATACGCACATCACCACAGGGACTACCTTTACCTCTTTATCCTGC
Organism: Protopterus annectens; assembly: GCF_019279795.1. Classification (NCBI taxonomy): domain Eukaryota; kingdom Metazoa; phylum Chordata; order Ceratodontiformes; family Protopteridae; genus Protopterus; species Protopterus annectens. The sequence goes on from NC_056741.1 coordinate 1,839,405,719, forward strand.
ACATCTGCAATCCTTCACATTCATAGACAAGGGCTACCATTACAGGCCTGTGTAACTGCACCAAATGTCCTTCCCTGCAGCAACACCTGCTTGCCATGCTTGAGACCTCTTCCAAGCACTGGAGTGGGGGCTGAGCCAATAGGGACCCACCACACTCCCTCCCCTGCTAATATGGTCTAGCTATAATCAGTCATTTCCCATCCTCACTTGCCTGGTTCTTTCAGCACCTGAGACAGTATTCAGCCTTGGGTCATCTAGGCTGCAGTTAGGACTTTATCTCTGTATGTTACAGAGCTGGGATCTTTTTCACATGGAATGTAGTAAGTTTAGTTTTTATTCCCCAACAGGAAACATATAAGTATGAAATGTTGACAAATAAGAAATATTTGACCCAACTAGTTACCTCACTTCAGTGCATATCTGACATACTCTATTTAGCTAACAACTTTTATTTTAAGAACTGCTTGGTCTACCTAGTCAGCCCCCTTCCTTGCATATTTTTTCTATATCATTTTCCAACCGTCAACCCATCCCCAGTTGGATTTGAGCTTGTTCTTTTACTTAGGGGTAGGAGATCCATCAGATCCTCTAGACTGTAAGATATCACACTGTCAGGTATCTGTTGTTTTAATTGTTTGTTAACTTCCATTGGCAAGAATGTATGTAATTATATATTCATATTATGTAAAATAAACTGTTATTATTATTGGCTTGGATATTTTATATGTGGAGCTTTTCTCCTTGGGTCTCCACTGAAAATGGGCCATCGGCCCAGTTGGACTAACCCGGTTAACAAAAGACAAATAAATAAAATCATCCAGGCAAACAACTGGGAGTTTGTGCTCTCCTCAACATCTTTTTTTTTTTAAACACACCTTTCACTTGTGACATAGGCAATTTTACATTTATACAAAAGTAATCAAACTGTATTAAATTAATATTAATAAACATTATACTTCGCATATTTTGCTATATATCATATAAGCTAAGTAACATTATATAAATCATTCAAATACTGCCCCCTTTTTTAAACAAGAAACATCTTTATTAAACCATCACTTATGACATAAACAATCATACATTTACATACATGAAAATAAATTACACACACACACAATCCTAGTTGCAAGCATTTTACATCTCAAATCATACTGACACACTCTCCTCAGCATCTTGGTAATAAGAGCAATGTCACTAAATTGGTCCCAAACCTGGTTGTTTTGTGGGTACAAATGTTACCCCAAGGATCACCTATGCCCCTACATTATATGTGTGCATGCTGCTCTAGACTTCTATGATAATGATTGCCATCACTGGCTTGATTGGTCACACTCATACTTGCCTTGGTCCAGCCTCCACTTATAACTTGCCTCCTCCACCTAACTGAGGTCAGGTTATTAAGCAGAGCAGTGGCTGTATCTGGAGTGAAGGCCACTGAACCCTTCGCCAAGGATGGGCACACCCATCCTGTACTGCCTACAAAATCTAGCACCAGGGCTGCTATTTGAACTTTGGTCACCTGGGCTGGGGGGCAGGGCTTTATCCCTCTACACCACTACCTCATCACTTCCTTACAAATTTGATAAGCTATATCTTTTATTTAACCAAAAGCTTATTTTTCTTCCCCCTGCTAAGGGCCCCCTTATACCTATCTCATGCATTTTTGAACTCCATCAAAGTTTTAATTCTATTACTAGTTTCAACATATTGAGACATGCATATGCCACTCTTTCTAGGAACACATAGTTCCTTGCATCACCCCTGAACTGTCTAGCAAGTATTTCCACATTGTGCCCTTTTAATCTTATACATATGTTTTGAGAATTGGTATTCATTTCAATTCTATGAATTCCATTAAGATTCTTAAAAGTTTACATAACTTCCCATTTCTAACTCTACTCTTCAAAATTGCATATGTTAGGCTATTTATGCTCATTACATAGTTTGCAGAAAAATGCCTCATGTTTACTGACAACTGTAGAATAGTGCATGTGTGTTGTACCTTTAAGAAGGACAGCACATGCATATAAATAGTAAGCACGTGCTAGCTTCAGTGCCATTTTGAAAGTGCAGCCAGTGAGTCAGCATGTATGAATGTGATCGCTATTTATAGGTTTACCTAAGTTAATAAGCCTCAATCCTGATGTGTTTGTACATAATAAAGCTACTTGAACAAAACCCACGTATGTTCGTCAGCTTTATCCTGACCAGACGAGTGACATGGTGCCAGAACTGGGATTCCAGAGACTGCTTTTCAAAGCTATGAGGTGCAGAGTTAACAGTGAAAGTAAACTAAGTGAACGGTGTACTAAAAAGGGCCAGAAATAAAACAAAGGTAATGAAAACTTGCACAAACAATTTATTTATTAAAAGAGACAAAACAGAGGATTACAAGGGCACAAAACGCATTATTAAGCAAGCAAGAGGGACAACAATTTGTTGATTAAACAAAATGTTTAAAATTAAGCTATCTGTTAAGACAATTATCAGAAAAGCACATAAGGGGTTTGGAATTACCCTGGAATTGCAAAATGAGCATGTTTAATCTAAAATGAACAGGTTAAGAGTAAAATGAGCACATGAAAAGTATAATGGGCATGAAAAAAAGATTACATGAGCAAAACGAATATAATAAAGGGCAAAACGGGCACATTAAGGATAAATAAAGCAAGGTGACTGCATGTTTTTTGACAAAGTACAATGTTTTGGCATAACTACTGTTTCGCATTGATTGAAGCTATTCAGGACATAACTACAGTTATTCGAAGTATCTCAAAGTGCGTAAAAGTACTTAAAGTTTGTGCTTATTACTGTGAATTTATTCCAAAGAGGTTATTGTGTGCAAAGTGCAACTATTTTGTAAAGTGCAGTCAAAAGACAGCCATTTCGAAAAGTTTCTTGTGCTGGGTGTGCCTATTCACAGAATGCCACTATTATAGAGTGTTTCTTGCACTGTAAAGCATTATTTAGCAAAGTACAGCCATTTTGGGAAAGTTTCAGTGTGCTGTCTACTGTTTATTCACAAAGTGCAGTTACTTCGAAATATTTCTTACTCTGAGATTCTTCTGCTGCCTTGTTTATTCACACAGTGCAGTTATTTTGAAATATTTCTTACACTGATAAGAGGTGATTTCTTACAGTACAGTAATTTCAAGAGTATTCTTGTGCCAGGAGACTTATTTTGCAAAGTTCAGTTATCTAGAGGTTTGTTGTGCTATTGAGCATAGTTACAAGTACTACCATAAAATTTTAGCATATGTATATGTGTGCATGTTCGTATAGTTACAAGGTTGTATTGTGTTTTACTATCATTTGTTGGCATGGCAGATGGATTTTGAAAACCATCAACACTTGTAATTGATCAGAATATTGCAGAGAATTGGAGAATATTTGAGCAAGAGTATGATATTTTTATACAGGCAGCTTATTCTGATAAAGATGCACACACCAGAGGATTCATTTTGCTAAACCTCGCTGGGTCAGAAACGATTGAAAGAGAGCGCTCATTTGTGTATGCACCAGCATTATATGAAGGAGAAGGGGAAACAGTCATATTGTTGTACAGGCTAATCAAGAGAGGATCCCAAGTGTTTGAAATGCAAATTCAGGGAAATGTGCAACCCCCAGACAAATAATACATTAGAGAGGCATTTGTTTTACACAAGAGATCAAAAACAAGGGGAAACATTTGCAGCTTATATTACTGGCCTGAGAAACAAAGCTAAAGCATGCAGGTTTGGTGGCTTAAAAGATGAGTTAATGTTAATGACAGGCTTGTGTGTGGTATTAATAGTGCTGCAGTGAAAAATATTTTGCTTCGTGTCAGTGATTTAATGCTGAGCAACACTACTGAGATTTGTCAAATCCATGAATTTACAGAAAGGCACACAAGTATGCTTGCAAGTGATAAGAGCATGATTTCAACAGGTTCTAGTGCAAATGTAGACAGCATGCAACACGTGGCTAGCAGAAGCAGGCCAAAGCATATGGCAGCTGTAACCCCTGCGGGTGTGGCAGGTAAAACCCATATTTTTCCAGCAATTTCAATTTCTAAGACTAGTTCAGTGAGAAGGACATGCTCAGTGCAGTACAAGGGTGAGTCAGCAAAACCCAAATCAAGCTTTATTGTTAACTGCCGCAATTGTGATGTCAATCATGAGTCTAAAAGAGAAAAGTGCTCAGCATTTGGTCAGCAATGCCACAAGTATAAAAAATGAAACCATTTTCAAAAGTTTTGCAAATCAAGTAAACCTCATACAGTCATACAGTTATAAAGAAAGGTCACTTAAAAAGCAGGTTGATTGTATAGAGAGCCACAACCCTACTTTCTACATAGATGGTGTATCAGTAATTGCAGAAAAGGTTGATGCAGTAAATTTGTTTGCAAAGAATGGTGTTTTGTACTGTCCAGATCGATGATAAATCTGCCAAGCTCAAAGTAGACACTGGTTCAAAGTGTAATGTTATGTCAGCAGACATATTTGCAAGTGAAGTCTTTCGGTGTGCAATGGAGCAAATTTTTTCATGTTATCCTTGTGCCATAATAGTACATGATTTATTGGTTGCAGCAATGGCGAAGCAGAGCATGACAGAAATCTTAAGAAAGTTCTAGACAGAGCACACAAAGTGAACCTGAAGGTCAATCTTCTGAAGTGCAAATTCAGACTACCAGAAGTTACATATGTAGGTCATTTATTTACTAGCACCAGACCCATCCAAGCAAGCATCTATTCTTGAGATGCCAGCACCAGATAATGTTCAAGCTCTACAACATTTTCTTGGTATGGTCAAATATTTAGGCAAGTTTAAACCAGACTTCAGTCCTTTGAGAGAGATGATGTGTAAAAATGTTGCATGGTCTTGGTTTAAACAGCACCAGAGAGGATTTGAAGACCTTAAGCAGAAAATTGCCAACCCACATACATTAAGATACTATGATGTCAATAAACCAGCAACCCTTTCCTGTGATGCTTCAAAATTTGGTCTTGGTGCAGTTGTTCTTCAAGAAGGTAGACTAGTAGCCTATGCATCTAGAACTCCTACCTAAACTGAAATGCAATATGCTCAAACTGAGAAAGAACATTTGGCAATAGTATTTGCATGTTCAAAGTTTCATCATTATATTTATGGTCGAGATATTCAGATTGAAACTGATCACTAACCTCTAGTCACTATTTTAAAGAAGCCTATGCATTCAGCTCCAGCAAGATTGCAAAGAATGATGCTTAAATTGCAAATGAACAACTTCAAAATGCTATATACAAAAGGCAGACTTCTTTATATGGCTGATACCTTATCCAGATTGACAGAAATACAACAGAGCAGCTTAATACAGAGAGAATTTTGACTTTGATGTCATGGAAGTGCATAATTCTTCTACCACAAGACTTGATGAGCTGAGAGATCATACAAAGACTGATCCAATTTTGCAAAAGCTTAACCACTACATTAATGTTGGATGGTCATCAAAGCAATCTACTGTACCACCTGAAGTGTAAACCTATGTTCCTTACAGAGATGAGATGTTGATGGAAGATGGTATTATTTTCAAAGATCCTAAAATTGTTGTTCCTGCTTCCTTACAATGTGAATATATCCAGATTTTGCATTGTGGTCACCCACCCACCCCTCTACCAAAAGAAGGGCGAGAGGACTAGTATTTTGGCCTTCTCTAGCAAAAGACATTGATAGAGTACTTTCTTCTTGTTTAGTGTGCAATAATACTAAACCGCATTTGCAAAAAGAACCACTTCAGCTAAGTCAAGTTCCTGAACTACCTTGGTCAACAGTAGCCACTGATATATTCAAGGGGAACAATCAGCATTACTTTGTGTTGGCAGACTCTTATTCGAACTGGTTTGAGATTGATCTACTAACCTAACATCCACTGCTATTACCAAGTTGAAACATTATTTCTTGGTCCATGGTAGTCCACACAAAGTTATTTCCATCAATGGTGCCCAATTTACCAGTCAGCTGTTTCTGAAATTTGCAAAAGAATGGGACTTTGTACATGTTACTAGTAGTCCAGAATACCCACAGTCAAATGGACTAGCTGAACATGCAGTACAGAGTGCAAAGCAATTACTAGAGTAGTCAAAGCATAACAGTACCAATGTCTTTTTAAACTTACTCAATCTCAGAAACATACCCTGTAACGATATACTTGGCTCGCCTGCTCAGGGACTTCTATCTAGGCAAACCAGAATAATATTGCCAATTAGTTCCAGTTTGTTGAGGCCTAAAGCTAAGAACAACAGAACAATTAAAGCCCAACTATTCAAAAAGAGTTCTTTCCAGAAGTCCAGTTATGATAAATCGAGCAGATTTCTTTGTCTATTGAAAGAAGTAGAGACAGTGAGTATGCAAATGGGGAAAGGTTTTGACTGGATTGGTCAAGTAACAGGTATATGTGTCAAGCCAAGATCTTACTTCGTAGAATCTGAGTGTGTGGAGAACAGGAGAAATCGCAGGCATCTTCTTCCTGCATCAGAATCGATATCGCAACACTGTTCCTGTGATACAGACTCTAGATCTCAGAGCAATCCAGACAATGTTCCTTTTGCAGAACGTGTCTTAACTTCTGCTTCTATTCTTGATGGCCCCAAAGTTGAGCACTCAGCAGAGACATTCCCAGTTGGTAGACCTAGTTCTAATTTCTGTGGCACACGAATTGGTCATATTTCCAGACCTAGTGTGAAATACACAGCAACCTGGACATAATTGTCTATATGTATTTAGTTCTGTATAATTGCATAACAAAGAATTATTTTATATTAATTGTATGTCAATTGATGTTGTCAATTATGCATGACCATTTCTCAAAGAGGGAGGATGTAGAATAGTGTGTGTGTGTGTGTGTGTGTGTGTGTGTGTGTGTGTGTGTGTGTGTGTGTGTGTGTGTGTGTGTGTGTGTGTGTGTGTATGTTGTACCTTTAAGAAGCATTTCAAGGACAGCACATGCAAGCACATGCTAGCCTCAGTGCCATTTTGAGGGTGCAGCCAGAGAGTGAGCATGTATGAATGTGATATTAGTTTATAAGTTTACCTAAGTTAAAGTTATTAAGCCTTAATCCTGATGTTTTTGTACATAATAAAGCTGCTTTAACAGAACCCACATATGTCTGTCTGCTTTATCTTGACCAGATGAGCGACAGCAACTATTTAATTTTTGAACAGATAAAGACAGTGTGTGAGAGATGTAAGTACACAATGTCATTGGAGGCAAAGCTCGCACATACACACATGAAAAATGCAAACCAGGTTGTTAGTGTTACAGTCAAAACACTCACTACCAACACTAAGGAACACACATAGAGCCACATATGCAGCAGTACTCACTTGTAATTCATCCAAACCTTCAAGACCTCCTAAATGCATCTCTCAGTGGCCCTGCACACATTAAAAAAAACAGCACTTCAAACAATACATTACTTTGAAAAACACAGTAGTCCTGCTTCCAAGCCCAAAAACCAACACACCACACAGCCAAACATTCTAGTTATTGGGGATTCCATTGTAAGACATACTGAGTCTCCCTTACCAGGCTAAACAAGGAGAAGATCACAGTGAGCTGTCTGTCTGGAGCCAGGATCCACCAGATCACGCATGCACGTAGGTCTTTAAACCACAAGCACCAGTATGACACAGTAATAGTTGATGTCGACGTAAACAACCTAAGAAATACATCATTGGACTATATGAAGAGAGACATTTTGGAGCTCTCCGAATATGTGTCTCAGGTAGGTATGAATCTAGCCCTGAGTAGCATCTTACCTTCACCAACAATGATGCCATGGTACCAGCAAAAATGATTGAATTCAACAATTTGCTTAGTTTCTGGTGTCACAACAAGAGGATCCAACATCTATTAATCTAGGGAAACATGATCAACAAAGCATGATGCTTTGCCAGAGACAGTTTACACTTGTCACCACTTGGCTTCCAGATACTGGCAAAAACTTTATCTATAACCATAGTGCTTTTTTTAGGCTGTGCCATGTTATTAAACCCTCCAACATAACAAAAATCACTCATGCCTACCTAAAGGTACTGCTGCTCAACACTAGGAGTTTAAATAAAAGACTGCACTCCCTGTAAGTACTCCTCACCCTACAGAACACAGACATATGTGCAGTCACTGAAACATAGTTCAGAACCATAGAAAGCACCCCAGCTATCAAAGGCTACAATGTCTTTCATACATTTTGATCCCCTTCAGCTCAGGATAAAACAAAGGGAGGAGGTGTCTCATTGTTCATAGAGGACAAGTACACTGCTACACTGGTCCAATACCATGACTCACTTGAGCTGCTCCATGCCCAACTAACCATAGGTGCGGCCCTCTATCATATCCTTAGTAGCTATAGATCACCTAACATGAGTCTGGAAAACCACACCTCCTACCTAAATCTAATGGAATCTCTCAACATTCAGCTTAACACCATACTTATGGGTGACTTCAACTACCCCCCTCCATAAACTGGAAGACTTATATTCACTTGCTCAGAGGTTTTTGGATTTCATCAATGCAAACACCCTGGAGCAACCAATTACCTCCCCAAGAAAAGGTACAAATATCCTAGACCTAGTACACACAAACATGGGGGGATGCTGCTCCCTCCCATGCATTAACTCCTCCCTGGTAAGATCTGACCACAAAATGATCTTCTTTAGTATTAAAACTAACCTAGAACCCCCACCAAACTCCAAACCTGCTAAGATTTGTGCTAAGGCCAATTACCTCAAGCTAACTGATAGCTTATTAAATTTCCAAGCCCCTCTGAACCCGGATGACACTGAGGCCTACTGTGAGCTGTACACAAAAGCAATTTACAGCGATATTCATAGATGCATAGAGGACCAAGTTCCTGTCCAAGTAAAACCTATGATTATTGGCAAAAATAAACCATCCTGGTGGACCTCTAACATAAATAAGCTATTGAACAAAAGGAAAAAAACTCTCCAAACCCAAGAAGGAACAGGTACAACAGTGCAAAAAGTCACTCACCAATCTAAACAAATTAGAGAGTTGGACAAATATTCCAAACCAAACTACGAGGCAATGATAGCCACCCAGGTCAGCAATGTGCAGAGTTAATCATCAACGGCAACACTTACACCCAGCCTGAAACTATAGCAAACTTCTCCCACATTACCTCCTACCACACCCAAAGAAATACCTGCAGCCATCCCCTTACTGGTCATTATGAGGTAAAAGGTCCTTACTGTGCTCACTAAACCCAAAAACACAGCCTCTATGGATTCCAACAACATTCCAGGATGTTTTTAAATAGCTTAAAACAGAATATATCACAGCCGCTAGAAACCCTCTTTAACTACAGATTCCAGATGGGCTTTGTCACAGAGGAATAGAGGACTGCAACAGTCATCCCTCTACATAAGGGGGGCCCATCAACTGACCCAGGGAACTACAGACCCATAAGCTTGACCAGTATTATCTGCAAGGCCATGGAGAGAATTATCATGGACCTGATCAATAACAACAGAGGAACTCTCCAAAAACTGGACCAGACCCAATTTAGCTTTGTCAAAAGGAGGTCTTGCCTGCTCAATCTCGTGAACTTATTTGAGAAAGTCACCAGGGCCTTAGATGAGGGTAAAATGGTACACACCACTTATCCAGACCTGGCCAAAGCTTTCAACACAATCCCCCACTCAGGGATCATAGATAAATGTACTGAGTAAAGCATAAACCCCTACATTGTTAGATGGATATCCAGCTGGCTCACTAACAGGACACATGTTCAGAGGGGTGAATCCACTTTTGATACGTAAGCTGTTACTAGCAGTGTTCCACCGGGCTCAGTGTTGGGACCCCTCATGTTTGGTATATACTTCCCTGAAGTGAAGGCTAATGTTGGGGGCCTCTGGCTCACCCAGTTTGCTGACAACTGTAAGCTGGCAGCAATCTTTGAATCCCCAGATGATGCTGACATCCTACAAACAGGCCTAAAAATGACAAACGACTGGCCAAAACCATGGTCTGAGACTAAACACTAAAATGCATAATCATACCCTTAAGTAAATCAAATACCTCTGCAGATTATAATATTGATAGCAAATGCCTAAACGTAGACCCAGTGGTGAGGAACCTAGGAACACAGATAGATAGTAACCTAAACTTTGACCACCGGTAGCTACAGTATGTGAGGAAATCCTTCTGTGTGGCTCAACTTATAAGTAAAGGCATGGCATCAAGATTAAAGGAAGTCATAGTGCCATTGTACTCAGCCCTCATCGGGCCCATAATGGAGTACAATGCTCCCTTCTGCATGTACCTAACCAGACACTTACACCAATTGGAGTGGCTCCAGAGGTTTTTCACTAAAAACATATAAGGCGTAAGACACTTACCTTATGTAGACTGACTAAAGGCCCTATCCCTTTACTCCATCTCATGTCGTTTATAGAGAGAGGACTTAAGCCTGACCTACAAGGCATTCTCTGATCCAGCCCTGATGAAAATGTTACATATTCACAAGAAAAATTCTACAAAGGTTATGTGTTCTAGAAACCTAAACCTTACTTTTAACTCTAACAGAAATTGTTGGAGAGACAGATTTGTATCCCAAAGCCTACCTCATTTATGGAATAAGCTTCCCATCTTCATAAAATGAAGCCTTTTTGAATTTGGATAGATGGATGGGGGACTGTAAATCCAATCCTGGGGTACTGCCCATGTCCCTTATGGACAAAGGCAGTCTGCAAAATGACTGAGGGCCCCGACATCCAAAGACCCACTACCTTGGTACTACCCCATCCATTATCTGAGGAATTAAGATATAATAGTTATATCCTGGATATTATTGGCTAGGCTTGTAAAGGCTCTTGTGCCATTAGTCTAGTAATCACCTAAGAACCTATGATATGCAGTTGAACTGTACAGAAGGTATGTGCAGAACATAAGACAAATAAGATGGTACTTTGGAGAATATATGTATCGGCTGTATGAAAAGCAATATATTACTTTAGCCGGGTTTTAAAACAAGTGGCTAATATAAATCATTTTGAGAATGTAGATCAGATAACAAGATGTGAATTCAAATAAATTTTCTGTTATACTGGAATTTAACAGTCTGGTACTAAAAACTATAATATGGCAGAGGCCTATTTAACTAGATTCCTTCATCCCATCTTGTATGACAGCAAAGCTATGTCAAGACTGCATTGTGACATGGGTTAGCTTGGCTCAGTAGATTATTATGCAATCACCAAACTGTGGCACCAGCTGGGTCACAATGGGAGGCCACACTATTCATAAAACAGAGAATATAAGAGGCAATGGAATAACACCCTTAGGGACAGAACTGAGGATTAACTGTGACAGTTTCACTTGAATATACCACTTGGGATTTATCCTCAGTATAGTTAATGATCAAGTCAACCAAGAGTTTTGAAAAACCACAGTGTACAAGAAGTGACAACAGGATGTGATGATTTGCACTATTAGCTTTCAAAGATCTAAGAACATTAATCCAGTCCTTTCACATGTGTTGGGTTTTCCTCTGAAACATTCTGTGAAATCAACCAGTGCAGTTTCTACCCCCATGACCTGGTCAAAAACCATGCTGAAAGCTGGACTGTAGGTCATTAGATGTAAGATAATGCAACTGTTTTGCAAGAGGTGAAAAGGACAGTATTTTGGCAGATTACAGGAGCTTGTTTCATTATGAAGAGGAACAATTATAGACAGCTTTTGAAGTCTGAGTACATAGGCACTCATATTGGTTTATGAGGATGGAATTAGGGTATGCAACAGCTTCTGCTGATAGTTTTAAGTATTCTGGCAGTAGAGCACTGACCACAACAAAGGTGGATTTTTAACCCACTAATTAGACAGTATATCAAGAACAGACAGCTGAAAAACTGAGTGGAAAGAGAGTGCCTGTGGTTAAAACCCCATCTATTGCTGTACAGAAAGCAGAAACTACAGGTTGGATAGCTTTAATGAAAACATTAATACTGTGAGTGGCCATAAAAGAAGAAGAAACAAAATCCATAGCAACATGTTTCAGTCAGGGGACTGGGCTGAGTTCAGTCTTTAGTAAATGATATAGTTATGTTTTCCAGACACGCTGGTGGCGTAGAGGGATAAAGCCCTGACTATAACCCTGTCAACCTGGGTTCAATTAGCAGCTCTGTCAAATGATGGACTGGCAAGGAAAATAGGTGTGTCCATCCTGGGAGGAAAACAGGCATGTTCAAGAGCAGATAAACTGATTGGAGCTCCTTCAATCCTGTGGTACTACTAAATGCCACAAGTCAAAATTAAAATTCCATTTATTACAAAAGTTAAAAGTTGTTGAGTGCTTTAATTCCAAAAACTTATAGGAACTTCATCAGAACTATTTTCCTAATACAAATGTTCATTTTAAAATACAAGAATCAAGTGCATCACATAAAGAAACAAGGAGAGTTATGCAAAAAGGGTAGCTTATTTGAAGCCACCAACCTGTGTTAGTTTTCGGGCGCACACCCATAATGACTGGCCAATAGGTAAAATAGCAAATACTCCATCTGTCCAACATTCAGATGATATACACCAAGGTGAGGTCCCTTTGGAACCAAGGAGGTTGGAGGGAGTTCAGAACAGGAGACAACAACTAATCAAAGAAGACCAACTACAGAACGAAGAGAATTTTATCCTACAGGGAGTGATGGCAAAGAAGAAGTTTACCAACTGGAACAATTACAGGAAATAGTGACTTTAAATGACTGTTCAAATCAAGGGCCAGTAAAATTTATTTCCAATACAATAATGGATTTTAAAATATACAATTTTTCTGAAAAGGTTATAAATGTTTCACATGCAGATGTGCTGGCAAATGGTTTGACATATGTGCCTAACAGAAGGGTCAGTATTGTGGATGTTGTTATTGATCTTAAGCTATTTGTATGTAAGTTGAATTTAGCATTGTGGTTATCCCAGTATTAACCTTACTAGCCATGTATGTCTTAAAAGATCAAGTTGTTTTAATTGGGTCTATATTAGTTCTTCGAAAAACCTTTCCACTGAATGCTACATCATCGACCCATATTCAGTAAAATTCATTTCTGTGATTCGCTGAATACTTAAAGGGCAAACAAATACTTGCCCCGTAACCCAACGGACCAAAATCTAGCTAAACCAAACACACCCATGTTACACCCCCCAACTAAATATACCAACTCTGAGATTGCACTACAGTGGAGAAGAGGACAAAGTTGTGTAGTTGGCCAACTACGTCTTTGGCCTGCAAGTTTTCAGCGAATCACAGAAGTGAATTTCTCTGAATATGAGTCAATAATGTAGCACTCAGTGGAAAAGTTTTCAAAGAACTGATATAGACCCAATTAAAACAACTTGATCTTTTAAGACGTACATAGCTAATAAGGTTAATACTTGGATAACCACAACGCTAAATTCAACTTACATACAAATACTTAAGATCAACAACAACATCCACAATACTGACCCTTCTGTTAGGCACATATGTCAAACCATTTTCCAGCACATCTGCATGTGAAACATTTATAACCTGTTTTAATCCACTGTTAAACAATTATATTTACATGTACAAGAAGATTTGTGGATCTGAAATAAGAAACTTGTTGAGTCAACGCTCTACAAACAAATTTTTTAATTTAACCCAAAATGAGTTTGAATGTTTGAAATATATTAGTGATGATAAAAGTGTAAGGGTTATGAAACTGGACAAAGGGGGGAAAGGGGGAGGTCTGGTTGTCATAGATAGTAGTGATTATGAAAGAAGAATGCTTGAACTATTGTCTGGGGATGAATACCATGAAGTGTCTCGTAATTAAGTATTTATGGCCTTTGCCAAAATTGATAATGCTGTAACAGATATGCTATTTCAAGGGCAGTTAAGTAAGGATGAACTAGAGTATGTGGTAAATAACAAACCGGTTATTGCAGGAACCCCCAAATTACACAAAAATTTTCAAAATCCGCCTTTAAGGCCGATAGTAGATGCTACATGTTTTAAGACGCAGTTCATTATTTAGATCATGCAGTAAAGGGTTGTATAGGGAAGTTATCTTACATGTGCAAAGATTCCTGGGATTTTTTAAAGAAAATAATTGAAATGAAATTTGCTGCAGAAGGCATACTTGTGACCATTGATGTAATGAATTTATACTTAGACATCCCCCATGATGTAGGGTTATAGTGGTTTGAAGAACAGCTGTTTGTTTTGTCTGACTTGGGTAGTGATAAAATCAATGAAGTAGTGTCCCTAATGGAGACTGAATTAAAAAATTATTTTATTTTCTTCAGTAATCATTATTACAAACAGGTAACAGGAGTGGTGATGGGGGCGGCTTCCTCCCCCAGTTTCACCAGTTTAGTTATGGCCAAATGAGAAAAAGACTATGTATTCAGTAGCCAATACAAGGAGTCGTGGTCACTATATACACACTTCCTGGATGATATTTTCCTATTTTGTACAGATACGATAAATTGTTTGAGTTTTTAGATTATATTAACAATACTGTTAAGTTCTTAAAGTTCACACATAAAAGAGATTTAAACAGAGTAGTATATCTTGATGTTGAATTAACTAAAAATATTGTGCAATCATGTTTCATTTCTAATATACACCGGAAGGAAACTTTTCCTAATATGTATTTACATTTTAAAAGTTGCCATCTGTATTTTCAGGAGAAAGCTATAGTCAAGGGACAAATGGTTTGTTTGGCCCGCATAGTTTCTGATTTCAGTATCTATATCACTGAATGGAGATGTTTATAAAGAGAGGTTATCCACTGAGTTTTTTAGTAGACATCAAAGAAGTCATAAATAAAAGAAGTAATAGGTTTTATGCCCGTATTTTAAGTACTAATTTGGCGACTAACAACAGTATTCAGTTAGTAGACACTTGACAGTGCAAATCAATTTGCTGAAAATAATAAAAGATTAATTAATACTTACTCTGTAGACAGCAAACCTATTGTCCAGTGCTTAACAAGAAATTGGAAAATTGTTAGGAATGACAGCTCCGTTCTTGATAAGTTGAGTAATAGACCAACCGTTGTATATTGGAAGAATAAATCTTTTAAGGATTGGCTAGAAGAAGGAAATACAAGTTTTGATTGGTTTAGCAAGAAAAGAAAGGGTATGTTTAAATGTAGAAGTTATACGCAATGCCCTTATATTACAAAAACAGAATTTTTTTTTACTTTGGATATAAAAGGATATTTCGAAACAAGTTATTTATCTTGTTAAATGCATATGTTGTCCTGCATTTTATAGATTCATAGATTAGTACTAAGCTAACTGCCCTTGCGAGCCATTTTAAGCCTAGCTAATTATCCCTTGTGAGACTCAAACCCTGCACCTTGTGCTTGCAAGACAAACACCTTAACCATTTGGCCACCCTCCCAACCCCAATGTAGGAAAAACTAATACAAAACTAAGAAGCTATATATATATAAAAGCATGCACTAGATATAAGGAATAAAAAACAATGAATGCATTATACAGGCACATTCAATCTTTCACCGAGCACAAATTTGAGTTTATAGTGTCGGAGTAAATTACAAATGATTTAAGGGGATTTGTCACAGATGAACATTTAAATAAATGTGAACTCAAATAGCAGATTTTGCTCAATGCAACAAGTTATCCAGGGCTTAATGATTCTGTATCCATCAATTCCATCTTAAGCCTTAAACATTATAAAGTGTGAATTTGTTGCCTTTATTATTTGAGGGAAAGTATTGGGTGAACAAACTCATGTGATGCACTTGATTCTTGTGTTTTAAAATGAACATTTGTATTGGGAAAATAGTTCTGATGAAGGTCCTATACGTTTTTGGAAGGAAAACACTCAACAACTTTTAACTTTTGTAATAAATGGAATTTTAATTTTGACTCGTGATTAAGGAGTACCACAGGACTGTTGTTGCAGTTTGTTTGGTCACATCCTTGTGAGATTCTTGGTTTGACTGTAGCTTCTTGACAGAGGCTGGGAAGCCAGTCACAGTGTGCTATAGCCAAACAGTAGTGCGGCACGCTGATGTCAACTCCTTGAGGAAGTGGGGAGTGGATCAGTGCAGTCTGCCCAATGCATAACCCCATAGTGGTTGCCAGGGCACATATAGGGGTAGCAACCAACAGTAGATTAAAGACAGAAAAAAAAACCCTAGTTGGATGTTGACAGCACAACCCCTCAGGATGTCCTTAGGCTTCTTGCTTACTCTGGCTTAAAATCAGTATTAGTCTGGGGATAGATTACAGTCCCAGCTACGGATATGGGGCACTAGGATGGCTGTCTAAATGAAGATAAGGAGAGAAAAAGACAAAATAATTAGGTCTGCTTTCCCAAAACTATTATGAATTATGCTGATATATGGTCTGATGTGCTTGAAACAAATGTATATTATTATTAAGCAGCATAGATTAAAAATTATGTCAATACATGGTCTGTTGTGCTTGAAACAAATTAATCTTATTAAGTAGCATGGATTTACTTTCAGTATGATGTCCCCTGTATTTCACTCAGTAGTTAACAGCTTGGGTGCTGTGAAACAGTTTTCAGATACAGTCTTGGTATATCATTAGAGATTTATTTTACAAATGACCCACAGCAATGGTTTCACCATTGTCTTTTTCTTTCTGAGTAGTACCACACTACTGAAAATAGAAAACTTCAGAATTAGCTGTCTGTTCTAGGTCAAGGTAATGGAGAGGAACCCAGCAGGTATCATCCATGGTTCAGGTTTAAAAAAAAAAAGGCTGCCATCCTGTTTGACTTCTGCTTTGAGACCAGATAGCATGAAGAGGATGATGACTGCTAACTTCATCTGGCATTCTAGCAGTTGCCACAAATTTGTTAGGAGATGATGCTAATACTCAGTCTAGTTTTCATTGGTTACTGTGGCAGTCCTGATGGTGAAGATGATGAGCTGTGCAAGGCCATACAGCTGAACTGCATGATGAGAAAAAAAAACATTACTTTTAGTTAATATTCCTATCCCATATAACTACCGGTTCATATCTGATGCTGATAGCCAACCAATAGAGAGTGGTCTCAGCAATAATTTTATTCAGGTCAAGTGGGATTTAGACAAAGATTACACCTAGACACTCTGGTTCACTTAGACTAACATAAGAACTGTTTCACTGCTGGTTCTTTTCTAGATTTGTTCTGAGAGGAGTAGCCCCTCAACCTGTACTATCTTACTAACTGTACTAACCTGTGTTCTAATGTATCTGAAAATGCCCTATCCTGAGTAAGGCTCACTGTGTCTTTAATATATGGTTACAGCAAGTTTCAAATACAGCTAGTATGTTTAGTTTATAAACACTAATCCACTATGGAGGAGATCAACCTAAGACCATTTGCTTTAGTCAAGATGAGATCCAAGTAGTAATTGGCATGCAAGTTTGGCAGAGTAGGTCCCAAAGTTGAGTGAACATCTTCACAAACTTGTAATGGTCTAGAAAATAGAATTCTCTTACTTTCCACAAGATGGTTCATTTACTATAGTAAAAATAACTGAGTGTAATAAAAGTGTGCAAAAACTCTAAATTTAACAGTGTGGAAAAATTTCCACAGGCTTTACAGCCAATAATAAATGAGCTACAGCTTGGTGCTGGAATGAAGTAACATGAGATCAGAGATGAATCAATATGGATCAGCAGAACAATGTATCTAATAATCACAGAGAGAGAGAGATAATGAGAGAGCTCTTCTGTGGAAAGAAAAATGGTATCCTTAGCTGGCTAAGTGCTAGCATGAGGGAAAGGTTAGTTGCACAATAGTCCAAAATGATTGGCAGAGCACCAGTGTAACAATCTGTAAAAGTCAGCAGCGATGCTCATTACCTGAATATGTACAAAAGAGTGACCCAAAGAAGCTTATACGTGCAGTTATACAGAGATAAAAGTAACATTAGTGTTGCCTGTGGTACCCGCACATTTCCAGAATTAAAATGACATCATGGGTGCACCATGAATGTGCATAATCAAGTGAAGTCTTTGTGCAATCTGTTGAAGACTTCCCTTTATTGCATTGTGTATAAAAGAAGCTTTATGCATGTATACACTTAAAATTTCTGTGAAAAACATTATACTTAAACTGAGCAACCCAGTGGAATATCCAACTACATTTGGACTATAAAGACTTGCTATATATGTTTAACCTTCACACCTAGTGTTAACATATCTGCTCTGAGTGTGATAATTCTTACATGACTCTGCATCATTCTGCCTAAAATCATTCTCTTGCACAGCATAATATTTAATTATTTATTTATTTTTTTATCATTTATCTGCAGTATTGGGTATAAAGCTGAGAAAGAAAGAAATGTGTTATCTGATCTTAAGGAGCTAAGACTACATAGGCATCACAGTGTATGGAGTGCAGAAAATTAAAGTGTTAGGATGATTGTTAGCATTATCATGGGCCAATTACTTGAAAGGTAAGAATTTGACTATCTGACCACCAGAAGGTATATATATATATAAAGAGAACCAGCTTAAGGAGGGAGGGTGATGGGGTGGGAAGGATAAATTTCAATATAACAGCACCCTGCTGTGCTGTGGAGGCTGAAGTCTTATAAAAATGTAAATGCCTCTTGTATGCACACCTCTCAAGTGTACTTCATTATGAGGAACATTCCTCATTTTGAGTCTTAAAAAGTTGATATTCTTTAGGGCTCCATATTGAAAGGTTCTGTTACACATTCTATATTAATTTTTTTTAAACTGATATTCATGTTAAATAATACTGAATCATAGGAATTCATCAAAGAAGTAAGTGCATATAGTTATCATCAGCAGCACTGAAAGCCCAACTGAAAGAAAGGGGCAGGGCCATGGGGAGAGTAAAGTTCACGACTCTGTTATTGTCTTGTCATCAGTAAATCCACCCACACATATAATCATTTTTTGGCAAGAAGCTTTAATTTCCAGAATAGTATTAGCAGCTACTGAGATTGTCCAATGTCAGTTCTAGCATGCATACTATGAAGATATGAAACAAAGCACTGGCTACCTTAGGTAGCAATTTCTGGAATATTTTTTTCCAGTCATAATTCACACATTCCAAACTGAAAGAAAAATAATACAATCAACTAGTACCTGCTCAGACAGTTACATTTTTGAAAGTTCTTATAACTAAGATTAGATACTTATGATCTCACATGTAATTTTCATTTACACAAAAAATGTTGCATTCATTACATAACATGTAATAAAAGCAAAGACAAAATACACTGGTAGACTATCCAGGTTTCTAACTGCTTCTCCAAGACAAATAATGTTTTGTAATATTTTTTGTCTATAATAAAACAGGCCAATCTCTCTTTAAATCTGCAATATGCAGCTGCAGTATAATGTTTTACAGAACACAAATTCTTTATGGCCTAACATGCTTAGAAATAATTTTATTTTTATTTATTTTATCTTATTTTTTTATTTTATTTTACATTTGTTAACTGGGAAAGTTCGACTGGATACAGGTCCATTTTCAGCAGAGGTCTGGGAGAAAAGCTCCAAATGTACAAAAACAAGTGTAAATACAGTAAAATTATTACAGTGAGTTATCACAAAACTGAGATTTGATTAATGATATGTACACACAGGTACATGTTTTTCTCAAATACACACAGCAAAGGTTGGAAGCAAGTAAATGAAAAATAAATAGTTAAAGATTTCATCTGAAAAAAGAAAACACATGTATTAAGGTAGTTATCATACATGGTGTAGTGTTAACTTTAAATCTTTCCAGTAGGTGGGTGATACACAGAATTTTAAACAGTTAGAAAGTCAGAGTTTCATTCTTGTAATGAGGTTCTCATTTTTGAATTATGTTTGAGTGGGGTTTAGTCAGGGTTTGTACAGGGACAAAGCCACTGCATTTTTAGGTATTTCCTAAGGGATTTTTTGAATTGGGATAAGGAGAGGTCAGTGGTGAGTTCAGCAGAAAGTAGGCTCCAGTTTTTACCAGCAGAGTTGAAGAATAGTGATTCACCAGCTGAATTGTTGGTTTTAATAGTTTGCACTAGCAATTTTTTGGAAGAGCGGAGGGACTGTAGGTTACTGTAGGGGTAATAATATTTTTCAGTATGGGTGTACTGCCTGGTTGGTAGAGGATTTTGTGAACAACTATTATTTGGTTATATTGCAGTTGATAGGGTAGTTCAAGCCAGTCTAATGATTGAAGGTTAAGGCAGCGATGGGTTCTATAAACTGATCCTGTGGCAAATCTGGCAATGTTATTGTAGCACCTAATAAATTTATTGAGGTTTGATTTGCTTAGGTTTACGAAGATGGGTGAGGCATAAAGAAGGGTCGATAGCAGATGTGTACGGGCAATAACAGTTCTAGCAGATGGTGTTAGGAATTGTTTAATCCTGTATAAAGAGCCTAATTTTTTATTAACTGTTTTAATAGTTTTGTCTATGTGAGCATCAAACCTGAGGTTGTTGTCGATGATCACTCCCAGTAGTTTAGTACTAGGTTCTGGGGAAATTATGGTACCATTGTTAGATATTATGGTGAGAGGTGGTGAGGGGACCTTGCGAGTGGGGGAGAAGAGTAATAGCTTGGTTTTGTTTGGGTTTAATAGTAGCTGGTGACCAGTGAGCCAGTTCTCTACTTTGCTGAAAGTGATTTGGGACAAGGATTGTAAATCTGTGGGAGAGGTGGCAGAGCAGATTAGGGTTGAGTCATCTGCATACTGAATACATCAGGGATGACTTTGTGCAGGTCATTAATGAATATAGAGAATAGGAGGGGACCTAATATAGATCCCTGTGGGACTCCAAAGGCGACTGGCAAAAGGGACAATAGGTTATTCTTCCATAGTACAGCTTGTTGTCTGTCACTTAGGTAAGAATGAAACCAGGTTATTGCTAGGTTATCTATGGAGAGTGATTTTAATGTGTTTAAGAGTAGCTGGTGATTTGCCAAATGAAATGCCTTGGATAGGTCAAGGAAGAGGGCTGAGGAGAGCTTGTTGTCATTACGGTTTTGATTTATTGTATGGGAGAAGGAGAGAAGGGCTGAGGTTGTACTATGGCAAGGTCTAAATCCATGCAGGGAGGGGGCTAGGAGAGTGATTTGATTCAGATAGGTAAGAAATTGCTTATGGATACATTTTTCCATTATTTTAGTCGAGGGAGACAGAATGGCTATAGGCCTATAATTGGAAAGTTCAATGGAATCTCTCCCTTTATGAAGAGGAACAATGTGGGAGATTTGCCAGATGTGGGGGATATAGACTTCGTGGATAGTTCTATTGATTAAAATTGATATGGGGTATGCTATTTCATTAGTGGCTTTTTAGAGATATTCTGCAGGTAGTAGGTCTGCTGAAAGGGTGCTGGGTTTCAGTTTTTTAAGTATCGACTTAATAAAAGATGTTGGTAGTGGATCAAGCTTAAAGGGGATCTTATTATCAGGTGTGGGGTTGGTGGTACTTGGGGTATAGGGAGATAGCTTACTGGTTAGGGATTGCACGGTTTCTGTAAATAAAGTATTAAAGGTGTTAGCAACAGTTTTAGGAGGTTTTTGGAGGGTAGTTAAGGGGGTAGGGATAGTTGATTGGCCTGGGGGGAGAAGTTTGTTTATGCCTGACCAGAATTTTTGTGGTTGAGTTTGGTGTTATTGTTGCAGATTACAGTAGTAATTATTTTTGTCTAGCATAATAGACTTCTTTGTATCATTTCTCAATTGTTTATATATAAGATGGTCTTTTGGGAATTTAGTGGTTCTCCAGGAGGTCCACACTTTGTTTCTGCTAATAATTTTTTTGTATGGTATCATTGGACAGCCATGGTGCTACTTTGTTATTGGTTCTGATAGTGTGTGGGGGAGCATGATTATCCAGGATAGCAAGAAATGTAGAGTTAAAGTATGAGACCGCTTCATCTAGTGGAAGTAGCCATAGGTTGGACCAGTCACATAGTTCATTCTGAAATTTAGATTGAATAAAGTTCTTACAAGTTCTAATGGTTTTAAAGGAAGATTGTTGAAGGATGTCATTTCTTTTTCTGATTATATAGGTCAGGAAGTGATCACTAAAGTCCTCAGGTAGGGTGCCTGTTTTATATATCTGGGGTAGGTTGTTTATTAATATCCAGTCTAGGATACTTTCCTTTTTGTTAGGCTTATTGATTCTGGTTGGGGAAGATATCATCTGGGAGAAGCCATTCAAATTTATATGGGTGGAGGGGAAGTCTGAAGAGCAAGTATTCCAGTCGATATTAACATCTCTGAGAATAATAGTTTCCTGGGGGCAGTTAGTGGAGAGCCACTGGAGGATACCCTCCAAGGTATTTGTGTTGTCACCTGGGGGGAATATAGATACATACAATGTTTATAGATTTGCGTTTGTTGAGTTGGACCTTTGTGATGAGTATTTCTGCATTGTTAGTAAACAAGGCATTTGGGGTACTAGTTTTGGATACTTCCAGAGTGGATTTATACAAGATGGCTACCCCCTCCTTTCTTAGAGATGCAATCAAGTCTTAATATATTGTACCCTGGGGGTATAATCTCATTATCAACGGTAGTAGGCCTGGGCCAGGTCTTGGTAAGGCATAGTATATCAGGGGAGTGGCATCCAGGAGGGCATGTAAGTAGTGAATTTTCTTGTTTATACTTCTAATGTTTAGGTGACACACTAGGAGTGAGTTGTGGGCATTATTTGGGTTTCATAGGCTAGTATGGGTGTTATTTGTGGGGCTGATAGTAACAGGTGGGGTTAGGCCTGGGTTAGGGTGGATGACACCATCCACTATGAGGTTAGGTAGTAATCTAATAGCAAGTTTATGGAGTTTTAATAAGAATTTGTGGTAGTATTTAGCTCTAGGATTAATATATGAAGCACAAATGGGATGTTGAGTTTTTGCGTTAGAAGAGTTTGATGGGAGATGGGGTAGTGGTTGGTTAGAATTATGTGACTGATTAGTAGTACTGGTTTTGGTTCTAGGGTAGTGGGTGCCAGGGAGGTGCTAGTATTAATAGGCTGTGAGAAGATAGACAATTATAAGTGGGAGTATTAGGCAGTAAATAGGAGTTTGAAGATTTGTTAAAAGTATGCGGAGGCAATGTAGGGGTATTTGAGTAATGCTTGTTTAAAATAGAGTTGGGGTATTTATAATTAGCATATAGTGAGAGACCGGAGAAAGTTTGAGTAATAGGGCTGGGTCCTGTGAATGACTGGTTAATGCTGATTGATTCTGATGAGTGGGAGTGGTGTCAGATTAGGCGGTGTGGCAAGGTGATAATAAGTGTAGGACAACTGGAGGTGGGTGGAAATTGGGGGCAGGGTAGTGGAGCAGAGTGAGCCAGCAGGGCGAACGGAGTGGTTAGAGCCAAAAGAAGAAGAAGATCAAGGAGAACAGTCCATCAGTGGAGTGCTGAAGTCTAAAGGTAAGTGTGGTGAGATATATAAGAAGGTAAAAGGTTTAAAAAAAGATAGAAGTGGGATTATAGCAGAGTGATATAAGGAAATATTTATATGGTTATACTGGGACCACAGTGTGAGAGAGAACAATAATAAAGCGATGACTAAGAACTGTGTTAGGGGAATTCTCACAGAAACCAAGTAAATTCTTCTGTCTAGCTTGCTTAGAAGTAATGTCTGAAATACAAAAATCCGTTTTGACACTTGTAGGTTCAGTATTTCTTCCTACTAACAATTCCCTCTTTTTAATGCATTCATTAACTTAGAAATTTA
This sequence comes from Protopterus annectens, assembly GCF_019279795.1. Classification (NCBI taxonomy): domain Eukaryota; kingdom Metazoa; phylum Chordata; order Ceratodontiformes; family Protopteridae; genus Protopterus; species Protopterus annectens. The sequence goes on from NC_056741.1 coordinate 1,839,429,433, forward strand.
AATTTTACCTACTCAAGAAAGTGGGTGCTAGAGATCTGTGTCATAGTTATATCGGATAATCTGATTATTTTATCCAAAGATTTATACGGGCAAATAACTGAGTAAGATAGACAAGAGATGCAAGAAAAATGAACACAAAGCTGGAATGGTAGCATTTGCTCTATGTATTCATATACATACATACTCTGATTAACGTTAATTTCTTAGTAACTATTTATCATTTATGACCTGCACATGAAGCATATATAGCAAAATCATAATTATAAATGCTACCGCTAAGAGCCTTTTAAAATGTTTTTCCACAACCTAAAAACTGATTATTTATCCATGCCATGGTGAGCTATCAGCTCCTTTGGCATGTGAAAAATTCACAACTTTTTTGAAATACACTCAAATGATCTTTAATTTCATGTTTTACTACCTGGAATAAATGTTTAGTATTTATATCTCACAGATTCTCCTTTTTCTCAATGAGAATACCTACAGCTATCATTTCCCTATGTGACATCAAAAATATGTATCTGTTTAAGAAGGTCTACTTCAGAAACCAGAATGCTCACTTACCTGACTTCCAAACACAGTGATGAAAAGGCCAATGACTGCACAACACCAACATCCTGGAACACTGACTTTCCACTCCAGGTAAGTAACTGCTAGACCATCCTGACAAAAAAGCAAAACCGAAGGAAAACAAACCCACCCATGTGGGGGGCTATGCCCCCCCATACCCCCTAACTAAATATACCAACTCCGAGATCGCAGTACAGCAGGGGTAAGGGGCAAAGTTCAAGATGATGGTCACCTGGAGTGGAAAGTCAGTGTTCTTGGACGTTGGTGTTGTGTGGTCATTGGCCTTTTCATCTCTGCATTTTGGTCAGGTAAGTGAGCATTCGAGTTTCTGAAATGAACCCATTTAAGTTCATATCAAGAAAGTGAAACTTCAACCTCCCTGGATTCTGCTTTATATATCGGCTATTTTGCATTTACCCTACATAGTTTCATTGCTCTCATTCCACCTTCACAACTCAATCTACAACTTACATTTCCTTCTCTTTGCCCTGACATGTACTAAAATCATGTCTTTTGTAATGTTTGCCTAAATGAAATTCCCTGTTAGTATACTTTTGTTTTGCATATCCCATGATCACTGAATAACTCACATCCTTGAAAGTTGATTTTGTTTTTATATTTTGAATTTCACTAAGCAACCTTTACTACTTTTTACTCACGCAGTTATATGTCTCATTTAAATGAATATGTCACAATGAATATGTTACTCCAATTTTAGACTGATGCTGAATAGTGTCATTTGTAATGCTACACTGCAAATCTTTTTGATTATATACATATGCTGTGCATATTGTGAAAATCACACACACATATTGTGCATATTGTGAAAATTGTTTGGTAAATGTAAGCATACCATAGTAGGCATTAAAATAACTGTATTTCATGTTGACAGAATGGACAAAATCTTGTGCCTAATAATACTTATCTGTCAACTAGGGAGATCCACAGGACATAAGGGCAACCTGAGAGCAATGTCTGCTTAAATGGCTTGCTCAAGGCCACACAGTAGACAAAAGAGGACTAAGGAAATCAAACCCTTTATCAGTGGAACAGCATTTCATGACCTCAACCCCCTGCGCCACCTGCTAGGTTGATTGCTGATACCCTTATCTTTAAGATAAGAAAGTCATTAATCTGTTTTAATAAATGAATCAGTCCCTAAATCAGTATTACTGTAAAATAAAACTAGGATCACTAAAAGTGTTTCACACTCCCTATGTACAAACATAAAAGTGTCATTTATGCCATAACATTGTCTGTTGCGTCATATTTAATTATGTAAGTAGTCTCACTACTTTTTGATTCATGTTTTTCGATGCATCTCCTATTATTTTTTTAAACTCAGTTCTCTCTGTTTTTCTAATTAGCTTTTATCCTTTTATCTTATTATTTATTTGTTTTTATTTTATTATGTTTTCCTCATAAGGATTTGAGAATCACTGATAACATATTACAAAGCGTATAGCAGGAAAAAAATCTGAATATCCTGTAGTTTCAGGAAAAGAAATGTTTCCTTTTTGTAAAAATCCACACATGCATATGTAAAGTGACTTGGATAAAGTTATAATATACTGATTACCACTGGTTTGAAGAAATTGCAATTTCTTGTTTTTTACCACCGTCTACATAAATTAATATTTTTATATATCTACCCATAATTTTACGAGTGCTGAACTCCTACTGCAAAACTTATTTTAACTTCACTTTATAAACTCTGGGATAAGCATTAAAATATGACCTGTAGCTTCCTGACACAAAATAAATAATTTTATTTGCACTTACTACACACTAGAAAACATATTTAGTCTGCTTTTTAACTTGATTTTTTTTCTGTAAACACACAAAAAAATCTCTGTAGCTTTAAATATTTCAACCATGTAACAGCTTATTCTAGTTTACCTTCTTAGATATTAATTAATAAATATCAAAACAACAAAAAATTCCTATTATAACCCCATGTTTTCCTTAGCTACTACTGATTTGTTTAACTTTGACTAGAATTTGGTGACTTTCCTAACCTTTTTCCTGTATTGTGTTAAACCATAACTGTTTTTCACTTTACTCAGAGTACAGTGAAGCTTTTCTTTTACTTCGGGATCTAGTTACCTTTCACATGGCTTTGGAGACATGCCTGTCTTGTCTTTACCTCTCCACCCTGTGAAAGCATATTGGAAGATAAAACTAACATTTATTTAGGTGAACAAACATGTCCCTATTGTAATGCTGATTAATTAAATCTACTGCTGATTCCAGTTTACTCGAGATGTTCATCTTATGACAATAAGAAAAATATATACATTTAATCAAAACAACTTTTGCAAAATAAAACCATTTGAACCTGGGGATTTGCTGGCAAAAATATTGTGTTAAAAATCTATTCTGTGACTGTGCCACTCAGCAGAGTCTAATTAGTTCATATGTCCTATATGTAGTACATGTATTTCAGCTAGAATTTATTTATTTTTATTTATTTATTTATTTTTGCCTTTGTTTACCAAGAAAGTCCAACTAGGTTAAGCTAAAACCTCTTTTCAGTGGAAGCCTGGGAAGAAAAGTTCCTATTTTTTTTCCAAAAAAAAAAGACAAGATTACACATAATATATTAAAGTGTGTGTCTGGGGAAGCCTCCTCTTTGATAAGTATTGTTTGAACAGAGGATCTAGGCAGGGGTGTCCTCTTTCCCCTTTGTTGTTTGCATTATATTTAGAACCACTGACAGAAAATAAGAGACTCAGAAATTCAAGGATATAATTGGTATGGTAATCAAGAAAATTTGACTTTATTCGCAGATGGTATTATTTTGTACCTGATAAATCCAGAAAAGGGAATTTCAGTGTTGTGGAACATTCTAAGACAATTTCAAGTCTTTCTGAGATGCAAAATTAATGAAGATAAAACAAAGGTAATAGCTGTAAATTATGTACTCACACACAAATTGGTTCAGCATTACCCCTTTTAAAAGGACATGATACAATTAAGTATTTAGGAGTATGGGTTAAAAGGGATTCTCTTATGGCAGCTAAGGATATGTGGGAAGAGACTAAATGAAAGATAATACAAAAAATGAGAAACTGGAAGAGCTGTTATATGGATATTAATAGCAAGATACAAGCAGTGAAAATGCTTTTACCCCCTTTTGTTTTATGTTCAGGTCAGGCATTTTTTATCAAACAGAGAAGAAGTTGTGGATAGCAATTAATAAGGAGTTTAAGGATTTTATCTGGGAGTGGAAAAGAGAAAGACTCAAGTGGGACAAGTCTGATCCATCCAATACAACAAGGTGGTTTGGGTTTATCTGATTTGAACGAATATTTCAGAGCTACACAGTTAAGGCTCCTATACATAGCAAAAGCAGAAAGCAATAATTCAAAATAAAAAAGGATGATGATGAAACAGAGTGAAGCTCAAGAAATAATAAGAGACTGGGATTTCGGATGCAGATCCTTAAGGAGAATAACAATAGCCATACAGAATATTATATTCATAAAGCAGAAGAAAGAATTTTAAGAACTAAGCCAACACGGGAATGGAGAAAGGAGATTCAGCTAATAGGGATGACTGGAATTAGGAGTACAGAGAATAGGCAAGAGGGGGTTGGAATTTACTGGATAAAACTAGCAAAGGGACCAAGGTATCAAGAACAAATAATTAGAGAGGGTAAGGTAATAAAATGAGAAGAGGTCACAGATAGGAGAATCCTAAGTGAAAGACCAGCACTGGTCAAAACAGAAAACAGCAAAGAGGGCAGGGGTGTGTCCCCTGGCACCACCTTAGTAATGGCTGCTAAACCTAACCCTATACCTGACCTTCCTAAAAAGATTCTTATAACACTGCCAGTATACTATACAAGACACACACGGGCACACAAACAATACTACATCTATCCCTTAACCTTACCCTGACCCAAGCCCTAAAATATACAAACTTGCACACAAACATCCAACACTTATCTTTCACTCATACCCAACCCTAACCCTAACTCAAATACACAAATACTCTCACCCCACCAAAGCCACTTAACTGTTTTGACATTTCACACCATCGACATTTCCACCGCTCGACTACGTGTACCATCAACATAAAATCACATCCCCTACATTTGTACAAATGCAGGGGAACCACATATATATATATATATATATATATATATATATATATATATATATATATATATATATATATATATATATATATATATATATATATATATATATATATATATATATATATATATATATATATATAGGTCCCCTTCTAAAGCACAAATTACCAGAAGATTGAATCTCAGAAGACTGAGATGATAAAGCCGACAGAACAGAAGCCTGAAAGTTTAAAACACCAAGTCCTGCAATACCAAAATGTAATGTTAAGGTGAATTGGTAAGTGCTGAAATTGTTGTCTGTCACTTTAAAGTTTCTGTGAGATACATAAAAGGAGTGCAGCGGAATTTACGTGACAAGTTCCTGGTGTTGGTGGAGACGTTTATGTGAGTTTTAACTGTAGGATAAAAGGTAAAAGGTAGTTATTGAGCAGTATAAATTGTGCAGCATACATATTTAATGTATAGTCATAGTTTACCCTGTTTTACAATGTAGTGCGATCTCAAGAGTTGGTTTATTAAATGTCAGGGGGTTTCGGGGATGCAGACCCCATAAGGGAGGTGCAGGGGGCTTAGCCCCCTCCAAAATTGTAGGGTAACAATTATATGAAGTATGTCAGTGATGCTTTGATGTGAAATATTTGTAAGGTGTTTTGCATCGGTGTTGGGTAGAGATGTTCCATTTGCTTTTTGATGTTCGGTATTGTAAGACTCGGAATTTTCAAGTTTCAGGTTTTTGACATTTTGATTTACTTGTCTCAGTCTTCTGAGGGTCAGTCTTGTGGTAATTCATGATTTAGAAGTAGATCCATGTATATATATATATATATATATATATATATATATATATATATATATATATATGTGTGTGTGTGTGTGTGTGTGTGTGTGTATATATATATATATATATATATATTATTTATCAGGTTACATTGTGAGTTTAAATTAGTTGTATTGTAGATTCTTTTCCATTTAGTGGTGTAGCAATGAAAAAAATAGCATACATAGTATAAACCATTCACTTTTGTTTAAAAAAAAGGAGAGAGTGAAAGATAAATCTTCTTGAAGGCATTATTTTGGTGGTTAGTATTCAGAGTTCCAGTCTTGACAGAGTGCAGTATAGGAGCTGTTATGGTTTTGTTTAATGTGTCCAAGAGAGATTCAGTGAAAATGAAAGAGAATAGTGAGTGGAGGACAGGAAATAGGTTACATAGTAAGGGAACTCTATGCATTAAAGGTGTAGAGTACATTGTTCTTAGCAAGATTATTACTGTAGAGTCTTAGTAAGTCATATTATTGGTTTAAAGGGTAGCAAGTATCTGATATGTATTAGGAAATATATTAACAGTGTAAGTAAGTGACATGTATTAGGCAGGGTGGTAACATGATTGTAAGTAAGTATACATATTAGGAAAGACAGTAACAGAAGTGTAAGTATGTGATATGTATTAGGAAGGAAAGTAACAGGAGTGTAAGTGATGTGTATTAGGAAGGAGAGTAACAGGAGTGTAAGTATGTGATATGTATTAGGAAGGACAGTAACAGGAGTGTAAGTGATGTCTATTAGGAAGGACAGTAACAGGAGTGTAAGTGATGTCTATTAGGAAGGACAGTAACAGGAGTGTAAGTGATGTGTATTAGGAAGGACAGTAACAGGAGTGTAAGTGATGTGTATTAGGAAGGACAGTAACAGGAGTGTAAGTGATGTGTATTAGGAAGGACAGTAACAGGAGTGTAAGTGATGTCTATTAGGAAGGACAGTAACAGGAGTGTAAGTGATGTCTATTAGGAAGGACAGTAACAGGAGTGTAAGTAAGTGATATATATATTAGGAAGGACAGTAACAGGAGTGTAAGTGATGTGTATTAGGAAGGACAGTAACAGGAGTGTAAGTGATGTCTATTAGGAAGGACAGTAACAGGAGTGTAAGTGATGTGTATTAGGAAGGACAGTAACAGGAGTGTAAGTGATGTCTATTAGGAAGGACAGTAACAGGAGTGTAAGTGATGTGTATTAGGAAGGACAGTAACAGGAGTGTAAGTGATGTCTATTAGGAAGGACATTAACAGGAGTGTAAGTGATGTGTATTAGGAAGGACAGTAACAGGAGTGTAAGTGATGTCTATTAGGAAGGACAGTAACAGGAGTGTAAGTGATGTCTATTAGGAAGGACAGTAACAGGAGTGTAAGTGATGTCTATTAGGAAGGACAGTAACAGGAGTGTAAGTGATGTCTATTAGGAAGGACAGTAACAGGAGTGTAAGTGATGTGTATTAGGAATGATAGTAACAGGAGTGTAAGTATGTGATATGTATTAGGAAGGAGAGCAACAGGAGTGTAAGTGATGTATTAGGAAATATAGTAACAGTGTAAGCAAGTGATGTATTAAAAAGGGTGGTAACAGGATTATAAGTACGTATACATATTAGGAAAGATAGTAACAGGAGGGTAAGTATGTGATATGTATTAGGAAGGACAGTAACAGGAATGTAAGCAAGTGATATGTATTTGGAAGGATGGTAACAGGAGTGTAAATGGTAAAACTTTCAAAGACCAAACCAGAAAACACAAAGAAAACCAGTCCTGTGACGCAAATCCAAAGACCACACTGGAACAGTATATTAGCGCTTTCATCCACTTTTAATTCTGTGAACTTCTTCAGGAAAACATTTACAAATAACCCTACCCTAACTTCCTTTTATATCTTAGTCTATTAACAGACAGGAAGTGACTTCAAACAATTAACAATTACATAGACAAATAAACACGTATATGTGTCAATAGTAAAATACACTTTTTCTTTGAATAAAATGGTTGTTATAAAGACATATATAAACAATGTTTTTAAAAAATTTTAATTTTTTGTCTTAGAAAAGGTGGGCAAGGTGTTATTTGAAGGTGATCTTAACAACACATTAGAGTGTAAAGAAGCACTTTTTGCTGTTATTTTTGGGTGCAGATAGTGCACCTGGACTAAATGAATTTATAAATTTAAAATGCTTTTTTAGTCAATAGATGAACATTGTTTATATATGTCTTTATAACAACCATTTTATTCAAAGAAAAAGTGTATTTTACAACTATTGACACATATACGTGTTTATTTAATTGCCTATGTAATTGTTAATTGTTTGAAGTCACTTCCTGTCTGTTAATAGACTAAGATATAAAAGGAAGTTAGGGTAGGGTTATTTGTAAATGTTTTTCTGAAGAAGTTCACAGAATTAAAAGTGGATGAAAGCACTAATATACTGTTCCAGTGTGGTCTTTGGATTTGTGCCACAGTTCAGGAGTGTAAATGGTATTTTTAGGAAGGGTAGTAACAGGAGTATACGTACATGAGATGTATTAGGAAGGACAGTAACAGGAATGTAGGCAGAAAGGATGGTGAGAAGGAATGGATCCGGAAGAGGTATTCATAGGTAGTGAAGGTAGAAAGAGAGAGAGTAGGAAGTGTGTGTGGGAACAAAAATAAGAGAGGTAGCACTAGTAGAGTTGGAAGGTGGGTGGGAGTAGTAAGTGGAATTTAGGAACAGCTACCCAAGAGTGAAAGTGACACTGGGAGACAGTGAGGGGTATACAGCATCTGGGATAGGGATTAGCTGGATAAGTTGCAGGTTATGCACACAGAGTTAGACTAGTCATGAGACCAGACTGTAGTAAAAAACAGATGAAAGATAGAGAGCATGCCTGTGGAAATGTTCCATTAAAATCTTAGTGCATAACACATAACCCATAAGCTAATTATTTCTTCTTCCAAACCATCAAATGCAATCTGTAAGAACTATGTCCAAAATCAAAATATTCTTAGTTTTGTTTTCAGTAAATGTGCAATAAATACATTTTAAAACAATGCTTATGACATCAATGGGCATTTTGGATATAATTTCCCAGAAAGAAGAAATATCTGTATTTACTATTTAATACTCAAATACACTTTTTACAGCACTGCAAATTATGTGCGCACGAAAACATATCTTGAATGTACCTGAATGCCTGTTGCATATAATTCCAACAGTTCTGTGTGCATGACTTCTTCAAATTAAATTCTGTGGTTTAAATCTCAATAAATTACATCAACTAATTAAAGTGATTTACATTCTCTTTATGAAAACTTCAGCATTAATAAATGGTATCTACAATAAATCCCCAAAATATCTGCATAAACCTTAGATTGCGTCCATCAGCATATGGTGGTTTGGTGACCACATGCATGAGTACATTTCATATCAAATTATCCATGGAGAAATCTGCAAATGCCTTTTAAAATCACACATAAAATGTTAGCCATTTAAACAAATTAACTTTACAATGCCATGCAATATGTATTTTTTTCCTGTGTTTGAAAATCATAGAATCTAAAATAATACCTTTATGTTATAAGCACTGTCTCACAACTGTGATCATATGGCTTTTCATTGTAGAGTACCCTACATATGAAAATAATAGAACTTGTGGGGGAAAAAGTTATTAAAATTGGTGTCTCTTCTTGTGTGAAAAAGTAACACCACAAATCTCTTTCTTTTGCCTGCTGAGCATGAGCCTATAAGGTCAGAGGTTTGGTATTGTGGAAAGAAGTATAAGCAGGGGCATTCTGTTTTATAGTCACTGGACAAGCTCACAAAGAAAAAATAAACTGGATTTTTTTTTCTGTGCTTATCAGCAAAAGTCTTTTCCTGTCTAAAATAGACAGGACAAATGTCTCTTCTTAATATCTGTGTCTGGAAGTAAGTGGAATGAACCCACACTGTGAAAGTAGTGGACTCCAAATCTGACTACCGACCAGTTACAAGTGGTGTCCCACAGGGATCGGTCCTAGGTCGTCTCCTATTTGGCATCTACTTCTCTGAAGTTCAAGCCAACACAAAGGGACTCTAGCTGACCAAGTTTGCAGATGATTGCAAACTGAAAGCCATTATTGATTTTCCAACTGATGTAGACATTCTACCAAAAGGCCTCACTGACACCAGTGACTGGTGCCAGAACCATGGCCTTAAGCTCAATGCCAAAAAGTGCATTGTCATTCCCTTTGGGAAAAAGTTGGTGCCCATGAACTACGAGATAGGCAGTAGTCCACTAAACACTGAAGGTATAATAAGAGACCTGGGGACACAGGTTGACAGCAACCTCTCCTTTAATAATCACATTGCCACTGTAGTCAGAAAGTCCTTCTATGTGGCTCATGTCATTACAAAAGGTTTCTCATCCAGAAAGAAAGAGGTCATAATCCTGCTCTACTCGTCCCTCATTAGACCTATTATAGAATACAATGCCCCATTTGGTATGTACCTCACTAGACACCTACAACAACTGAAAAGGCCACAGAAATACCTCACTAAGCGGATCCTGGGCCTTAGATACATGCTCTATATGGACAGACTCAAAAAACTCGAGCTATACTCTGTCTCTTATTGCCTAGTTAGAGGTGATCTCTGCTTTACTTACAAAGCCATGTCTGACCCAGAGCTGCTAGATATGCTACACCTAAATAAATACCAATCCCTCCATGCCACATGCTCCAGGGATCCAAACCTCATTACTACAACAAACAGAACATGCTGGAGGGACAGGTTCCTAACCCAGAGATTTAACATACTCTGGAACAAACTTCCCATTCACGTCAAGCAGAGCACTTCACTGGCCCTCTTTAAGAGAAATTTGACGAGTGGATGGGCAATAGGAAGTTCATCCTGGGGATCACTTCAGTGGACTTGCTTGACAGGGGCACTGATAACTAACGTTGGGTGGCATGATGCCAGGGAATCTTCTTGGGCTAGTTTTATATAGGCTCCAGGGCCATTAGCCTAGTACACACCTATGAACCTATGTGTAGAAGAAATGTTAGTTTATCATCAGTCTCTAAACTTTAGAAATACTGAAAAACATTGCCAGAGTACAGCCATTTGATTTTAAATTATGACATTCTGTCATGTCTTCCATTTCACCTCTGATCAACAATTATTGCATCACACATGCAAAGTTTAAAAGCTCCTTGCCATAACAGATGTTACTGCAAAAAAGGCCCATCTGTAGAACATCATACTTTAACAAATACTCTGAGAATCCTGACAAATCACATCCATCAGTCTATTTGTGCATTCTTTCTATTAGAGATTCCTGCCATGTACATAGCAGATATTACTTCACTGAATCCATAGTAAACTCACGTTAAGAACTATCACAGTCATTGCAGAGGAAAAGTAAATAAATGTGCCCACAATCTATGCATTTGGAAGATAATCAAACCCAAATGTGTTAACTAAGACTTCAGTGTCAGCTACTACCCATCATGCAAACACTCATGAACAAAAGTCCAGCTATCTTAGCTTCCTGATCTTCTGTGCATATCTCCACTGGAATTTCCAAAGATCTATCCTGTAGGATAATTTAATAAATATGCTGCATCCTGCCTTTCCTTGTTGCCACTGGCTTTCCTCTCTAATGTGATGGGTGTATCATAAATTTTACAGCAGATAAGATTGCATACTAGGTTGTATGTTTCTTCACACCAACAGACCCAGACAGTTTTTCATCTATCATACATTAAAAACAAAATGGAGAACAGCTGCAAAGGAGGCAAAATCCAAATGTTAGGAAAAAAACAAAAATTAATGGTAAGCCATATGTTTCTTTCTTGGAGTTATGTCAAGAAGCTAACCTGGAATATACCCCAAACTAATAATAATTACAATATGACCTCTGGCAGTGTTGTAATCAGTAAGTCTAAAGATCAGAGCCTCAAACTCTACCTTGACATTTACAGATGTGTTAGGATCTTAATTGTCTCCTTATACAGGTTATGTTTCAGGAAATTGTCTTTTAAAACAACTGAGAAAATGCATTCAAGCTAAAAAACTCATCCTGCAGTAAATTTTCTCTTCTTCACCTAGTTTTCCTAAAAATGGTGTGGCCTGTAATAGCCAAACCTTTTGCCTATATATTTAACTTCATGACGCAATTACATTGCCTCCATCTTCCAAATAGGCAACTATCTGACCTCTGCAAAAGCAGCACAGTCCATTTTCTCCACAGTGCTACCAGACTGTTATCATCATCTACCACACCACAAAATGTTTGGAAACGTTCATGACTCATTCTTCTGTAACATCTACCACACCACAAAATGTTTTGAAACATTCATGACTCATTTTTCTGTAACATCTACCACACCATAAAATGTTTGGAAATGTTCATGACTCAGTCTTCTGTAACATCTACCACACCACAAAATGTTTGGAAAAGTTCATGACTCAGTGTTCTGTAACATCTACCACACCACAAAATATCTGGAAAAGTTCATGACTCAGTCTTCTGCAAAATAGGAAAAGGCCACTTTAAGGTGCCATGTTTGATGATTTAAGAACATTTGTGTCAGTGGAATATTTCCTACACTTAGCCAGACTTAGACAACTTGGATTTGGTGATGGGCCTCTTGGATTCAAAACTACATAGCAAATCACTTTTCAAGTCAAACATATCCAATACATATCTAGCCTAAGCTGTATTAACAAAGATGTTTCTCAGAAGCTAATGATGGGTCTTATTCTGCTTTTCTTATTCAGCAGTGCCCTTGTTAGAGAGTTTATGGCAACAATTTGTTGTTACTAAAATATGAAAACATAAAGACTATACAAAGTGATATTCAAATGCTAACAGTCTTTGCTTTTAGTTAAAAGTTCAATATGGTAAAAATCTTAAGGATGATAACTCGGATATTTCATTTAGAAGCATCACGTGTGTCTCGCAGTCTCATTCTCAATTACGTCTTGGCAATATCTATGAATGGGGCATTGTTTTGTGGTGAAAATGGCTGAAGCTGTAATGATCCTCCGAGCAGGCTGCAGGAGGTAAAACAGGAAGAAACTGATAAATCTATACAACAGCAAAAACAGCAGTTGTCTATAACTTCTATGAAACTAGAATAAAGGAAAGGTAAGAGAGAGACAGAAAATTGAACTCCAGATGATTTATGCTGTGACACCCCACCACTGGACTGGTAATCAAGGAACCTCATACATTGGGCACACACAGTATTTCCAGATGCAGCTCTCTGCATCAAGTGCAGTTTCCCTTAATAGCACATACAGACCACAATCACTCCGGGGCTGGTTTCTCCCTCTTTCTCCAGATCCCCAGTAAGGCTCCCCACTGGCACAGCTATAGAGTTGAGCTCTCAGCTGAGTGGCCAAGCCAAGACCTCCAGCACCCTCTCTGTCCAACCAGTGCTTCATGTTCCTGTGCAAGTAGCTGACACACACAAACTTTGAGGTTTGATTCACACACACACACACACACACACACACACACACACACACACACACACACACACACACACACACACACACACACACACACACACACACACACACACACACACACACACACACACACACACACAGCCCTGGGAAAGGCTGGCACAGGTTTACTAGCTATGCCCCCTTTTGCCCATACTATAAGGTAGTTATCACTGCCACCAGCCACTCCTTATCAACTACTTTAAGGCCCTTAACAAAGGGTGTCCAATCTTACTGTGTAATGTTACTATCAGTAAAAATGGCAGCTTGACCAAGAGCAAGGCTATTAGGAGTAGCCCACAGTGTCACCAAATAAATATGCAAGTACTCTCAGAACTTAAATATCTCTACAAAGATTAGCCACAATGAAAGGTTTAAATATATTTAATAATAAATAGTAAAAGAACAAGACAATACTAAACATATAGTTACAGTGACATCAGAGTTCAAAATCACAGGAAATATTTAAAACAACATTGCAGGACAGTCTCAAATAAATAAATAAAAAATATCTAAGCTAACATTTGCTATATTCCTGACTATAAATTACACTGTTCCCTAGACTTACTCAGAGCAAGGCAAATATATTGTGAATGGGTCTTCTGATCAGGTCCAAGACAGATTACAGAAAGCTGAGTCTCTCTCAGAGAGTTCTCAAATTAATATCTCAAATATTACTGCTGGAATACCTTGCAGAATTACATCATTTCTTGTCATCTGACTATCTCAGGTGACAACCTCCACTGCTAGAACCTGGCAGTATTCAGCATCTACCTGTGAAAATACATAGACAAGGGCATCTCAGATCTTTAGGCAAATGGTGGAAGTCATAAAACAATAAAACACTTCCAAGACAATACAGAAAGTTCCTTAGTTTTAGACATTTTCTCTGCTTGCTGTACTGAAACTGAAATACAACATCTTTTTTTATGGCGTAGCCACAAAGTAATTTAATTTCAGCTATTTTTCTGTCTGAAGTGTTGTAAGTTAACCTCCTGTATTCCAGTTTCCTCTGTTAAAAATATATACATTTAAACAGTTTCAATAGTGTATGTATATTTCTGTTCTATTCTAGTAGAGTACACTGTGGATACATTTCAAGCAGCACTTTGTAAAATACCTCTTCAGCACACATCTGTACAAACCATCTTATACACATACAGTTCTAATACACTTGTAGCACAAATATCTTAATATGAGTCATGTTGATATTCACAAATTACATATAATTATTTACAAAATTCCAGATAGCTGGGCTGGCAATATCTCCTTTTATGACATATTTACATACATGAATGCATCTAAAGAGGCCTCAAGCAGAATTTTAAACTGATCAATAACTATACAAGACACCCATGGTACATTTGGATCAAGTTAACTGTACCCAAGGAAGTCTTACAAGATGTTATATTAAGTTTAATCTGAACTGCTGCATAGACAGGAGTTTTAGGAATGAAGTACAAATATGCAGTCATGTAACCAGTATATACTTATCTGTCATGGTGCTTGGCAGAATGTTTTAAGAAAAATGTGTACTGGATGGTATTGGAGATATATTTTGCTAGGAGTCTTGAAGTAATTTATCCATCATGCTGCTTGGCAGGAGTTGTCAATATAACACTATAGTAACAAATAAGGCAAGTTGTTTGCCAGAAACCTCAGTATTGATTAATTTATTTAACTGTTAAAACTGCCTAGCATGAACCAGTGAACTAAATTCCTACACTGATTATCCATAGTAACCAGCAACATCAGAATTGTTACATCTAATATTTTTGCCATCATATGCACGGTGAAAGTCTTGAAGCTATGATGAAAGTAAGTGCATGAGATATGTGTGCTATTCAAAACTAGATAAGAGAAGTGGTTGAAGTGCATGTCATACATCAAGATTAATTCCTGCTGCGGTGGCGGTGCTGCGGTAGTGTTGTCGCCTCACAGTTAGACGTTGCCCTTTCGATTCTCAGAGCGTCTTCTGTGTGGCGACATGCGTGAACAGGCGTTCCTTCGTTGAAGGTTGTGCGTTAGGCCCGGCAAGCCAGCATGTAAAACTCTACTGCCAATCATTAGCAGACCGGAGTTTTGCTGTGGCGACCACTAACCGGGAAAAGCCGAAAGACACAAACAAAAGTGTTTAGCAAGCTCAAGCAATGAGTAAGAATAAACTGAATTAGCTGGCCATAGTAAACTGTACAGTGCCTGTATGTTCTGCTGAAAAATTTCAGATTACACATGAAGCCAAGTAAGATAAAGTGTAACTAGTAAAATGAACCATACCTCTCATACGCTTTTGGCAAATTTTCAGTTTCATTCATTAGTTACAGTATAACTTTCATGAAGGAATAAGATGAGATAAAAACCTAAACTGAGTTTATATATCAATCTTGCAAGTTTTTTAGTATCTCAAAAGGTACACTAGAATCCAAAAATTCTAAAAATATGATTTTCTGTAACAGTGCAATGACAAGCTGAATTCCAGGAAAAGGCATGTCTTCTGTTTCTAGTTTCATGGAAAGAGTTCACTGTCTGAAAAGAACACTCAGTGCTGCACATTGCAGTGAACTAAGGAAGGCTATGTACACCATAGATGAGGCTTGAGGTAAGTGAAAATATATTTAGTAACTGAACAGGAACTATGTTTGTTCCAGATGACTGACATGCAGAGCCTTTCATAGCTGATATACTAAAGAATTGACTTACGCAGTGCCATCAGTGAATTAGTCAACATCAGATATTTTTTTTACTTTGATTTACATTACCAGAATAGGTAACAAAAACAGACAATTTGTACAATATACTGATATCACAATTTCTGCAATATACTAACATCACTAGTTTCAAACACAATATATGTTTCTTTTGCATTACCAGAAAAGTTCATGGAGACTAAGAATTTCCTGTGGTAAACTGACAATTTACTTAACATTCTTCATAAAGTGCATGTATATTCTGTATATGAAATAAACAGGATTCATCAAATTTTTCCTTCCTGTATAACTCACATGAATCATACACTACCAATAATGAGCATCAGATATTTTTTGCTTATGTTTCTCTTATGAGAAGAAAATCAGCATTAGTGACTTTCTACAAGATGCTGATGCTAGCATTTCCAGACTTCAACAAACTGCATGTTTTGCTAAACATGGCTTTGTCTCTTTTGGATGTTTGAGGCAAGTAAACATGGGGACTGGTCTGCTCACAAAGGTAAGGTCAGTAATAAGACAGTTTTCTGATTTACATTTCTCACATTTGTGCTATTTCTTAATTTTCTTTGATGATAAGAAAAAATATCAAGGGAGATGGCAGCTGTATGATGGGCAACAAAATCCAGTTTTATTTACAACTATCATCAAAAGTTATGACACCGTCTTTTGAACAAGTAATGTAAGTTACTTTACTAGCTCTAAAACATACAGATCTGAAACATGTCTAAGTGATATTTAGGATGGCATTAACTAGACAATATCTTGAAGTAATTAAAACACAGTAGCTATTTGTCAGTGAATAATATTTCAGAACTGTGAGACAATGTTTAAGCAACTTTTATATCTTGTGGCTCAAAGGGACTATAACAATATCAAAAGTAACTGGGCAATTTTATTCCAACTTATGCATAAATATGCATGGCATCTTGCACTCAAAACTTGTTTGACTAATATGTTTCAGTGACAGATTGTATAATTTCTGCACAGATTTTATAAGGCGTTTACAGGAAATTGTACTTAATGTGCAAACGTATTCATTCTCAATTTGAGAAAAAGTGAGGTATATTTTACAGTATTTAATGTAATATTTTGCTCTAGAGTACAGTACAGTACATTGCATGATTTTCCTAAGGGTTATTTTACACTGGACTTGAGATTACCCACCCCCACACATGGACAAACTCACAATACTGGAGCTAAGTAAAACTCACATATTCATAAAATTTTTCTTTAACATGAGCTATTATGACTTTACATGACAAAAGGTGAAATTTTTTTTTCCTTTGGTAAATCCACATTCTTTCCTTATTGTCATAAGATTAGATGTCCTAGATGAATTTGGAATAGCAGTTGATTTAATTGGGTCTATATTAGAAGCACGAAAATGCTTCTGAGCGAATACGGAAACAGTGACACATATTCATCGAATCGCATTTAAGAGATTCAATGAATATGTCATAGGGCAAGGAGGTAGTTGGCCAACTTCACGGAGTTGCCCTTTCCTTCCCTATAGTGAAATCTCAGAGTTGGCATATTTAGTTAGGGGGGTGTGGGGGCAGGACCCCCCCACATTGAGGTGTGTGAGGGGGGGTGAAGACCCCCACCTGTTTATGATATTAAATTATTTTTTTTTAGTGAACGGCTGCATAAGTTTTTTCCCTAGGGAAGAATTCAATTACGTGGCCATTCGCTATTTTCAGGTTTCGTGCATTATGTGTCAACTTTTATGTAGTCTCACATATGCAGTTTCAGTTTTATAATATAGACCTGATTTAATTAATCATAATCATTAAGAAACAGAGATTTGCTCATACATGTATGGTAATAGGCGTAACTATTTTTTCAGCAAGCTTTCACAAGGTAGAGAGGTGAGGAAGAGGAGATGCACATATCTACAGAATCATGTCAGAAGATTGTTTCATTCAGTGCTCAAGTAAAACCTCACCAACCTGTGAGTAAAAGAAATGGCAAACTGTGCGTTAGTCTAACACACAGTGCAGGCAGAAGGCTAGAAAGTTGCCGCCATTTAGATTCCAGTCAAAGATGAGCTTTATTATCTTAAATACCAGAAGTGACATAGAAAAATAGGGGGTTATAATAAGAGGGAAACTTTGTTATTTTTTGGTAAAATTAAAATCTCAACAGGTAAACTGAAATAAGTTGCTATGCTGACAAGGCATTAAAGAATACAAAGGTTTTTTTTTTATGTTTGCAGTAATAGCCTAGGACTAAGAATATGCTAAAAGAAGATTTTAGGATCATAGGAAGTTACTAGACTATTGGCCCTTAGGCCCTTATAAGCCTAGCCTAGAATTTAGCACATGTTCCAATACGTCAGCACCCTATACCACTGTCCATCAGGGACACAGGTGGAATCCCAGGGGTGTATTTTCTGTTCTCCATCCAGTTATCCAGGTTGTGCTTAAAAAGGTTTAATGAGGTACTCTGCTTTATGTGGCAAGAGAGTCTATTCCGCAAAGAGGGAGTCTCCTGGACACAAATCTGTCCTTCCAACAAGTCCTATTGATGTCACAGACCAGGCTGAGGTCTCGTGTGCGGGTTACTTGAGTGGAGCTTGACTTGCGGATATGCAGCAGTCCCTTCAGGGCAAGGTCTGAGATTGCTTTGTATGCCAGACAGAGGTAATCTCTGATGAGTCTGTAGGAGACTGAGTAGAGGGACAGAGCTTTTAGCCTATCTGTATAGGGTAGATATTTGAGGCCCTGGATTCTCTGGGTGAGGAATCTCTGTGGTCTCTCCAGCTGCTGCATGTGCTTTGTGAGGTACATGCTGAAAGGGGATTTGTATTCAATAATCGGTCTTATAAGGGAAGAATACAGGGATGTTATAACCACCTTGTTCCTGGATGAGATACCCTTACTAATAATGTGGACCATGTAGAAAGCTTTCCATACAATGGAGGCAATATGGTGGTCAAAAGTCAGTTTGCTGTCAACCTGGGTTCCCAAGTCCCTCACGACTAACTGCATGCTTAGTGCCTTATTATCAGTGGGATAATTTGTGGGGACGTTATTTAGGTTTGATTTCTGTCTAAGTAGCAGATGGTGATCTGAGACACAAAGAACTGGATATTACAATATATTTGACAGTCCTAATGAAACAAGTTAATATGGATTTAAAGAATTTTAACATTAGTGAATTTATGGGTAAATGTATGTAAACCTTTATTTATATAAAGGATAACAACCAATAGGCAGTGACCATTCATAATACATTTTCAAATGGATGAATATATTACATTATAATTAGTATATTATGATTGCATTCAGATTATTTTTACACACACACACACACACACACACACACACACACACACACACACACATATATATATATGTGTGTGTGTGTGTGTGTATATATATATATATATATATATATATATATATGTATATATATATATATATATATATATATATATATATATATATATATATATATATAGTTCACTTGTTGAAATACTCTTGAGTGACAAAATGAACAGTAGTGTGTTTTGTCTGAAGGGCTATTGGAATGGGTGACTTCTGAGTATGGGGAAGGTAAGTGGCTTTGGGGTATGGCTTGGTGTTTGTGTTCGGTAAAGGGACAAGTTTACTGTATGCGAGTGTGTGTATCTTAGGCTTAGGATAAAGCTTAGGTAAGGGGACAGAAGTAGTGTATGTTCGAGAATGTGTGTGGGTTAGGTTTAAAGTTACGGTCAGGCAAGGGGACAGAATGTGTGTGGGTTAGGTTTAAAGTTACGGTCAGGCAAGGGGACAGAGTTAATGTTTTGTGAATTCATGTGGCATGTCTAAGCTTTCTTTTATAGTGGTAGTGTTATGGAATTTTTTTAAAGTATGGTACAGGGTCAAAGCACACATTACTAAGGTGGGCAGTGGGGTGCTACCCTAATTCTGCCCTTAACCCTATTTGTGCAATGTACCTTTAAAAAAAAAAAAACCTTCCATAACACTACCATTCTGTAGACAAATTTGAGTTGAATGTTTAGTAAGGCTATGGTGAGTATGTCAGAAAAGGAAATTCATTTCTTTATGTACTAGGTTTGGGTGGTGTGTGCGAGCCACTGATATTATGAATTGTCAACATGTTTTGTCGGTGTGTTTCACTTATTGAACACATCAACCATTCTACAAATCTGTATAAAATTTTATATATGTGTGGATTTTTAAAAGAAAAGTTGTTTTTCTGTAATTTCAAGGGGCTAGAAAGGATTACATTTTGTGAAGCAAATTTAAATTCAGATTTTTCTGCACAAGATCAGTAATATGCTACAGTAATTTTTAAATCCTCTTGAGGGGAAATATGAAAAAATGTTACATGTTTAAAGGATATGAGGAGGAAGTCAATAGAGAATACTTATCCAGCTACAGAACAAAGAGTTAAAATGGAAGAAATGAAGGCAAAGCACACTGAATTAGAGACATCTGACCACAGATGGGTAACAACAAAAGTAAGAGTGCAACTCATGGAAGTGATATGCATATCACCAAAATGGTTTATGCATAGATTACATCTAGTTAGAAAACATTTACTGATTTTTTTCCATTAAACTAAATTTGGGGATATTAATCAGATTTGGCTTTGCTTGTCTATTTACCTGCTGAAATGGGGATTCTTGTTTCTTACAATATTCCTCTAAAAATAAAAAAAGCAGTCAGTCTTTTATGGAACTGTTCATTTATAAGTATCAGGCTGAGTAAATGTCTACTTTTACAAGGTTAATTAAAATAAGCTTGTGTTAAAAAAACAGTATTAGAGAAATCAAACCGTTATAACACAGAGCTATATTCAATATCTTTATCTTCGAATAGAGTTTGGTCAATAAATCGATGCAGCTGTAAAAAAAAAAAAAAAAAAAAAAAAAAAAAAAAAAAAAAAAAGAGGCATTTGTCATTATAACTGGAGAGCAGCATTCTAGGTAGCCTGACTCTCTAGGATGGGGTGGTCAGTCCAGTTTAGTAGGTTGGCAGTTTCTGTTTTGACTTTTAAACACAACCTTTCAAGTAACACTGAATGATGTGTATACTCCTTGTTCTTGTTTTTACTAATGATGGTTACATAAATGAGTTTTATTCACATCTGCACAAGTGGTTCATTGTATAAGGCCATAAAGGGTGCCCCCACTGGACCCAAACAGAAATGCCACCCACACCACACTTGGTTACATGCTTAGGCATCTAATTGACAATTACTTTTTATTTAGTGTCCATACGTAAATTGGGATGTGGCACCAAGCTTTTTGATTGGATTCTGAAGATCTACTGGTTTCCTTTATGGTCAGATCAAACATAATGTGACTAAAGAATTTGCAATTTGTACTTAAGTCACTGTACCATGTAATGCTTAAGTGCAATTACTAGCTGTGTTTTTAACCTACTTTCTGAAGTGTCATAGCAGACAAAAGCACTTATCCAAGGCTTAAAAGAATAAACTTCTAGTTTAACTTCTCATTAGGTCTGTAGAAAATTATTTAACTATTTAGCTGGAAGGATTTTTAAACTGTCTAGTTAAGGTACAAAACAATTTCAGACAATCCATTTCAGTAGAGAAGAATAGTTTCATTTACTGCAGAGAACACATGAATATAGGAGACAAAGCAATCACAAGTCTTGTTTCCTAAAACACAAGACACTTCATTTTTTTTAAATTTTAACTCTAAAATTTATAAATTGTGACTATTGAACTATAGCCACTGACAGATTAAAAACGAACACCTTTGCATTATTTTTGCTAGCTAAGAACCTGCATACCCTTTATTTGGGCTTTTCCATATTAGGTACAGGTTCTTCTGTGCTCCACGTTAGAACTTTCTATACTGGCACTAGACATGTTTGTAGGAAACAGATCATCAAAAACAGATTAAAACTACCAGGAATCCATCTTAAAATAGAACAAATTCTAAAATAAAATATTCAATTAACATTTTCTCTTTTTTTTATAAGTCTCCACTCACATTCTCCCATTTGATGCTATGAAGCATCACTCAAGTCATATTTTTTATGACTGTATAACAGCAACAAGTTTTCAAATGGGTGGACATTTTTTCACTTGCTATCAAACACTAACCATATACAGTTTCTTTTTGTCCCTGACATGCAAAATTCTTTTACAAATACTTTATAAATATGGTTTTGCTGACTATGAAAACTTGTCTATGTCTTGGTAGAATAAAAATACAACTTGAATAATTCTGTTATACATTTCCTCTCAAAACAAAATCTTGCAACACATTTTCTTCATTTTACTATTGTTGGTGGCAAAGAATTTGTTCTATTTTTAACATGAATATTTCGTAATCTGATGCTTTTTCTGGATTTAAAAGTTTCAGAATCAACATTTTGTACATGCTTAAAATGATTTCTAAATGTTTATTTATAATAGTAATAAGCATAAGAAATTAAAAAAAAACACCTCTTCTCTAACCAGAAAAAAAATTAGTCAACTGCACCTATTGAGGACTGTCTGCATGTTTAGCATGAGACAATTCAACAACCTTTTCTAGGTGACTACAAATGGCATCTGTATTATCCAGGATAAGCGAGCAGTACTCCATCTTAATGCGCTCGTAAGTACCACCCTTAAAAGCAAGGGTGAAGTCAAGTGCCGTTTTGCTTTGCAGCACTACAGTGCACATAGCAGTCATTTTAACTGTAATCCGATTGATTCAAAAGTAGTATTGCTTAATATTTGTAATAGTTTAGAATGTTTTTCAATTCTATATTGATTTTACTGCCCCATAAGTAGATATAATTCCAGTTCTAGAAATAACACCATCACCAAGATCCATGTGTGCAAAGCCTTTAAATGCAGTCTTTTCCACAACATGATGATTAACTCAAGCATCATCTATTTATTTGATATGATTTTAATGTCCTTTGCCTCCATCTTGCAATAAGCATTACAAATTCTTCCACTAGGTAAAGTCTCTTCATGTCATATAGCTGGGATAGCATGTGCTATCCAACAATCCAATCAGTCTGCTGGCAACAAGAGACATGCTTTATCTCTACAAATATTACAAAATTCCTGTAATGCTGCCATACCCAACCCTCCAACACCAGCATATATTTTTTCAAGTGAAATTGCAATTACTTCATCCGACATAGTGTCCCATTTTTGATATAACAGGTATGTCCTTTAACAGGTTTATTGATAATTAAAAGTTGAACTGCTGAAAAAGGGGTAGAGTTATGATTAACTTTCCAACTTTTGGTTAAGAAAATAGTACAAAACAAAGATCAGACTTCTGCATCAGTTCCTGGTATTGGAATTAATGGAATACCCCACTGTGTGCAGTAGACATATGTGCACATACCAAACAGCCACTAACATTTATAGTCTTTGTGTAAATAAAAGTAAGTAAGTAAAGGCAGCAGAAAAAGTACTGAATTTAGAATGTAATTCTGGGGTTCTTTGTTCAATTTTAACCAAACTTCTATCTCTGATTTTTGTAAAATGCTTATCTCTAACAAAAAGAAATTCAGTATTTATGGCTCCAAATGGCAGGAAAAAGTGCAGCAAAATGATAATAAGAATCACAACAGTTTTATTAATGAGTCCATATGAATATTGAGGAGATCAAGGCTGAAGAAGCTTTTTGAAAAACTGCAAACATGGATGATAAATCTTCCTTCTGTACTCCATGTAATATCAATTCCCTAATAAACTCCATCTTGACGTTTCTGCTGCTTGTGACTCCACAAGTGATACTTAGTCACCTGATTTGCTTTCTGGATCTTGGGATAACTTGCAGTCATTGTCCATTAAACATAATATTGCTGAATCATTAAGCCTCACTTCCAGTTCTGAGATTGTGATAATGAAAAAATAATTACCAAGTCTTATCTCTGGCAAGGATGGTGTTGCTGAATCACTGGATTTAACTTCTGGACACAACAGTGATGGTATGAACAAGTTTCTAAGCTTCACTTTCTTATAGTTTTTCACTGGTGCAAATGGAGACTGGTTCTATAACTTTGACAGGCATGACATTGATGGTGTTTTGTCAGAATTCATCACTAGAGAGGGCCTTCTTGATGTGTGACACATGGATCCAGGTGTGCAGTCCTTCACATCAGATGGCAGGGTTCTTTCCATCTAGGTTGCAAGGAGTGTCACCTTATAAAAGATCTAATGAAAAACATATCTCAGGGTTGCAAGTCATGCCGCACAGTTGAAGCAGGCTGTCTCTGTGCCTGTAAAATGTGTCAAAACTCAAAACAGAGAGATGTGCAATAAAGAAAAACAGATTTATCAACATTTTGTAACTCCAGATTTCTTAGTACTGGTGTGGCAGGCATGTTCATGGGTCTTGCCATGAGAATTTCAAATTGTGCTAACTGCACTTCATACACTAAACAAAACTAGGGGCAGACTTTATGGCCATTTAAGGTCAGTTTCCTCACATAACTTTGCAAGTCTGGTCTTTACAGTTTGGTTCATCCTTTCTACAGTCCCTGACGCTTGTGGACTGTGTGGACAATGGTACTGTACATTTCTATTCAAAGTTTTTTATATCTGTTGTATCAATCAACACACCTCCTGGAACCAGACCCGATACCAAAAGAAGAGTCCAAAGTAAAATTCTTCCGTTTATTCACAGCCACAAAATAAGTCAAGCGCTTTCGTCCGCCACTCTACAAGACTTTATCAAAACAGTTAACATCCAGTCACAAAGTGCTTTTATCCTTGAATTAGTTAACATCAATTAAGTACTTAAATAATTCAATTATCCAATAAAAGTATTCATGAGCATTTAAAACATTTAAGTAGTCATTCTAAAATCACAATGTATTAATTATTATTATTTTAAATGAAAATAATTATTAATATGAATACAAAACAAACATATATTATTCAAAAACATTCTATAAAAACTTTCACAGTTCATAGTTTGGTCGCTCTTTCTTTAAGTATAGGTACAAGGGAAACATGGTTGTTCAGACCTGGAGGGTGGGTGGCATTTAACAAAATCTGTCATCTATACTCAGTTCTATATATGGTGTTCGACCAATCCCCCCCTAATATCTTTCTTAATAATTTCCAAGATACCAAAACGAAATCCTTGCCTAACCCCAGAAGAGAGTGTATGCTTGTATAATGCATTATTAGTATTATGTGTCTCAATAGCAAATAAATGTTCATATATTCTTTTATGTAGGGATCTCTCTGTTTTCTCCACGTAGAACATGTAACAGTCTTGACAAATAACTACGTATACTAACCCACTACTATCACAGTTCCCTTTTTTCAAATAAATATTTCTATGGGGGTTACCTACCATTAATTCCTTACCTTTGTAAATATAGGGACAGTACTTGCATAAACCACAACTAGTTGTACCTCCTTGGGTGGGTTGTTGGTGGATGGGATGTTCAAACAAAAATTTCAAGTTGTTTCCCACCTTAATTGTAAGTAGGGGTTTTTCTCCCAGTTTGTTACATAACTTTTGGTTACATTGCAATATTAACCAATTGTGAGTCAAAATATCCTTGACTTTACCATCAAATGTTCCAAACTGTGTAACCATAGTGTTGGTATATTCTTGTTTTTTATAATTATTGGGTCTCCCCACCTTATTTGTGGTTGTATCTTGACCTAAAAATGTCACCATTAAAAAGAAAGTACAGTTTTGTACCTACCATAAATGTAGATGTTCTAGTGCTAATACAGCTGCAGTCATCACACTTGGGTTATCCTGCCGTCAGGCGGGTCCTCGGTCGGCCGAATTCCAAAGTCTAGGTCCGCCGTCGGTTGTCGTCGCTTCTTCCCTGACGTCAGTGTGGCAGGAGTATAAAAGAGGCGGCCGACGCCATTTTCTTCAGTTTTTCTTGTCCCAGATGTCAGGTGCCCCCAGAAAGGAAGGCAAAACATGATGTTATGCAAACATACATAAGTAGATAAATCAACACAGTAGTTGCAAGCAAATACACCATAAAGAAATACCCCAACTAGGTTGTATGTTAAAGGTGTTTGTCATAAGCCCTGTCCTAAGAGGGGATGGAGGGAGGGTAACCTGGACTGCAGCTGTATTAGCACTCGAACATCTACATTTATGGTAGGTACAAAACTGTACTATGTTCATCGTGCATACAGCTGCAGTCATCACACTTGGGTAGAATCCCAAAGCTAAGTAAGGGTGGCTGGTACTAAGCAGAATTAGGAGGGGCTAGAATGCCCTGCAGGACTGCTGTGGCAAAGCCTGCTCTAGATTTTGAGTATAGTGGAAGGTGGTAGTGCTTGGAGAAAGTGTGCACTGAACTCCAAGTGGCTGCTTCAAAATGTCCTTGGTAGGGACTCCCCTGAGGAAAGCTGCAGAGGTAGCTGTAGCCCTGGTGGAGTGGGATCTGATGTATACAGGCACTGATTTTCCATGAAATGAATAACAAAAGCGTATGCAGTGGGCTATCCATTTTGAAATAGTCTGTTTGGAAATAGCCTTTCCTTGAGCACCTATAGCATAGGACAAAAGAGCTGCTCAGATTTCCTGAATGACTTTGTTCTGTCCAAGTAATAGCGAAGTTGCCTGTGAATGTCCAAGGAATGTAGTAGCCTCTCACCTTTGTTCTGTGGGTTTGGATAAAAGGTAGGTAAATGAATAGTCTGATTCAACGCTACACTGGATACTACCTTTGGCATGAAGGTAGGGTTGGTTCGTAAGGAAACCCTGTCCTGATGGAAAATGATGAATGGTTGCACAGCCATGAGGGCCTGTAGCTCCGAAATCCTGCGTGCTGATGTAATAGCCAGAAGGAAGGCTGTTTTCCACGACAAGTATTGTAACTCTGCTGAAGAGGCCGGCTCAAAAGGAGGCAGGGTCAGCTTTTCCAATACAAAGTTAAGGTCCCAAGCTGGGACTGGTGGTTTCCGTGGGGGTTTTATATTTTTTGCCCCTCTGAGGAACTGCCTTAATAGAGGATGTGAGAAAAAAAGGAGGATCCGTATTGTATTGTGCTGAAATGGCTGAAGTGTGGATCTTGATGGAGGAGAAGGAAAGGCCACTGTTTAACATCTCAGCTAGATACTGTGAAATTTGAGGTATATTTATTACCCAGGGATTCTGGCCCTTTGCTTGATTCCAAGAACAAAATCGTTTCCATTTGGCAGAGTAGGTTTTTCTAGTAGAGGGTCTCCTGGCCTCCAAGATGACATCCTGCACCTCCTTGGAGAGGACAGTCTGTTGGGAAATTAAGGTATTCTCCATGCAGCTAGATTTAATGTTCTGAGCTGACTGTGAAGGGTTTTGTAGTTGCGCTGGGACAAAAGAAGAGGAACTTGAGGTAGGATCCATGGTGGTGAGTGTGACAGGCTCTTTAGGAGAGGATACCAGTGCTGTCGTGGCCAGTCTGGAGCAATGAGAATCATCTGTGGCCTCTTTGCTCTGGTTTTTAATAGGACTTTGGTCAGTAGAGGTAGAGGCGGGAAGGCACAGACTGTCAATTTTGTCCAATTGAACAAGAGTGCGTCCACTTTCCTGGCCTGTGGATGATAGGTCCTTGAGCAGAATTTCTCCAACTGGTAATTTCTGTGGGTAGCAAATAGATCTATGTCTGGTTGTCCCCATGCCTGAGTTATCCTTGAGAAGACTTGAGGATGTAACTTCCATTCGTGTGGGTCTGTCATATTTCTGCTTAAGTTGTTTGCCAGTGTGTTTTCCTACCTGGCAGAAATTGTGCCTGTAGTTGAATTTGTAATTCCAGTGCTGTGTTCCACAGGGTCATAGCTTGCCTGCATAGGGGGTATGAATGAGTCCCCCCCTGTTTGTTTATGTACCACATGACTGTGGTGTTGTCTGTCCTTATTAGTAGCTGGCCTGGATGCAGTAGGTCTTTGAAGGTCATAAGAGCATTTTGCATGGCTAGCATCTCCTTTTGGTTGATGTGTAGGTGCATCTCTTTTTGGGACCATTTTCCCTGAATGCACTGATCTGCCATGTGTGCTCCCCAGGCGTAGTCTGAGGCGTCTGTTGTGATGGTTTGAGTTGCTTGTGGTAAACAGAAAGGGAGACCTGTGTTTCTTTGGCATGCTTGAACCCACCACAGAAATTCCTTTTGAAGGCATGGAATGAGTGGTATAATTGTTTCCAAGCTGTGGCTGTGTTGAGACCATAAGTTTTTCAGGTACCATTGTAGTTTCCTCATATGCAACTTTGCACATGGTATTAGTAGGATGCAAGATGCCATGAACCCCAGAGCCTGCAGGACTTTTCTTGCAGTTAGCCTGGTTAAAGTTGCCATTTTGTTGAAATGGGGATTCTTGTTTCTTACAATATTCCTCTAAAAATAAAAAAAGCAGTCAGTCTTTTATTGGACTGTTCATTTATAAGTATCAGGCTGAGTAAATGTCCACTTTTACAAGGTTAATTAAAATAAGCTTGTGTTAAAAAAACAGTATTAGAGAAATCAAACCGTTATAACACAGAGCTATATTCAATATCTTTATCTTCAAATAGAGTTTGGTCAATAAATCGATGCAGCTGTAAAAAACAAAAACAAAAAAAAAAAAGAGGCATTTGTCATTATAGCTGGAGAGCAGCATTCTAGGTAGCCTGACTCTCTGGGATGGGGTGGTCAGTCCAGTTTAATAGGTTAGCAGTTTCTGTTTTGACTTTTAAACACAACCTTTCAAGTAACACTGAATGATGTGTATACTCCTTATTCTTGTTTATACTAATGATGGTTACATAAATGAGTTTTATTCATGACTGCACAAGTGATTCATTGTATAAGGCCATAAAGGGTGCCCCCACTGGACCCAAGCAGAAATGCCACCCACACCACACTTGGTTACATGCCTAGGCATCTAATTGACAATTACTTTTTATTTAGTTTCCATACGTAAATCGGGATGTGGCACCAAGCTTTTTGATTGGATGCCGAAGACCTACTGCTTTCCTTTATGGTCAGACCAAACATAATGTGACTAAAGAATTTGCAATGTGTACTTAAGTCACTGTACCATGTAATGCTTAAGTACAGTTACTAGCTGTGTTTTTAACCTACTTTCTGAAGTGTCATAGCAGACAAAAGCACTTATCCATGGCTTAAAAGAATAAAGTTCTAGTTTAACTTCTCATTAGGTCTGTAGAAAATTATTTAATTATTTAGCTGGAAGGATTAATTAAGGTACAAATCAATTTCAGACAATCCATTTCAGTAGAGAAGAATTGTATCATTTACTGCAGAGAACACATGAATATGGGAGACAAAGCAATCACAAGTCGTTTCCTAAAACACAAGAAACTTCATTGTTTTTTAATTTTAACTCTAAAATTTATAAATTGTGACTATTGAACTATAGCCACTGACAGATTAAAAATGAACACCTTTGCATTATTTTTGCTAGCTAAGAACCTGCATACCCTTTATTTGGGCTTTTCCATATTAGGCACAGGTTCTTCTGTGCTCCACATTAGAACTTTCTATACTGGCACTAGACATGTTCGTAGGAAACAGATCATCAAAAACAGACTAAAACTACCAGGAATCCATCTTAAAATAGAACAAATTCTAAAATAAAATATTCAATGAACATTTTCTCTTTTTTTTTTTTTTTTATAAGTCTCCACTCACATTCTCCCATTTCATGCTATGAAGCATCACTCAAGTCATATTTTTTATGACTGTATAACAGCAACAAGTTTTCAAATGGGTGGACATTTTTTCACTTGCTATCAAACACTAACCATATACAGTTTCTTTTTGTCTCTGACATGCAAAATGCTTATACAAATACTTTACAAATATGGTTTTGCTGACTATGAAAATTTGTCTATGTCTTGGTAGAATAAAAATACAACTTGAATAATTCTGTTATACATTTCATCTCAAAACAAAATCTTGCACCACATTTTCTTAATTTTTACTATTGTTGGTGGCAAAGAATCTGCTCTATTTTTAACATGAATATTTTGTAATCTGGATTTAAAAGTTTCATAATCAACATTTTGTACATGCTTAAAATTATTTCTAAATGCTTATTTATAATAGTAATAAGCATAAGAAATAAAAAAATACCTCTTCTCTAACCAGAAAACAAATTAGTCAACTACACCCATTGAGGACTGTCTGCATCTTTAGCATGAGACAATTCAACAACCTTTTCTAGGTGACTACAAATGGCATCTGTATTATCCAGGATAAGCGAGCAGTACTCCATCTTGATGCGCTCGTAAGTACTACCCTTAAAAGCAAGGGTGAAGTCAAGTGCCATTTTGCTTTGCAGCACTACAGTGCACATAGCAATCATTTTAACTGTAATCTGATTCATTCAAAAGTAGTATTGCTTAATATTTGTAATAGTTTAGAATGTTTTTCAATTCTATATTGATTTTACTGCCCCATAAGTAGATATAATTCCAGCTCCAGAAATAACACCATCACCAAGATCCATGTGTGCAAAGCCTTTAAATGCAATCTTTTCCACAACATGATAATTAACTCGAGCATCATCTATTTGATATGATTTTAATGTCCTTTGCCTCCCTCTTGCTATAAGCATTACGAATTCTTCCACTAGATAAAGTCTCTTCATGTCACATAGCTGGGATAGCATGTGCTATCCAACAATCCAATCAGTCTGCTGGCAACAAGAGATATGCTTGATCTCTACAAATATTACAAAATTCCTGTAATGCTGCCATACCCAACCCTCCAACACCAGCATATATTTTTTCAAGTGAAATTGCAATTACTTCATCCGACATAGTGTCCCATTTTTGATATAACAGGTATGTCCTTTAACAGGTTTATTGATAACTAAAAGTTGAACTGCTGAAAAAGGGGTAGAGTCATGATTAACTTTCCAACTTTTGGTTAAGAAAATAGTACAAAACAAAGATCAGACTTCTGCATCAGTTCCTGGCATTGGAATTAATGGAATACCCCACTATGTGCAGTAGACATATGTGCACATACCAAACAGCCACTAACATTTATAGTCTTTGTGTAAATAAAAGTAAGTAAGTAAAGGCAGCAGAAAAAGTACTGAATTTAGAATGTCAGTCGGGTTCTTTGTTCAATTTTAACCAAACTTCCATCTCTGATTTTTGTAAAATGCTTATCTCTAACAAAAAAAAAAAATCAGTATTTATGGCTCCAAATGGTAGGAAAAAGTGCAGCAAAATGATAATAAGAATCACAACAGTTTTATTAATGAGTCCGTACGAATATTGAGGAGATCAAGGCTGAAGAAGCTTTTTGAAAAACTGCAAACACGGATGATAAATCTTCCTTTTGTACTCCATGTAATATCAATTCCCAAATAAACTCCATCTTGACGTTTCTGCTGCTTGTGACTCCACAAGTGATACTTAGTCACCTGATTTACTTTCTGGATCTTGGGATAACTTGCAGTCATTGTCCATTAAACATAATATACTGCTGAATCATTAAGCCTCACTTCCAGTTCTGAGATTGTGATAATGAAAATATCATTGATGTTGAAAAATAATTACCAAGTCTTATCTCTGGCAAGGATGATGTTGCTGAATCATTGGATTTAACTTCTGGACACAACAGTGATGGTATGAACAAGTTTCTAAGCTTCACTTTCTTATAGTTTTTCAATTGTGCAAATGGAGACTGGTTCTATAACTTTGATAGGCATGACATTGATGGTGTTTTGTCAGAATTCATCACTACAGAGGGCCTTCTTGACGTGCGACACATGGATCCAGGTGTGCAGTCCTTCACATCAGATGGCAGGGTTCTTTCCATCTAGGTTGCAAGGAGTGTCACCTTATAAAATATCTAATGAAAACCATATCTCAGGGTTGCAAGTCATGCCACACAGCTGAAGCAGGCTGTCTCTGTGCCTGTAAAATGTGTCTATAGTGGTGCTTTAAAACAGAGAGGAGATGTGCAATAAAGAAAAACAGATTTATCAACATTTTGTAACTCCAGATTTCTTAGTACTGGTGTGGCAGGCATGTTCATTGGTCTTGCCATGAGAATTTCAAATAGTGCTAACTGCACTTCATACACTAAACAAAACTAGGGGCAGACTTTCTGGCCATTTAAGGTCAGTTTCCTCACATAACTTTGCAAGTCTAGTCTTCACAGCTTGTTTCATCCTTTCTACAGTCCCTGACACTTGTGGACTGTGTGGACAATGGTACTGTACATTTCTATTCAAAGTTTTTTTATCTGTTGTATCAACCCACACCTCCTGGAACCAGACCTGATACCAAAATAAGAGTCCAAAGTAAAATTCTTCCGTTTATTCAAAGTAACAAAATAAGTCAAGCGCTTTTGTCTGCCACACTTCAAGACTTTATCAAAACAGTTAACATCCAGTCACAAAGTGCTTTTATCCTTGAATTAGTTAACATCAATTAAGTACTTAAATAATTCAATTATCCAATAAAAGTATTCATGAGCTTTTAAAACATTCAAGTAGTCATTCTAAAATCACAATGTATTAATTATTACCATTTTAAATGAAAATAATTATTAATATGAATACAAAACAAACATATATTATTCAAAAACATTCTATAAAAACTTTCCCAGCTCATAGTTTGGTCGCTCTTTCTTTAAGTATAGGTACAAGGGAAACATGGTTGTTCAGACTTGGAGGGTGGGTGGCATTTAACAAAATCTGTCATCTATACTCAGTTCTATATATGTTGTTCAACCAATCCCCCCCTAATATCTTTCTTAATAATTTCCAAGATACCAAAACAAAATCCTTGCCTAACCCCACAAGAGAGTGTATGCTTGTATAATGCATTATTAGTATTATGTGTCTCAATAGCAAATAAATGTTTGTATATTCTTTTATGTAGGGATCTTTCTGTTTTCCCCACGTAGAACATGTAACAGTCTTGACAAATAACTATGTATACTAACCCACTACTATCACAGTTCCCTTTTTTCAAATAAATATTTCTCTGGGGGGTTACCTACCATTAATTCCTTACCTTTGTAAATATAGGGACAGTACTTGCATAAACTACAACTAGTTGTACCTCCTTGGGTGGGTTGTTGGTGGATGGGATGTTCAAACAAAAATTTCAAGTTGTTTCCCACCTTAATTGTAAATAGGGGGTTTTCTCCCAGTTTGTTACATAACTCTTTGTTACATTGCAATATTAACCAATTGTGAGTCAAAATATCCTTGACTTTACCATCAAAGGTACCAAACTGTGTAACCATAGTGTTGGTATATTCTTGTTTTTTATTATTATTGGGTCTCCCCACCTTATTTGTGGTTGTATCTTGACCTAAAAATGTCACCATTAAAAAGAACTATGAAACACAAGGGTTTACATACAAGGTTTTCCGCAAATCCACATATTAAAACAGTTTTTTGGCATTTGAAAGTAACCACCCATATTACATCAAAAGAAATCTAGTTAGAGGCCAGATGATCTGAGGAGCCAGAATGTGCTCCACTATTACAGATTTTAATTAGAACGAGGAAATTTAAGTTCTATGTTTCTGGCCAGAGGGTACCCCCCCCCCCCCAAAAAAAATAATTTACAATTTGGCTGACGAAATTCTGGGGGGTGGGGAAATGAGTTTGTTTCACATTTAGGTCAAGATACAACCACAAATAGGGATGGGAAGACCCCATACTAATAAAAAGCAATGTCACATATTAGATTTGGGCCTTTTGAGTGGGTAATGCACAAGTAGTTAGACTTAGGATTTGGAGCATCTCTAATAGGGCAGGGTATGATATTGCCTTGTAGGCAAGACACAGATCACCTCTGAGCAATCTGTATGATACTGAGTAGAGTGATAGTGATTTGAGCCTGTCCACATAGGACAGGTGTCAGAGGCCGTGGATTCTCTTTGTAAGGTATTTCTGTGGTCTTTCCAGTTGGTGCAGGTGTTTGGAGAGGTACATACCAAACAGGGCATCATACTCAATTGTTAGCCAATGAGGGAGGAGTACAGAGAAGTAATAACCTCCTTTATTCTGGATGAAATCCTTTACGTATGAGATGAACCAAGTAAAAGGCTTTTCTGACCACTGATGCTACATGACAGTGAAATGTGAGACTGTAGTCAACCTGAATACCAAGGTCTCTCACCAAAGGTTGTGTGCTTAGGGGGTTGCCATTGATGTGGTAATCAGTAGGGGCCGTGTTTTTGCCAAGTGGTATGATAATATATTTTGTGTGTTTAACTTAAGGCCATGACTTTGGCACCAGTCATTTGTTGCTGTGAGACCCTCTTGCAATATGTTAACATCATATGGGGAGTAAATGACAGCACTCAACTTACAGTCGTTCGCAAACTTGTTCAAACACAAGCCTTTTGTCCTTGCCTGGACCTCTGAGAAATAGATGCCAAACAGTAGGGGTCCCAGGACAGATCCCTGGGGAACACCACTGGTGACAGGTCTGCTGTCAGAGGTGGAGGCACCTATTTTGACCTTGTGGGTCCTATCGGTGAGCTAGTTGGCCACCCACCTGATAAGACAGGGATTTATGCCAAGTTGTGTTAGCTTTTCGATGATGCCCAAGTGCAGGATTGTGTCAAAGGCCTTGGGCAAGTCAAGGTAAGCTGTATGTACTGAATTTCCTTCATCCAGGGCCTTGGTGACAGTCTCAAAGATGTCAATCAGGGTCAACAGACCAGATCTGCCCTTGACGAATCTGAACTGGGTGGGGTCAAGTGCTTAGCGATTGCATATGTCCTTGTTTGTGAGATCCATAATAATACACTCCTTGGCTTTACAAATCAGACTTGTCAAGCTAATGGGGCAATAGTTTCCAGGGTCTGTAGTGGCACCACCTTTATGCAAGGGGATGACAATGGCAGTTCTACACTATGCAAGAATAAAGCCTGTACTTAGGCTGTGGTTGAATAGGGAAGCTAGTGTTTGCTGGAGACGGTACAGAATATAGCCTGGGATCAGGTCCCATGAAAGCTGTGTTCTTTGCCTTGGATAGGGCCTTTAACATGATCTACGGAGATGTGAGGTAAGAGACACTTATTGAGGATGTTGAGTGGGCCTTTGGGGGGATAGGTGGGTGAAGTTTGCACTGAACCTATCTGCTAGTAGGTTGGCTAAGTCTTCAGGATCAGTGTAAGTGGTACCATTAAGTACTATTCGGAACAAACCTGGGCTTTGGCATGGAGGTTTCTGATGTAACCGAAGAAGGCTTTGTGGTTTCCCTTTATTTCAAAGGCTAGTTTGAATTCATAATTAGCTTTGGAGGTTTTCTCTAGTGATCTAATTTGCTTGTTGAGGCTGAGGAGGGAGATTTTCCGATTTGGAATTTGTTCCTTTTTACCATTGGGCAACAGTTTCTTTCTTTTATTGTAAAGACGGTTGATAGAGGACATCCACCATACAGGCTTGTGTTTCCTTGAGGAGCAGGTTTTAGTTCTGTTGGGTATGGCTGAGTCCATGCAGTTGTACAGGTGCTTGTTCACTGCATTGGCGTACTGTTCAGCATAGTTGTCTGCATCCCCTGAGGGTGGTGGTGGTGTGAAGCTACTGATACCCTCCCTTAGGAGGTTGTAGTCAGCTTTTGAGAAGTTTCTTAGCCTGGTTACAGCTGGGGGTGGGCGGATGGGTGGGATAGAAACTTCAAATAAGACAGACTAATGATCTGATCTCACCAGGGAAGAACATACATTGGGAGTAGTGCAGCAGGCACCTATGTTGGTGAGAAACAAGTCCAGAATGTTATCACCCCTTGTGGGGGATGACACAAGCTGGTCTAGTGCATTAGAATTGATGAAGTCAAGGAATCGTTGGGTGAGTGCATTAGTGCAGGAATAGTTCTTCCAGTCTATAGTGTGATAGTTGAAGTCACCAAGGATCAGGGTGTTAGGAGGTACCTTGATGGATTCAAGTAGGTCTAGGTAAGGTGAGGGGGTTTCCTTATTCATTTGAATTGGTAATAAGCCTTTTACAAAAGCTGCTAACAACCCACTGGCTGCCACTCTTCTGTAGGTTTTGGATGTTCAGAAAAGCCTTCCAAATGCATCTAACATGCATTACAAAGCTGCATCAATGGATTCATTCATGTTTTGTACAACTGCCTTAATTCCTGCCCATTTAGGTTTTGAGAGAAATGCTGTAATGATGGCTTTTAATAAATTGTCTGTTGTGGTAAGAAAACCAGCATATTCTCCCCTATAGCATATTTTTCACATATTTTTCTAAAAATGTCAGGGGGTGGTGTTGAGGCTTTCAAAATTGCTCTTAAATCTTTGATACTAAGGTTGTGTAACTGTACATGTCCTTCTAATATTTTTGCATATTGGATAAATGCATTTGAATCGGAGGGAAAGAATCTACAGTAGTATGAAAGCCTCCTGCAGTCCATGGGCACAGTACCCTTTCCATACCTCTCAACTGTACAGATTTTCACAGAATGTCCAGATTTTTGCCTCAAATATTTGGTCTATTCCTCATAAAATCTGTGGCATTTTGAAAAATCATGGAGGATTGAAGTCAATAATGATGACCAAATAATGACATATATTTCAGTTTCAGACTTCTTATCCTTCAGAACATGCACGCTAACATAAATCCTGTTATTCTAGCAGCTTTCTAAGTCTATAAGAGCAATATTTAAAATCTGTCCCTATTTTTGGGCCTTTGTTCCCACATTATTTGAGTCTTTGTCCAGATTTCTTGCATTAACAGTTTGAGAGTTATGCTTTATGGTAAGTTCAGCATTGCTATCCTGAACAGCTGCAGAATTTGTACCTCCTTCAAAAGGTACAACTGAGTACTGGGTGTTATGTTAGAAGTTTCGGTGTCTGAGGAAAAATCAGAATCTGACACTGCCTCTATACTTTGTTTAGAAGGTGGATTCCACTGATATTCTTCTGTGCCAATAATTTCTGGGAAATGTATGACAGCCCTTTTTAGACTGTTTGTTTTTGGTGAGGCACTTTTATTACTGAACCATTTTAATTTACCTGTATGGTTCATATTAGCTACTCATTTATGTTTATGTTATAACTGCTTACTTTTGTTGGCTAGTCTCATTAACATTTGATCGGTAGGTGGCATGCGAGATTGTAGCTGTTGAAATCTAGTACTATAAACTGATCTGTGGGGATGGAAAGAAGTGCTGAAAATAACTTGGGATGTATCAGAGGAAGTATGTGGATCAGCAATCTGTCCCTCCTCTTGCCCCCTTGAAGAAGGAGGGCTGTCCGCATCATACGAAGCAGGATGATTATATGGTGGAGGGGGATGAAGGAATCAGAGCCAGTTGTAAGAAGAATCAGGATGATTATCTTAATTTTTCTAACTGTTGTAAATGATAAAGATCCCAGGTACAGGATTTTTCTTCTGCACATTTTTGTAATGTCTTTAATGTTCCATTAGTTGCCTGTAGGTGTGTTTTTCTAGCCGAATTGTATTTTAAACTTCTAACTACAGATTCAGTTTTTTTTTTTTTTTTATTCTTTTTACCAGTCATTAAAAACTGACCAAGAGGCAGGTACATTATTCCCTTTGTGTTTCAATTTCTTTTTAACATTTTCTAACATATTCTTATCAAAGGTTCCTCCCATTGGGAACTGCTATGCACTATCATTTTTAGTGAGTTCTGACCATTTTAACAAGTAATTACATCAGTCTTGACATATTTATTAAACGTATGCCTGGCTGCAATCCCAAACTATGGCTATTTTAATACACCCACTTTTGCACCTATTATATTTTTTAATACAATAATATTTCCTCTCACAAACCAAATAAATATGCGACTATGACAATAAACCTGCTCTCATACTGGTAAGGAAACCTATCTGTTCCTTAATTTTTTTATGTTTGTTTTTTTGATTGAACACCACTCTCATATGTGTCAACAATACTTTTTGTACTTATTATTTTATGATTAAGTAACACAAAGGAAACTTTGTCTTTGTTATTTGAATAATTAGTCACCATTCTCATCTAATTTCCCCACTCATGTACAATTTAACCCACTCTCATACAGTTTTATCTATTACAGAAATTGTTAGTAAAAGCTTAGATGCAGACAGACCCCAGACTCTGCTGCTGAAGGTGAGAAAAATAAAATTGTATATTGACACACCAGAAATTCACCAGTCAGAAAACCTGTCAGCAATGGACCCAGAGGTGATTTCTATTGCAGCAATCCACAAACAGCTCAAAATATTGAGGCTTCACTGCACCAAACTGTTGTTGTTGTCTTTCGGCTTTTCCTGGTTAGGGGTCGCCACAGCGGAACTCCGGTCCGCTAATGATTAGCAGTAGATTTTTACAAACGCCGAGGTGCCAGCTGTTTAAGGTACAAAATAACTTCAGACAGCACAGTTCAGCCGAGAATAGTCTTGTTTATTGCAGAGAACACATATGTGGGAGACAATGCAATAAGGTATTGTCTCCCAGAACCTAAGAAGCTTCATTTTTTTATTATTTTAACTCTAACTTTATAAACAGTACCTGTTAAAATATAACCACTGACCAATTTTGAACACCTTTGCATTATTTTTGCTAGCTAAGAATCTGCTGACCTTTTATCAGTGCTTTTCTGTATTAAGCACAAGTTCCTCGTTGGAACTTTCTACACTGGCACTAGCCATGCTGGTAGGAAATAGATAATCAAAAATAGATTAAAAACTACCAGGAATCCATCTTGAAAAAGAATGAATTATAAAATAAAATAGCCAATGAACATTTTCCCTTCTTTAACACTTCCCCCTTCACAGCCTTTTTTTTTTTTTTTTTTTTTTGGAAACACCTGTGGATCTACCTTTCAGATCAAAAGGGTAATCCACACCAACTCACACTCAATAACATGACCCCTCTGGTTCATTTTTTTTTTTTATTCCTGGATCCAAGTCCACAGGGGGACAGGAAAACGGGCTGATTCACATGATTCACAAGGCAACTTCCATGCTAGTAGACATCAATTTCTTCACGGATGCACAGGTAGCCAAAGTGTTGAGAATATCCAATTTTATGGCTAATAGTTATGCAGGCATTCCCAAAAGGATTTAGCAAGTTTGCTTTGGGGTCCCAAATAGTATAACCAGAGCTGTATGGGAATTTGCAATAAGCTTGTTACACTCAAACAATTCCCAAGCTTTGTAAAAGTTAGCTTATAGAGATTTTTATACTAGGGTGCAATTTGTGGCTGCCTTAAGTAAACACCAGGTTGTTAGTGGACATCATTCCTTGAACACTTGGTGAATGTAAATATGCCAAGGAGTAAGGTCCTCAGAACAGAATCTTAAGGGGGCGTGGCAAAGGATGAACATAGGATAGCAGCAGATTTCTTCAGCTCCACCAACTTAACTGCACTGACAGGAAATAATTACTTTAAAAATCAACTAATGAAATAATTTTCTTTCTAAATACTTTTGGAATATCAGTTTCTTGAATAATATCTAAAAAAGAAAGAAAGAAAATTTCAATAATTTTCCTGTCAGAAATCATCTTGGAAATTTCTCTTTCATCACCTCTGTTTAAAATGAGTTCCAGTAAGGCAAACAGTCAGGATTCCAGCATCAAGAAAGAGCTTCAGTCTCTGATATCTACTATTCAGCAACTAACAACCAAAATGGACAAACTGGATACTAAAATTGATAACTTCATTGAATAAACTACTAAACAAATGGAATTGTTACATCAAGACTTGCAACAACAGAAGGCTCAGATTACAGGCATAGAAGAGACTGTTAATGATATGGAGAACATAATCCAGGAAGAAGAAATTAACATTGAGTTTTTGCTGAAGCAGAACACACACCTACAATCCAAACTTGATGACCTGGAAAACAGATCTAGACGCAATAATATTAGGATTTTTGGACTGCCAGAAAATATAGAAGGTAACAACATTACTTCCTTTTTAAATACTTGGCTTCCCAAAACTTTAGACTTGTCAGAAGCATTTTCTTTTGGTATTGAAAGAGCCCATAGGTCCTTATCTAATTTTACCTCTAACAAAAAGTATCCTAGATCAGTTATAGTAAGATTTGTATCATCTTATGACAAGGAGATGGTATTAAAATCTGCATGGGCTAAAGCACCTATTAAAATTAATGAGGCAACTGTGCATTTTGACAATGACTATTCTTCCTTGGTAATAACTAAAAGAAAAGTTTTTTTGCCATTAATAAGAGAGCTTAAGAAAGCACAGTTCAAAACTTACCTTTTATTTCCTGCCAAACTAAAAATCTTTTTACCTGATGGCCCTAGAATTTTTGAAGACTTGGACTCTGCTTTGCTGTATATTAAAAAAAATAAGATATTAGAAAAAATAGAAGATATGGAATGGGCAAGTCCTTCGTTAAAGAGGATGGCAACAGGAACTTCTTGGAAGACTTCAGAGAAGCAAAAAAGACTAAAAAACAAATGACATGTTCTATATATTTTTTTTCCTTCTCTCTCAATCTCTTCAAATACACTTACTGCATCTCCAGAAAGCCACAAATATTTTAAAGATTTATTCAAAGTCATTTTTCTATGTGAAAAGAACTGTTTTGTTTCATAAATAGTCAAACTCTCTGAGGAACAAATAACATGCTATCAATCAACTTGTTTCTCTTTGTGATAAAGAGACCTAAGGTTAGTAATTTGATACATGTTCTTTCTCTTATTTTAAATAATGGCATTCTTTTAAACTATGCATCTAGTGAGGGGTGGGGGAGGGCAAGGAGAGAAGTATGATGAAAATATGGAAAAAGTGAAATAATAACTTATTAGTTCTTTAAAACTATATATGCTGTTTAAACACTGTTGCTAAATATTATACCATGACTTTATTGCTTATACATGATTACAAATAATATGTCATGATATAATTGCAAATAATTAGAACTAAAATAGTTGTAAGTAATATGTTTTATGTTTAACTTTATTAATACAAACAGCAAGTAATATTTCTTGTAGATACTCTTTGTAGCTTCCTTTTTTCTTTCTTCTCTCTTTCTCTCTTTCTTTTTTTCTCTCTCTCTCTTTCCCTCTTATAAGTACAGTTATATGCTTCTGATAATACTAACGAAACCAAAACCACGGATCCACGGTAAAGCAACCAAAGTAGCGAAGCCAAGCACAAAGCAGGAGTAACTTAAATTAGGGTATTTTCTGAGGAAGCTGCTGTATCTTGCTAGCAGCGAAAATGCTCTTTATCTTACATAATAAATTTAAGTTACTCCTGTTTTGTGCTTGGCTTCGCTACTTTGGTTGCTTTACCGTGGATCCGTGGTTTTGGTTTCGTTGGTGTTTCTCTGCTTAAAAGTTTGGTTTGTACTTCTGATAATACTGGTATATGTATATAATAAGATTTGTATGAGAAAATGAAATGGGGCATATAAAAAAAAGTTGTATAATACGTTAAATAACTGTAGGCTTGGTTTCACTGTCATAGAGACTGTAATGACTTGTAAAATACTTCGCGAAGGTTTTGCACTGTTTAGTTTCATTTGTATTACTAAATGAATGTCAGTCACTTGCATTTACTAAAATTCCCGCCAGAATGTTAAGGGAGACAATTTGGGATGTGGGTTACCTCGTGAATAGTGTCCTCGAGTTGTTTTAAAAGCTTCAACACTCAGAATACATGCAGAGAAGCTGAATGCAGTCATTTTGAACTTTGACCCCTGATTTCACACTGACACATCACAGATTCAAGAAGAACACTGTTCCAGGAAGTAGAACTGCTGTAAATGCGACTTTGTGATGAAAAACGAACTTTATGGCATCTAAATGTGAGTTATTCTTTATAACAACTTACTTATTTAAGATGTAATTTATAAAATATGAAAGTTATAATGATTTTGAATGATTCAGTATGCCATAGTAAGCAAGTGAGATATTTTAGAAGGCATAGAAGGTAAAACATACATACACATGTTTTTGAAAGCTTACATGACTGCAACATATTAATGTATATAAATACTTATGATTTAAACATATATAATGTTATAAATCATTTGACTTATCTAATTGACAAGCACAAGTATCATTATGATTATATCTTAGAAGAAGCTGTCATGTGACATTTTAAAGCAGCAGTTCAGATATATAAAATACAGATGGCTTTCTTCACAAAGATTTATGTATAATTAGGAATTTACATTGCTGTGCAGTATGATTTGTAAACATATGTATGAATATAAATATTTTATTTAACTGGCAATAATAAGTATGAGAAGAAAGCTTTGGTGCAAGTAATTTAAAGTTTTTAAAACTGTTAACTGCATTTCTATGGCAGAAAGTAGGAATACCCTAATATATGTAATGTCTGAACCATAATAGCCTAAGTTATTGAATCCAAATGAACATAAGAACTTATTTTTACAAACTTTTAATAAACTAATATATAGATATGCCCCTTTTTTTTTTTTTTCTCTCTCTCTCTCTCTTCCTTTCTCTCTCTCTCTCTTCTTGGTTCCCATTATCAAGTTTATTAGAATGCTATTTTGATTATGAGTGTATTATACAAAATAGATGTACATAGTAATATGAGCTGTTTCTAAATGTTCTTATTTGTTTATATGAAGCTGATTTATAAATTGTTTAGCTTTGTCTTACTAGATAATCTAATTAAATGAGGTTAACTTTAGTTAATAATAGTTAGTATTGAATTGATAAAGTGGCAGCTGAGGTACTGCTGCTTAGGATAGGGGGATAACTTGAGTGGTATGTGCTACTCAAAGTTGGAGTTCCTAACTCCAGGCTGGGTGCAATGTTTAATCCTAATATTATTTTCACCTGTTTACTGTTGTTTGTATATAGTTCTGACATCCACAACACATTTTATAAACTCATTGTCACTACAAATAAAAGTGAAGCTTATACAAAATCCCATAAGATTTTCAATAAATACAGCTATAATTAATGGTACACCAAAAGGAGGAGGTATAATATCACTTATTTTGTTAATTGTTATTCTGATTATATGTTTTATATGTTTAAAAAAGCTAAATGATTTCTCTAAAAGGAATTTCTTTAAACATTAATGGACTGAATAACCCATGTAAAAGGGCAAGTTTAATGAGATACATTAATTTGCATAGGGCCAACTTAGTATTCCTTCAAGAAACACATCTCCTGAAAAAGGATATTGATAAATTAGCCACTAATAAATATACAGTCTTGGTTAGTTCAGAACACACTCAGAAAAAAGAGGAGTGGCTATTTTATGGAATAAAAGTATGCCCATACCTAAAACTATTAAGTCTTATAAAGATGATAAAGGAATGTTTTGTATGGTTACAATACAGATTAATGGAAAGACATATACATTAATCAATGTATATTGGATACCAGGAATTGGCATTAATACAGTGAAACACCATCTCAATAAGATCATATCATTTTCTATAGGAGATATTATTTTAGCAGGTGACTTTAATTGTATCCTACATGAAAAAGATACTACTACTATAGGAAAAAGGAAAATTACATCTAATGCAAAACATTTAAAGGATTTTGTTAATTTATATCATTTGAATGATATTAATAATCAGATAGATTCAAAATCATTACCATACACTTTTTTTCCAACAGATATAACACTTATTCAAAAATAGATAGAGTCTTTATTTCTAATCAGATGGTAACAGACTTAATTAATTCTAAAATCATTTTGTGTCCTATATCAGATCATAATTCAATTGTCTTTGAGTTTATGATAAAAAGTACTTACAATGTTCAGATCAAAAGGATACCAGCATACTTAACTCAACTAAAAGACTATAAAGATTATATACTTTCAGAGGTGCAACATTTTTTAGACTTAAACAATACACCTGAAGTCTCCATTGTTTATGTTTGGGATGC
Source organism: Protopterus annectens (assembly GCF_019279795.1). Lineage (NCBI taxonomy): Eukaryota > Metazoa > Chordata > Ceratodontiformes > Protopteridae > Protopterus > Protopterus annectens. The sequence continues at coordinate 1,839,472,865 of NC_056741.1, forward strand.
TTTAAAATCATATTTATATGGACAAAGTATCAGATGGTATAATAATAAAAGGAAATCTTGGGACAAGGAATTACTAGATATTCAAAGCAAATTAGACTTTTACAAACATAATAATAAAGAAAATATTATGGACAAAAAAGTCATTGAAGAAATAAATAAATTAAATGAGAAATACAAAGAAATTTTAACTCATAAAGTTAAAATAACATTAGAGAAATATAAGTTTTTGTCTTACTCAATAAGTCCCAAATACTTACATAGACTTAAAAATAAAACAAAAAGGTTGAATAAACAAAATCATATCAAAGAAATTTTCTCTCCAAGGAAAAAGAAGAATGTTTCTAGTTTACCAGAAATATTAGATGAATTTAGAAATTACTTTCACAAAATTAATCATAATAACATTAACATGGAGCCTAAAGATAAAATAAAGAAATTTATAACTACAAACATGAACAAAAAACTTAATAAACAACAGACTAAACTAATGGATAAAAATATTTCATATACAGAGGTTATTACACAAATAAACAAGCTTAAATCAAACAAAGCACCAGGTAATGATGGTATTATACCAGAGATCTATAAAATTCTTCCCAAAAGTACTTACTCATTAATACATACGGTTTTTATTTTGGCCCAAAATGAGTTAACAACTCCCCCATCTTGGCAATACACATTTATTTCACCAATTTTAAAACCCAATAAAGACCCAACCAGATGCACTTCATATAGACCTATTTCATTACTTAATGTTGACTATAAAATATTTATGAGTTATTTATGAGTATTTTTTGCTGATAGATTAAAGACAATTATCCCAGGCATTATAGATATAGACCAGACAGGCTTTATTGTAAATAGAAATACTTTTGATAATATAAGGAGAACTTTAACGTTAATTGATTTTGCAAATAGGAAAAAGAAAGATTTAACACTTATTAGTCTTGATATAAGTTCAGCATTTGATTCAGTAAGTTGGGACTACTTACTGAAGTGCACAAACTTCTCTGATGCATTTGTAAATCTAATTGAACATCTATATAAAGGAGCATTGGCTTACATTAAGATAGGAACATATGTCTCACAAAAAATACCCATTTTAAAAGGTACAAAACAAGGGTGTCCACTCTCTCCACTATTATTTACTTTAATAATGGAGCCTTGGGCTAATTTGATCAGAAACAGTACTGATATAGAAGGATTTGATATAGATGAAAATACAATATCTAAAATTCAACTTTTTGCAGATGATGTTCTAATTACATCAGCAGGATCTAACTCTTCTATGCAGTCCTTATTTGATAAAATTATGGATTTTAAAAATATCTCTGGTTTAATATTCAATGAAGAAAAAACTAAAATATTACCAATATACACACGAAAAAATGTCCTCATTAATGATTTTAACAAATATATACCCAACTCAGGTCAGATAACTTACTTAGGTATAATATTAACTAAATATATCAAATCTATTATACATAATAATTATAGTACCTGTCTTCTTAATATACAAAATCTTTTCAATAGTTGGAACAATATGTTTTTTACCATGGAAGAGAGACACACAATTATTAAAATGATAGTATTCCCTAAGATATTATACTTAATACAATCAATAATACTCCCACCTACAAAAATAATTATTAAGAAATTGAACTCATTAATGTTAAATTTCTTATGGGCACCTAATAGACCTAGGATTGCATTAAAGAAACATACTAATAGCTGGTCTCAAGGGGGCATTTCATTTCCAGACTTTAATTTATATACTATCTCTTCTATTATAAAAGTTATTACTTTATTAATAGATCAGTCATATGTTGCAAGATGGAAAGATTACTGGGAACTAATTAGCATTCACTTCATGAAAATCTCTTTAATACATAAAAATATTATTGTAAATAACCCCGTGTTATGGTTACTAAAAGAATTTTGTACTTCATCCATTACACCAAAATATATAGTTAGTTACCCATTAAACATTATTATCAGTTATCGTAATTTTATATTCATGCATCCTAAGTATAAGGAATGGAATTTTATTCTATTCCCTATAATGTATACACAAGGTATGCTTTTGTCAACCACCTCTGAAAGAACTCTTTTAGTCACAGAGAATGATCTAAAGTATTGGTATCAGTTGCTGTCTGATAATAAAGTAAAAATTTAGACTTCTTAAAGCAAGAATTTGATTTGAGAGAAACATGTTGGTTAGAAATTCAGACTTTTAGACAACATCTTATTAATAAAATTGATTTAATGTCTTTAACAGTTAAAGAATCTGTTCCAATACTGATTGATTACTTGATATTGAATTTACAACATAGAGTTTCTGATAAAGGTAAGCTCTCATACATACATAAAATTATCAGAGAAGAAACTCATTACAGTTCAGATACCTATTGGAATTATTTCATTTCCATTAATGGTGAATCACCAAAACAACAAGATAAACAATATATATTGGAATCTGCTTATAAAACTACTTCTTCCATTAATTGGAGACTTTTACTTGGAAATGTTTACATAGATCCTTCTATACACCTTTAATGATGAATAAAATAAATAATAAAGACAACTTATGTAAAAGATGTAATGTAGAAATAAATGCTGATTGGGCACATATGTTTTATGACTGTATAAAATTGAAGGAATATTGGAAGTTAATCAATGATTTTTTGCAGGCCCTTTTCACAGATAATTTCATTGTTTCTAAATCACTTATATTATTTAACACACCTGTTCCTAAAAGTGTTAAAAAAGTTAAACTTCCCTTATTATGGTCTATTCTAGCAGTGGCTAGAAAATAATAACCAGAAATTGGATTTCAGATACCCCTCCTTCATTTAATGAATTTAAAAATGTTATGACTGAAGTGTGTCATATGGAATTGATGACAATAAAATCAAGAACTACTAGAAAAACATCTTATTATATTATATGGGATACTTTACAAAACCTGTTAAAAAAATCTTAGTTTCAATAGCATGACATTATAGTTTAATCAATTGATTTGATTTGTAGTGGATGTCTTTGTAAATACTTTGGTTATTTTATTGAATGTTATAACTATTTCGATTTTAATTGCTTGTATAAAATTGTTATGATATTTATTTTGTATGTTAAAAACAATAAACTTGTTTTAAAAAAAAGAACAGAATCTTAAGGAGCACCACGGTTTACTAGATCAGAGTCAGAAGTTGTGTCACCCCCTAGGGCAGAGTTCCAAAAAATGTCACAACTTACTAGATCAGGATCAGAAGTCGTATCAACCCCAGGACAGAGTTCTCAGGAACTCTATAGGTTTCAGGAACAGGGCTAAAAGTTGTGTCCCCCGATATAAAGTTCTGAGGAATGCCATACATTAGTGGAGCAGGTCAGAAGTTATACTAGCCCAAGAAAGATTTCTGATGAACTCATCATGTTACAGGACAAGGTCATATGTTGCCTCACCCACAAGAGAAGAGTTCTGGGAAACAATACATGTTACTGCAGCAGGAGCAGAGGTTGTGTCAGCCAGTTCATCGGTTTAGGTTTGAAATAGGATGGAAGCCAGCTGGACTAGATGGGTGATCAGTTTTACTTAGTGGGTTAATTAGCATGGATTCCCAAGAGGTTAGGGAAAAGCAAAAAAAAAAAAAACTGTCCATGTAGTGTAGGAATGAAATGAGGAATAAGCCACATGAGAGTGGGATACAGTCTACTTGCTCTGGGAGCATTAGCTTCCATGTTGGCAATCTCCAAACAGTTCTAGATATTATAATGTTAAAATTTTGGCTCTGTTTTATAGAACAGTGAGAATGGGCTTATAGGGAGCTGGAAGTGTATTGAGCAGTGAGAAGAGAAGCAGAACAGAAATCATTTCTTAGTAGGTAGCTGCAGATTCGGTGGAAGAAGAATGGATGAAAAAAGTAGATTGTGGGGAAGCAAAATTATTTTCTGATTTAGCAAGGTGTTTCTTGATCTCAGATCAGTATATCCTGGGATTACTCATGAGAAGGGATTATTTATTCCAACAGTACAAGGAATTGGCCCTCCAAACAGCTATTCTGTGTGTATCACAGAGAAACATACTTCTCAACTGTCCAGATTTTCACAGAATGTCCAGAGTTTTAGCTCATATTTTTGGTCTAGTCCTCATAAAATTTGTGGTTTTTTTTTTGGCAAATCACTTGGATGATCTTGGGATTAAAGTCAATAAATAATTACATAGATTTGAGTTTCAGACTTCAAATCCTTCAGAAAACGTATGTTATAACAAACCTTGTTACTCTAGCAACTTTCTAAGTTTATAGGAGCAATATTTAAAATATGTTCCTATTTTGGGTCTTTGACCAGATTTCTTGCAATAAGAGGTTGAGAGGTATGCAGAGAAATTATTGTTCTGATGTCTTGCAGTAAGACTATGTTCATCTTAAGTGTACAGTTTACATTTCTTTTTAACCGCAGTCATCTTAATACTTTACTGGGTTTAGTGGTAAAAAGAAAAATGACAAGTAATACATTGGTAATCTTTTCAAGGGCAACTTTAACATTAGCTGTGGAGGCTTGCCCAGTTTACTTCTGAGACAGGCTGAATAAGAGTACAGTCTTTTTTGGCTGAAAAGGATCTTCCAACAAGAAAGTACAGCTATGTAAGTAAACTTAACAATAGAAGTTTGATTGACCACTGCAGCAGTAGCCAGATACAACAGCCGGTCAATTTCCATAGCCAAGGTCACCTTCCATGTGCTCAAACTATTGACCAGCTTGAGTAGAGCTGAAAAAAAAGGTGGTTTTGCTATCAAGTCCTTCAGAGAATGTTATGCCAACAGACAGAGGAAGACCAGAGCCTGGAAAGAAGTCAGTGCTCAGAAAATAAAAATAAGAGACTCACCCTAGCAACAAAAACATACAAAAATAATGGGGATGGATGGTGTTGCAGCATTTGCAGCAGTGATCAAGCACCTACTGTTTTGGAAAGCTCACTTACACAATTATACTGTTATCACTTTGACCACGGCTGCAGTAGCCTTTGTTATATAGGTAGACCACCATTACCTAACCTGATTCAGAGGAGTAAGGATGAAGGCCCAGAAGCCTCTGAAGAATAGTCCAAGCAAAGCTTACTGCTTCTTGAATCCAACCCTTTACAAACAGCCACACATGAAGTCTGGTAGAATAACCCTTGACCCTGCCTGGAATTGCCTTATTATGGCAGGTACAACAATAGTAGTAGCATGAGACAGTCATTTGGAGATTGACATAGGTTGTTATTTCTTCTTACCTTCACAAGAATTTAATAACTGAGAGTTCCTGAACATTTTAGTTCTGTCAAGATAATATCAGAGTTATCTGTGGACTTCCAGAATATGGAGGGTCTTTCTCCCCTCATAATAAGGTTCTGGAAAGAAGAGAGGGCGGGAGGTGGTTAGCTTGGCTCATTGTAAACTTGCATACAGTGTTAGGCATAAATGAAGCATTAGTATTTAAGGAAACACTATCTTTGTGGAAAATGACATGTTTGAACCACCATAAGAGCTTGCAACTCAGATACTCTTCTTGCAGAAGTCAGAGCATTCAGCAAAACTTTTTTCCATCTTAGGAAACTCAAATAAGTATGGTGAGCTGGTTTAAATACAGCAAGGAGGAGCCAACTGTTTTATAGGAAACTTTGCATGCAACACCCTTTTCAAAATATTTTCTCACAGAAAGGCACTGAAAGAAAGGGATTCATGGACAGGCATGCAGTTTGAAATGGCTGAAAAGTATACTTGAGGGAAAAGTAGAAAGACCAGGAGATAATAACTCTCACAAATACTGAAGAGCCAGGGAAATACTAATCTTGAAAGAATCCTGGTTCTTGTCTTGTCTTGCTACCAACTAGAAAATCGTTTCATTTGCTAACATGATTTAGACATTTTTTTACTTGCCTTCAACACCTGCTGTACATTCTCAGAAAATTGGTGAATAAAAGGAATTAAGACTCTATATTCCTGGCAGTTAGGTGCAGTTATTATAAGCTGGCATGTTATCAATCACTCCTTGACTTGTGTGAGTAGGTTCTGTTTGTGAGGAAACTTGTGGTAACTGCCATTGCTCATTTGCAAAAGAAGGGAATAACAACTGTTGCCAGGCCAGAAGAGAGTCACCACAATGATCTTTGAAGAATCCTTCTCAATCTTCAGAATGATCCAGGATATTAGTGGAAAGGGTGGAAAAGCATATTGGAGCATTCCTGTCCAAGGAAAAGAAAATTAATCTATTTTCTAGGCCGTCTTGTACTGAGTCCTGATTGTTGAGACTGAAAGCAAAGAATCTACATGTGGTGTTCCTCATAAAATATCTCCCATAGCTGGATCAGTTCCTGGCAGACCCCCTAATTCAGTTTCCATTAGTGAGGGTCTGTCCTGGTCTTGCTCAGCTTGTATGCCACAAAGCTTTATCCTGACAGGTTGCAAAGTGCCTGTAGAGTGAAACTGTGCTGGTAATCTACATCCCAAGTTACTATGCCTAGTTTGCACAGAGGGTAAGATTGCTGTGGTGTTGTCTATAACCATTTGTAATGGTTCTGGGGCCCACAGGTAAATGAGAGCATTTATGACTGCCAACACCTCCTTTATTTTTATGTATTTTAGTTGGTCTTTTTTTGTTCCAAAGACCCAGCACTTTTACTCCCATTGATACTGCTCACAAGGCAAAGTCTGAGGCATCTGTTACAGGCTGTGCTGGAGCTGGAAGGGAAAATGTGAGATCCGGATTCAGATAACACTGTTCTCTCCGTCAAAGTAGTTTCCTTCTCACAAACCCCAGAACATGAATATATAAACTTCAGAGAGACTTTACTGACTTTAGTCAGGGCCATGTGTTCATTTGGCCAAAGCAACAGCATCTTTCCACATTGCCTGATACAACCACTTCATCAGAAGTTACACTGAGTAGTGGGGAAGCTAATGCAGTAGAGAATACAGTGGCCAGTGATGCTATTTTATCCAGCACAACTACTGCTACTGCTGCTTCAAATTTGCCTGCTTCAGCTCATTTTTCCACTCCTCCACCTAATTAACAAGCTTTAATGTTTGAATCTACAGGAGCCAGACTGAAGGCTTTTTCTTCATTTCAAAATGAGAATTTTTTACCCTTACAACAACAACCAAACAATGTATGCCTGCAACTTCGCGATTGACCAGCAGGGGGATGCAGAAACGAAAACATTCTACGGAGAGACCCATGGCGAACAGGAGAATGAGACAGTGAAGGATTCAGTTGTGAATCTGATTATGAACTTACTGCCTGTGAATGAGCCGTCTTGAACAGGACTGTCCTTTATTCCTGCCACCCCAGCTAAAGTAAGTGATGCACTTATTGATGTCAGATTGTTTGCTTGCAACACTGCATTAAAGCTTATTTTTGATACTAAGACTGCTCCTAGCTGTTCCACCTATAGAAAACCTAATGCTTTCATACTAATGTTGTCAGTACATGTAGAATTATTTGTAAACGCTTGTGAAAAAGAGCTTAGTGATACATTAACCATTTCTTATCACAAGGATTTCTACAATATGAATAATTCTCAGAGGAGAGCACTACAACATTTATAAACTGCAGTCTGTAGCTATTAGGCCAGTGGACAAGGGAGGCGCAATAGTTGTGTTTTTATCTACAAGGTCAAATAGTGTCAACACTTTTTCATCTCAAGTATCAGGAAATTTTAGAAAGAGTGAAGGTAGGTCATTGATATCCTTTAATACTAAATATACCAGTGACATTAGTATTATAAGGAAAATCATGGATAAGAATCGGCATCCCCTTATTATAGATTCACGAACAGCAGAAATAGTGGGGAATAAGCCTACACACACACACACACACACACACACATATATATATATATATATATATATATATATACAAAAACTGTCACAACCTGAAACGATTATGTGATAGCAAACAACATATTGACAGTCAGTATGATAGAGTAGGTACCTTTCCCTATATGCAATGTAGCATTTGTAGTTATATTACAAAAAAAACAAGATTTTGAGTATACACAGATGCATTTTATTTTTAAGCCCAGATTTTATGTTGACTATAATGCCATGTATGCGGTTTATTTGGCTACCTGTAACCACTGCTCATGTTTCTATATAGGCAAAACCATACAGAGGCTACGAGACAAGGTAAACAGGCACCTATATGAGATAAGGACTAAGAATATGAATAATGCTTTGGCAAGAATATTTTAGACTATCCAGAACATTATTTTAGTTGCAGAGTTATGCAATGTTTACAATATAATATGGGGGGGAACAAAACAATAGGTTGGAACAAATGGAACTAAAATGGATTTTTAGATTACAGGCTCATAGGTTTCCTGGTGTTAATGCCAGTGTCAGTATTAAGCCTGTCCTACAAGGACGGAGGCTTAAAGCAAGATGAATGAAACCTGGTTTAACACACCCATTGCTAATTTCTTACTCTTTTGATAGATGTTTTTAGTTATAAATATGTTGCATTTGCTTAGTATTGTGATCTGATGAAGCATAGTAATATGCGAAAGCACTCATCCTTTTATGTATTCTAATAAAGAAGTTACCAACGTCATGGCTGTTCTTCTGTTTTTTTATCTACAGAACATGAATATAGAAATATCAAGGGATGGTGATGCCAGCACAATACTGATGTTTAGTTACCGCTGAATTTTCTTACGTGGAATCATGGATGCCATAATAATAATACCCATTTGTTAACCTGTTAGACCCACTAGACACACAATCCCTTTTCATGGGCAGCCCACTAGCATTGTCTAGTTAAGTGACTTGCTCAAGGTCACACAGTAGACAAAGGAGGAATGAGGGAATCAAACCCTGTACCACAGGAACTACAGTTCACAGTGTTATCCTTGTGTACCAAATGCTAGCCAATGGCATGAATCCAAGTATCCCAAGAAATTACCTTGCTAAGGCTTTTGTTTGTGTGGAAAAACCCATGAATAGATCTACATATACAACTAATTTTTCCTGTGAAATAAAAGCTCTTTGAACTAAGTTATCTAGCAGACACCCCAGGAAAACAATCATGTGAGTAGTCTAGCAAAACCTGGGTGTTCTGAAATCCCAGTCTGTGCAATACATCTCCCACCCATGTGACAGATTCCTGACATTTTAAAAAAGTCTGCAAAGATAAGCAAGTTGTCTAAATAAAGAAAATGTGAATAACCTGTACTCTGCAGTGGCCAGGCTATCACTGGAGCTAGACACACTGCAAAAACCCTTGGAGAAGTGGATATCCCAAAGGTAGTGAGAGAACTGAAAGTGAAAACCAGACAGAGAAACCTTAAGAAACATTTGAAATCTGGTGCTACAGGAAATGTGATGATAAACATATTTTAAAACTATGGTCACTAAAAAACTTAAATGGGGAATAAGAGGTAACAAGTAATAAAGAGATAACATGCTGAACCTTGGAACTTTAACTTGCACAAAATGGTTTCGAAAATAAAGATTTAGGACCAGTATCCATTGAGTTTCTTTCTTTCTTTGGCACCAGAAACATTTGTGAACAAAGACTTTCTTGCTGAGCAGGAATGATAGCTTCTACTATTCCCTGAGTAAGCAGATGCTGAATGACAGAAGGCAAAAAAAAGTCTGATTTGGTAGATGAGGAGGAATATCCAGAAAAGGGTAGAGTGATTTTCATTGTCATTTGCAAGGTGAGTATCTGAGTTGCAATGTCTCATGGTGAGGGAATCCTGTCGAGTTTGGCATAAGAGACAGGGTCACTTAACAGACTTAATCCCACATTCATGCCTAAGGTTTTGTCAGAGTTCATTTTCAATCAAGCTATTTAATTGATATAGAGGGACTAAGAAAGGTCAATCCATGTCTGAACAGGCTATCTCTAAATGATTGTTCTCTATTATTGTGTTTTGTTACCCACCAGGCAGGGCTAGAGCCCATTTTACTCAGGCCTTAACTTCTTCACTGGCAGATTGGAAAGGGGGTGGACTGTAGAAGCAGCAGTTTGGTCCTCCATCTATACATTTACAAAACACTAAAACCTGGATTTCTTTTCTTTGTCCAGAGCTGGCTTTATGAGGGCCAACTTTCAGGGGCTGCTGGACACTTATCCTTTCTCCTCCCTGATTGCATAAGCTTTGGTAATCTAAGCATATAAATATTTATTGCAACTGGAATTTTCTGAATAAACATCAGTTCATCCTGTTTTTACACCATAGGAAAATGTTTTTATTACAGCTTGTAACTTGCGTGATAACCAGACTGCTGCTGCTAAGAAAGAAGACTGAGAATCTTTCTCATGCACAGCCTGGCAAGTGGCATCACTGGGGTCATAGAACTCATAAAGCCTAGAATTCTGAGGAATTCTCTGCCCGAAACTTGAGTCATAAAAGTTCAGGAATACTTCAAGATAAGTTTCCATTTTGTCTTGAAGTAAAAAGCCTTTTTGCATGACAGCGTCTATAAGACAATCTAAAAACACAATCCTGTGTGATGAATTCAGGATGTATTTTTGTATGTTTATCTGAAACCTAGATGGGTCAGGTAGGAAGGGAACCTTTATTAAAGACTCCTGGCATCTGGGCAAAGACACAGTATGTATAAGCAAGTTGTCTAAATAAGGTAAATTATGGATAGTTTACAGTGAACCACCACTGGGGCTAGGCACTTTATAAACACTTTTTGTGCAGTAGGTAGCCCAAAGGGTAATGCAATGTATTGACAATGTGACCCATATACACAAAATTGTAGGAGTCCCCTGAATTTGTATGCCACTGGAATGTGATGGCAAGCATCCTTGAGGTGTAAGGTTATCATAATAAAATGATCTAGGAGAAGGACTAACACTGACCGGAAAGTCCCAACATCTTGATTGTGGAACATTCACACTGAGGTTAAGCAAGGAAAGATCTAAGACTGGTCCCCACAAGTGCTCTTTTTTTGGGACAAGAAACATTCTGAACTAAACCTCCACTACTAGGTGTTGTGCAGGAACATGTTCTAGGACACCTCCTTTTAACATGTGTTAGAGTACCTGAGGAAACAACTCTGTTTAGTTTGGTAGGAGAAGGGGAATCCCCATGAAAGGAGAAGCTATCCATTCCCAGTTGTAGTCTTCCTGAAACATCCTCAAAATCCATTTGTATTATACCTCTCAACCTCGTAGAGCAATAAATCTAGTCAAAGACATAAATAATGGGGGTCAAAGAGCTAAAAACAGGGACACTTTTTAAATATCACTCTTACAAACTTAGAAAGCTGATAAAATAACAGGTTTTTCATTAGAATGAATTTTCTGAAGGGTATGAAGTCTGAAACTCAAGTGTCTGCCATTATTTTCTGACTTTAACCCTCAACAATTTACCAATGATTTGATACAAAGCAACAACTTTATGAGAGACTTGCCAAAAACATGAGGCAGAAATCTGAACATTTTGCGAAAATCTGCACATTTGAGAGGTGTGATTTGTATGAAATTATCTGATGCCAAGTTGGAACACTGAGGGGCAGATATTGAGAAGGCAGAAGGGAAGTGGGAGCAGGAGGAGAGTGGACGGTGACTACAGAGAGCTGGTCATTTTAAAGATGGCGTTGGACCTTTTTTTAGGGAAATTTCCTTGATTTTTGGATTTGGGATCATTACCCTCTTGTCATTTCTTCTTGGAGCTCCACCCATTATTAGGCTGCATTATTTGCTTGTTCTGTGCTTTGAATGGGTACAGGGTTTGGAATGGAAGAATCTGGTGACTTGAAAAATCCATGAGAAACTCCCTGCATTAATTTACCTCTGTCATCTCACTATTTGGGCACATGTGTAGAAGGAGGCCTAAATAAAACTTCTGTGTCTAAAGATGAACTCATGTGAAAAGTTTTGGTTACATACCCAAACAAATCTCCTCAAAATATTAGCTGAAGCAGAAGCCCTGGAAACAGAATAAGTACAATCATACATACTTTTAAGGCTTGTTTAGAAACCTGAGAAAGACTGGTCACAATCTGATTCACACAAGATCTACCTTCATTGGCTACAGAAGCAGAAAATGCTTTCAAGCTATTAGCACAAATGAAAATGAAATTATATAGCCCTGATAGTTCAGGATTCTGAAGGCTAATGTGGCAGAAGAAAAGTGTCTTACCTAGTCTATCCAACCACTTACCCTTCATATCCGTAGGGACTGGGTTGGAGGAAGAAAGATGCTTTTTCACTTGCTGGAGCCTTAGGTGTGATAGTAGCTTTGTCAGCTATAAGATGAGGATAGAGAAATGTATTAGCTTGTGAAACTCTACAATTTGTTTGCTTTTTTTAGGAACTGAGGACAGATCATCCAAAGCATCGGAGGTGGCTTTAAGGACATCCTCCAATGCTGGCAAACAGGAGGAATGGGTGCAGAATTAGGGACTTCTTGTTCACATAAATCATAACGTCTGTCCAGCTCAGGGGAAAATCTGTCTTTTCCCAAGCAAATACATCCCTTAGTCTGGACACAGTCTCAGAAAAAGAGAATGCTCTCACAGGCACAATTTCAGGTTCACTATCAAGTGAATCAGAGTCTTGAGCTACAAAATCCTGAGGTGAAATAACCCTGTCTCTGTCAACATCAGACTCTTCAGGAAAAGCATCCTCTTCCTTAGAAGAAGGCTTAGTCCAGAAAAAAAAAACACTTTAGCTAGCAGATCTAGGAGACTCACTGTCTGATACCCTTCCCGTGAGAGGAATAAAGACACTTTATTGAAGTTTCCTGTAGTTTATTCAGTTAAGTAGGTAAATGGATGGGTGTTCTTACTCTAAGAAAAAATAGGGAGAACTACTGTTGCCCAGGCAAAAGGCAGTCACTACTACAATATTTGGAGTGTCCTTCTGAACTTTAGAAGGACCCAGGATACCAGTGGAAAGGGTGAAAAAGCACAGAGGAACATTCCTAGCCATGAGAATGAGAGGGCCTTTGTTTTTCAGACCTGTTTGCAAGGAATCCTGCAGCAGAATTTTTAGTTGCCTGTTCTTAAAGGAGGCAAACAGATCTACTTGAAGTGATCACCACAGTTGCTTCAATTCTTAGAAGACCCTAGGGTGAAGGTTCCCTTTGTGAGGGTCTGTTTAGCTACCCTGCTGCAAAGTTTAACTCTGACAGAAAGTATGAAGCCTGAAGATTTAAAATGAGACAAATTGCTTCCTATCGGGCTATCAAAGCAAGTCTGTAAATCGGTAAGATTTAGTATCCCACTGATGTTTATGTATCACATCACTGTGATATCATCTATGAAAACTTGCAAAGGTCCTGGAGACCAGAGATGATTTACGGCTTTCAAATTATTTATTACTGCCATCATCCATTTGTGTTTTTGTCTGTGGCATTTGTTCCACAGAATTTGCACTTTCACAACTTTGGAAACCACTCCCCATGCCAGGTCTGAAGCATATGTTGTGACAGATTGAAGAGGAGGAGGAAGGGAGAATAGAAGACCTGGATTATGAAAGAAGTGGTCTACACGTCTTAGAACCTCCATCCTTACAACCCCCAATACAGGGATCCGAAAAGATAAAGGGTGAAGATGTTGAGTCCAGAGACCATACTGACCTGAGGCACCACTGGATTTTTCTCATGTGAAGTCAGAATGGGAATTTTAAGAGTCATAGCAGCAATGTAACCCACAGAATTACCCCCAAAAAACTCAAGAACTTTTTAATCATCTCTACTTTGGAGGACAAAAGGCTCTTCCCAGTACATAATCTAATATATATCCCAGGAAAACAATTCTGCGAGAAGGGATGACTGAAGATTTCTGTAAGTTCACTTGAAAACTCAGACTGAGTAGAAGATCCCTAACACTTGCTAAAGGATCACCCCTCAAATCAACTTTCCCCTCTCATCAAATCTCTTAAGTACCTGAATACCTAATAAGCAAATATAAACCAATCATCCAAATAAATAAGTGTGAATGCCTTGAAGTCTGCAATAAGCAATGGCCAGAGCCAAATACTTTGTAAATACCACTGGAGACAGTCCAGAGGGTAAGACAGAGAACTGATAATGTGAGACAAGATACAGAAAATCTGAACATATAAAATGCTCCCTACAAGCTCTCCTCACGTTAGAGGAAACTGACATCTGTGCAGTCACTGACACATGGTTTAAAGCTGCAAAAAGCACACAGGCAGTGCATGGTTATAATGTCTTCCACTCATTTAGACCAACTACTACACAGACAGGGACTAAAGGTGTAGGTGTCTTCATTTACATCAAAAATAAATATATCTGATGGCTAGTCAAACAGGACAATGCACGTAAACCTCTCCATACTAAAATCACCGTAGATAAACTCCCATATCATTTCCTTGCAAGTTATAGATCCCTTCTCTATGACTCAAGAAACCCATGACATGTATTTACACTTACTGACAACACTCACCATCCAACCCAATCCCATATTCATGGCTGACTTTAATTACCCCAGTATTAACTGGGAATCATATATGACACCAAATGTGCAAGCACAGAGATTTCTGGATTTTGCAAACACAAACTCCCTGGATTAGATTGTCAGTACACTGACCAGATGTGCAAACATACTGGATTTGGTTCTCACTAATATGGAAAAGTACTACACACACCCCTAGTGAAAAGTCTTCTCTGGTAAAGTTAGACCACAAAATGGTCTCCTTTGAGGAACCTACTTACTACTATTAAGTGATAACTTGGGAAAATTTCAAACACTCATAAGCCATGAGAACACTGTTGCTTATGCAATAACTGTTCACAGAAATCCTATATAAGCATGTTAATAGCTGCATAGAGGTAGCCATTCCTATCAGGAAGAAGTACAGAACTGAGCCAAAAATCAAACCACCCTGGTGGAATCACATCATCAATAGGCTGTATAACAGAAGGAAGAATATCATGGCAAAAAATTAGGAGGCATAGCACCAGCAGGATAAAAGCACTCTCATCAAACTAAACAAACAACTCTAAGAACAAATAAAGTCTTCCAAAGCCAGATTTACAGTAAATTTAGCCTCCCAGGTCAAGGACAATCACAAAGCATTCTTTAGCTATGTCAGCAACCTCAAAGGTAATACACAATTGGGTGCAGAGCTCACTGTTAATTCAGTCACCTATACTGAGCGAGAAGATATACCAAACCTAATGGCAGGAAAATTCACCACTAACTTTATATCTCTCTCCCCCTCAATTTGCCCTCAGGAAATAATGTGAAAGATAACTCTCCCTACTATCAATATGGAACACGTCCTCAATGCTCTTTTTAAGGCCAAGAACAGTGCATCGATGGGCCCAGACAATATCTAGGATGCCTTCTAAATAGCATGAAACATGACATATCAGGCTCTCTGGAACTGCTGTCTAACTGTAGCCTACAAACATGCTTTGTGCCTCACAAACTGAGAACAGCAACAGCCATCCAAATGCACAAAGGTAGGCCATCTACAGACTTTGGAAACTACAGACCCATAAGTACCACTAGTCTCATATGCAAAGCCATGGAAAGAATTATCATGGAAATGATCAATAATGACATAGGAAACCTCCAAAGACTGGACTCAACACAATTCGGTTTTGTTAAGGGCAGGTCATACCTACTTATCCAAGTGGGACTACTTTGAGTAAGTCATCAAAGCAACCAATGAGGGCAAAACTGTTCACACTGCCTACCTTCACCTGGCCAAGGCATTTGACATAGTACCTTCTTGGGCATTGGCTGACAAACTCAGGAGGTTCAGTATAAACCTTTATGTCACCCAATGTATTGCCAGCTCATTCACAGAAGAACCCAGGAAGTTAGAAATGGGAAATCCTCCACTACAGAGACCAGTCACATGTGGAGTCCCTCAGGGACTGGTCCTGGGACTGCTCCTTTTTGGCATTTACTTCTCTGAAGTCAAGGCCAAGGTTAAGGGACTCCGGATGATTAAATTTGCAGATTATTGAAAATCAGGAGAAGTCATAGAATCCTCCACAGACACAAGTGTTCTCCATGAAGGATTAAAACAGACAAATAACATGTGTCACAGCCATGGACTAAAATAAAATGCCAAGAAATCCATACTTGTATCCATTGGGAAGTCATCCACCCCTGGTAACTAACATATTGACAAGACAACCCTAAGAGTCAACACAGAAGTTAGGGACTTGAGGACACACAGAGACAGTGATCTAGTTTTTGACCATCACGTGTCTACACTAGTGAGGAAATCATTCTATGTTGGGCAACTTATAAACAAAGGTATGGTGGTGTCTAGGTCCAAGGAGGTCATTGTTCCATCATATTCAGAAGGCATCAGATCATTGAGTTCAAGTCCCCCTTTGGTATATACTTAACCAGGCATATCAACAACTGGACATCCACAGAGGTTCCTCACTAAAAGAATACTGGGTGTAAGTAACATGTTCTATGCAGACTGCCTCAAAGCCCTATCCCTGTATTCTATCTCCTATAGGTTGCTGATCTCCCCTCAACAGCCCAGCCCTGTATTCTGCCTCCTATAAGTTGTTGTGGGGAGATTTATGCCTGGCACAGAAAGTATTGTCAGACCCCACCCTGATGGATGTAGCCTAGATAGTGACTTTAAAAAATGAGGTACAAAATACAATGAGTATGTTCATTAAGAGAGGATATGACATTAATATGGTAATGCAGTCAAAATTTAAAGTGTTGGAAAATCGATACAAACTCCCTGTTACTAAGAGTAGTAATAGTAATAGCTGTTTGGTTAGAAATATTAGAAGGGGAAAAGAATATGGTAGAAAAGATGACATAAGATATATATTTTGTTACGACATATAATATTCCATCAGAACATGTAGTTACGGAAGTATAACAACACTGGCCCATGTTAATTAGGGACAACAATGTGATATACTTGCTACAGAACCATCTTAATGTCTCTTATAAAAGAGGCAGAAATTTGGTAGATATGGTTGTGTATAATCGTTTTGTTACCACCAGATGTCACTATAAGTGCTGAGATTTTTTTGTAACAAACGGACATGGCTTGTAACAAATGCTCCATTTGTAAACAAACAGTGATTTTTTTTCCCTTGGATTAATAATGCTAAGTTTTTTTTTTTTTTTCCATAATAAATTTTTATTGAAATATATTTTCCAAAAACATTACAAAAATACAATAAACATCACACACATAATACACTATAACTACTACAAACCATTTATACAATATCTACATGAAATGCTTCCTATATTTAATATATTCCTAAAATCACTATCATGCTAATATAATATTGAAGACCTTTTCCCATATTTTCGGGTTATTAATATTTTTGTTAGTTTGTTTCAGAAGTAATTTATGTGCTAGTATATGCTTTATAGCCACAAGCTTAAAATTATTCCATGATGTCTTATGTGGTTCTAGCCAGTTTGTGGCTGTATAGAGTTTCATCAGCAAAAAAATATTCATACAGATAATAGTTTGCGATCTGGAAAGCTCTCTTGGAGGAATGTGTAGAATCATAAATTCCCATGACAGTGTAGAACTTTGATAACCCATCTTTTGCAGTTGTACTTTAAGAGAGTTCCAAAGTTTATATACGCATTTACAACTCCAGAACATATGAAGAAGATCCGCTGTTTGATCTGCACAGTATGGACAAATTGGAGAATTCCTAGGGTTAAATTTATGTAATCTAAGATGTGTGTAATATGCATTGTTCCAAATCATCAATTGCGTGTACATCAGTTTTTGAAAAGAAACTGATTTCCTAGTTATATCAATTGCTTTTAATATCTGATTGTCTGTTACTGTTA
The DNA here is from genome assembly GCF_019279795.1 of Protopterus annectens. Classification (NCBI taxonomy): domain Eukaryota; kingdom Metazoa; phylum Chordata; order Ceratodontiformes; family Protopteridae; genus Protopterus; species Protopterus annectens. The sequence continues at coordinate 1,839,490,645 of NC_056741.1, forward strand.
CTTTTTTTACCCAATACTCTGAAAGCAAAATTTTGTCCTGAAATTTCAAATCCTTATTTAATTTATATGCAGTTGCTATAAATTTAGTGTCTTGTTGGATAGCTTGCCACAATTCAGAGCACTTATCCACAAATCCGGCTGCAGGTTTAAAGTTCCTAAAGTAGCTCAAGGCAAGTTCTTTAACTTGTCTCATTATAACAATGTAACTTCTAGGTAGATTCATTTCCTGTCTAATTTGTAAAGCCAATAAGTCAAGTTTATTAAAACATCAAATAGAGTCAGATTAAGTATTAATGGAAATTTGCTGAGATCGATCAGCTGATTATTTAGTTTAAAATTAGGATTCCTGTGGAAAGGTTGAAGAACCATCATATATTGCAATAAATCTACGGACTGAAATAAAGTTTGCAAAGATGAGACACAGGTTATTATGTGGTCCATGACCCCATATTTTATCAGACTAATTTTGTCCATAAAGGGCAATGCTTTAGGATTTATTTTCCTATCCAAAATATGCTTATGATTCAAGACCACCCAAGTTGGTATCCATTTTGTATTCATACATCATAATTAGCAATTCTTAAAATTTTATTAGCGTTTACAATCAAATAATATGCTTCAAAGTTTGGTAGCTCAAGTCCCCTCTTGTTTTAGGGGTCATTAATTTCTCATAAGATATTCTAGTTCTTTTGGGTTCCAGATAAATTTAGCTAGATCTTTATGCATTTGTTTAAAAACTGTTTTTGAAATTGATAATTGGGCAGACCTAAATATGTATAACATTCGTGGTAGTATATTCATTTTCACTATTGATACTTTTGCTAATACCGGTAGTTTTAAATTCTTCCATCTGTCACAATCAGCTATTATGTGTTCCCATACTCGTTTAACATTATTGTTATAAAAGTCCTTATTATCCGTAGAGAAGTTGATACCCAAATATTTAATATTTTCTTTACATGTTAACTTCCCATCAGGGCCATTAGTGAAAAAGGTTTTGGGGTTCTTAATGGGAAGATATTTGTTTTCTGTAAGTTAATTTTATAATTGGAAACTACTGAAAATTCGTTTATGAGCTTTAATATCTTTTCACTGTCTGAAATTGGGGTTGTACAATAAATAATAAGATCATCGGCGAATGCTGACATTAATATTTTATTCCTATAAATTATTGGTGCATTATGATACAAATTTTGCTTGATATATAAAAATAGGGTTCTAGATATAGGTTAAACAATAAGGGGACATGGGACAACCCTGGCAGTACCATTTTTAATCTGTATTCTGTTAGAATAAGTCCTATTGATGTATAGCGTAGTGTATGGATTACTATATAATATTTGTAGTATCTGAATGAATTCTTGGGGCAAGTTAAAATAGGGTAACACATCAAACAAAAAATTTATGTCTACACTATCAAATGCTTTCTGGGCATCTATTATAAGAGCATAGATATTAAAGTTGTTTTTTTTAGCATACGTCATCATATTATGCAGTGTGTGTTATCACTGGTTTGTCTAGTTGCCATAAATCCAGCTTGTTCCTTAGAAATTAAATATATCAAAACCTTCGTTAGTCTCGATGCTATAATTGATGTTAAAATTTTCATATCCACATTCATTAGTGCTATTGGTCTGTAATTATCTGGGTTAAGGGGATCCGAATTGGTTTTATGTATGAAAATTGTTTTTGACGCATTGAGGTGGGGGTCACTAATTTTATTTTTAGTTATATAATTAAATACATGAGACAATTCTTTTCCCAAACTATCAGCAAACTCTTTGTAAAATTCAGCTGTAATACCATCAGGCCCTGGCGACTTATGTACTTTCATATGTTGAATTGTATATACTATTTCTTCTTTAGAAATAGGTTTAATCAGGTCACTTTGCAGGCTCTCTTCTAATTCTGGAAAGTTAATTTTTGCAGAAAACTTTTATTCTGGTTATGTAGAGACCTATCAGTTTGCCCTCATACACCTTAGTATAGATTTTCCCAAAAACATCAACAATATCCTCAGTTTTAGAATATATTGTGTCGTTATACTGAATTTCGAAATATATCCAGTTGTTTTTGATTGATTTATAATCCTTGCCAGTGCTTTTGATGGTATTTGAACATTATTAGCATATTTCACTAAACACCTATGTTCTTGAAGTGTTAATTTATTATTATGAAGCAAACGAGATCCCTTTGAAGCTTCAACATTTCCTCCTCAGTTTGAGCGTTAAAATTCTGAATCAGCTCATTATCAAGTTGTTTTATTCTTATTTCTAGTTTTTGAATATCACTATTATGAATTTTCTTATAATATGAGGCTTTTTGTATAAGAAATCCTCTAATTTGAGCTTTAGCTGTCGCCCATTCAATGTCAGGGGTATGTTTTGGAGCTTGAGCTATCTGTAAATTCTTTCAAATATTTTATAATTCCATCTGCTATCTCTTTTTACTTAAAAGATTTGGGTTGAGTGACCAATTATAACCCCTATGCCTTCTTGTGTCTTTTAAATCTTTAGAAAATTTTAACGAAATTTTTGAGTGATCTGATAGATGACGGTGACTTAGCATGTATAACCACCACTGGTTCTAAATTCGTTAGTGCTTTAGATATCAAAAAGTAATCTATTCTAGCCCACATTTTGTGGCATGGTGAATAGAAGGTATATTTATTTGCATTATTAATATCTTGTGAATAAGAAAAGGGGTTATATAATTGAAAATCTTCCTTAAAATCATTTAATGCTATCCCGGCCTGCTTATTAAATGCTCTCTGTGGACAAGACCTATCCAACTTTGGATTTTGATAGGTATTCCAGTCCCCACCCACAACAAAATAATAACCATCATATTGTGTTAATATTGGATATAATGATGCTATGAAACTTTGTTGATCATTGCATGGGGCATAATAATGCTAAGTTTTGTTCTGGGGGAATTATAAATGCAGCACAGTGGGAGTGATATATGCTTTAAAATGCACTTGTGGTTTATTTTATATTGGGGAGACTGGTCGACAATTTAAAATTCATTTTCAGGAACATATTAGAGACCTCAAAAATAAAAAAATGGATAGCCCTTTGGGAAGTAATTTTGCACATTTTCACAATGCTAGGTCTGATGACTTGAAAGGATGTATTTTAGAGAAAGTTGATGCAATTTTAAGGGAATGTATGAATATTAAAGATAAATTATTGAAGAAGTAAACTATTTTGAAATATAATACTTTAGAACCATTTGAACTTAACAAAGAATGTAATTGGAAATATATTATTTAATTATTCCATTATTGGATAATTGAATAATTGGGTAAAAAATTTTATATTTAAGAAAAGATGTGTGTTTTGATTCTTTACTCTTTGAAGGCCTTGGGCCCAAGCGTTAAGTCCTTAATAAACTGCATGGATATTCTGTGGAACGTGGTCCTGTTGTTTCTATTTTAGATTTCTCTTTTGTTGTGGTGATTTACTCTTGTGTACCCTTATGTGCGCAGGCTTAGGTCATATGTCGGACATACAACTCTATGGAAGGTTTTGGCTTTGATGCCCCAGCTGGACAACCATGCTATTTGGTGAGATAACCCCAATAGTTTGCAATACTGCAGCAGTGATTTAAGGAAGGACATCCGAGGATACTGGTAACTGCTTCACAGATTCAGCTGGAAGAAAAACCCGCTTATGATGAGCAGTGAAACCTGGAAGAGAAAGCAAACCTTAATACAGCAAAAATGTGGTTTTGAGGAAAGGAACATACTGAGTCTCCAAAAGCAACAATTCCTGTCCCTAATACACAATCTACATAAATACATAAAACAATGTAAAACAGATTTTTAGTTTGTTCATGCAAGCATTCACAAAATAAAAATCCCTTGACAAGTTCAGACATTTCTAGATACACAAATTTCCTAGTCAAAACAATAATTTCACAGAAACCCCCCCACAAGATTTCCTCAAAAAAATAGTTACGTGGAAAGTTTTCCCAGCAGAGGACTTATCTGCTCAGCCTTGAAGGATCACTAGTTGTCAGTTCCACGAAGTTCAAAGAAAGAGCACACACCAACAGCAAGAAAGCTCTGAAGCTTTTGGTACTCTGCCACTTAATATCAAGCTCCTGGCAGCTAGAGCAAGTGTAAGGTGCCATTAGGTTTTAAAAATGGTCGTTGGTCATATCACTGTCAGAATATAACTCAAAACAGCTTAGGCTAATGCAACATTGATCTAATGTTGAACATCTAAAAACACTTGTTCCATTGACCCAAACAATTTACATGGATGTCTGATATCATCAAACATGCTCTTGCTGAATCCCTCTTGTGTTTGTTTAACTTAAGCCTGGCCGCAGTGTATGTCCATAAGGTATGGAAAGTAGCTATTGTAACTCACCTTCATAAAGGGGCCACTACCACAGGCATCATAAACTACAAACCCATCAGCCTACCTAGCTTAATTTGAAAGGGCATGGAATGGAATATCACTGGCTTCATAAGCTATGATATTTAAATGTTATTACAACTGGACCTACAACAGCTTGGTTTTGTTAAGGGTAAGTCATGTCTACTCAGTATAATAAATTTATTCAACAAGGACACATCAACAGTACATGGAGGTTATTCAGCCCATACAGCATATCTGGTCAAGTTGATGCAATAATCCATGCTGGCATTGTAAATAAGCTAGAAGACTTCAAGGTAGATTCCTGCACATGGTTAAATGAATTACAAACTTAAGGTAGGTAGTAGGCTCCATTTCAGAAAGTAAGAAAATAACTTGTGGGGCATCCTACGGCTTAATGCTGGGACTCTCCTTTTAGGCATATTCTTTTCTGACCTACATACTGTAAACCAAGGCCTATGGCTAACCAGACTTGCTGATGACTGTATGTTGGGTGGTACTGTTCACCCTCTCTAGTTGTAAAGTTGGGGGTCTATATCACACAGTCGAAGTCTTATAACTTCAGACACGTAATGTTTGAAAAATTATGTTCGAAGTTACAAAACTTCGACTATGCATAAAAAAACCCAGAAAGCAAAATAAACTTTTTTAAGCAGGGGGGCAAGCCCCCCACCCCCCGCTACTTAAATATACCAACTTCGAGATTGCACCCCATTGAACAAAATGCAAACCTCCACTTATGGAGATTTCCATTCAAACACTCGAACTTTTACAAATTCGAACTTATGGTCTCAACCATATGAAGTTCGAACTTGTAAAAGTTCAACTACGTGATAGGAACCCGTAAAGTTGCTACAGCAATAACTAATTCCTACACAACAATGGTATACAGAAAATGAATGCAAAAAAGTGCAGCACCATCACATTAGGTAAACCTCCATTGTCTACACATTACAGTACATCCAGTATCAGCTCTCAATAGATATGACAGCCAGGGACTGTCCACCCCCTTTCCTTCAACCGCCATGTAGTATTAATAATCAGGAAATCCGATCCTCATTTAACAGATAATCAAAAATTTTGGCTATTAGAAATACTCTGGAATACTCTCCTTTTAAAAAATTGGTTTACACACAGCTGATGATTAATAATAATGCTTATTATACTCCCTCCAAACTTAACAAGTTTGACGTGAGCAAGTCTCCATCTTGCCCTTGTTGCACCTTTCCCAAAGCTGACCTTTTACACATTTTTTGGTACTGCCACTTCTCGCATAAACTTTGGACTTCCTTGAAAGTAAAGTTACAGAAAATGGGGTACCATAAATCCACTTTATCATGGGAAATTACAATCTTACACATTCCTATGATTCATCTATCTAAATTGGATACACATGTGCTTGTTTTCATTTGTTCTCTTATTAAACTGTATATTACCAAAAACTGGATTGATCGTACTAAGTTAAATTGGAATGCTTTTAGAACAATGGCATATTTGTACATTTCTGCACACAAAACTATTTGAAAGAGTCCAAAGAAAAGGGTTTTAAATAATAAAGTTTTAGAGAAGGTCCTCTTTATTATTAATAGTGATTAATAGTTATAATATTCATTGTCACAATACATTTTCAGGATTTATTTACTCTCATACTTCACTTTCTCATTTTGGTTATAGTCTCATTTCATATTTTGATTCTTGGTTATCAATTGTATATATTGTTATATATTGTTTTGTTCTCACCTTCAGGAGTTGAAATGCATTATTACAAGATGTATAAATTTAATCAACTCATATATGATAAGATGTATAATGTTTTGATGTTTTGTTTATGTCATACTTTATAAATCAATAAAAAGTTTTTGAGAAAAAAAATAATCAGGAAATCCTACAACTACCATGTAGTATTAGTAATCAGGAAAACCTTCAACCACCATGTAGTATTAGTAATCAGGAAAACCTTCAACCACCATGTAGTATTAGTAATCAGGAAAACCTTCAACCATCATGTAGTATTAGTAATCAGGAAATCCTATCTAGACCAACTAATTTCAAAAAGTCATCTCTTCCAAGTCAAAAGATGTTATCCCTCTGTACTAAGCCTTAATCAGACCAATTAGAGAGTAGATTGCCCCTTTTGGCATGCACCTAGCCAGACAAATCGTATAGCAAGAAATACCCCAAAAATTCTTAAAAAAGATTATTGGTGTAAATAAAGTACAATTGTGTAAGATCCTACCATAACAGTATATGTCCTACTGGAAGGAGGGGATTCGAGGAAGAATGAAAATGGACAAAACAGATGGAACATTATGTTGAGTACATAACTTCTTTATCTGATGTTGCCAATTTTCATTCACTCCTCAGCATATGGGACAGAGTCCCCAGCTACCTGAATCCCAGATGGACTCTAAGGGAGGATATTCCTGAGTACTGTTGCGCCAAAGGCTGCTCTTCCCCAAAGAGACCAGATACTTGTAATGAATAATAAAGGTATGAGGATTAGCCGAAGTTGCAGCCACACAAACTGCATCCATGGAAGACCTGGATAAAAATGTTGATGAAGTTGCCACGGACCTTGGTGAATGGGCTGTTAAAGGCTTTGGTAAGGCCAGAACAAATGTACAATTGGTTACTCATTTTGATAAAGTTACTTTGTTAAATGGTTCTCCCAATCTTATTTCCAAAAAAAAAAAAAAAGATAAGAATAATTGATCGGATTTTTTTTAATTTCTCTGATCTGTGAAGATAGAAATATAATTGTCTGTGGACATCTAATAAATGTAAAATATATTTGCTTTTGTTTGAAAATTTTGGAAAGAACACTGGGAGGTTAATAGCTTGATTAATGTTAGATCCTGACACAACCTTAGGAAGGATTGGTTCTTAAGGACAATCTCTCCTTATGAAAAATTAAATAAGGAAACTTAGAGGATAAAGCTTGAAGTTCTGAAACTCGCCTAGCTGATGCTATGGTTATCAGAAAAGCAGTTTTCCAAGTCAAATATTTCAAATCACATTTTGCAGTTGGTTCAAATGGTCTTTGAGTCAGGGCCTGTGACATTAAATTCAGATCCCATGGTGGAGTATGATCTTTAAAGGGTGGTTTGAGTAGAAAGGTTCCTTTTATAAATGACGTGAAGAAGCCAGTGTGGAATCATCAACACCAATACGGAAACTGGAAATGGCAGCTAACTGAACCTTAACCATTGAGGGACTAACCACGTCATTAAAAATAAAAGCCAAGAATTTTAGAAACTGGTGCTGAAAAGGGACTGATGTCTTGCTGCTGCACCCAAAAGCCAAATCATTTCCTTCTTGTACATTTTCCTAGTAGAAGCTTTGTGGGATGATAAAAGAATGTCGCACACTGAGGAAAAGAGCTTGGGTTGTCTGGCTATCAACAGAACTGAAGAAACTATGCAGTCAACTTTAGCCCCAAGATGTTCAGGGTTGTCATGCCTGTTGGGTGAGTGAGAAGTTCTGGAAATGGATCCAGAATCCAGAGCAGGTAAATTGGATGAGACCAAAGGAAAGGAAACCAAATTTGTCAAGGCCAGTAAGGGGAAATGAGGATCACTTTGCTCTTCAACCAGGATGCTTTCTGTACAAATTTGGGGATCAAGGGGGTTGGGTGATAAGTATAGAGGAGACCTAGGTGCCAATCATGTAGGACAGTAATCTCTTGGTGACTCTGCTGGTGGGGGAATTAGGGCAAATAACCTGCTGTACTCGTTACTCAGGGGAAGATACAAATATGTTGCAGCATGGCTGGCCCCATTAGTGAAAAATCATTAAGCCATTTCCTTGTTGAGAGATCACTCATGAGGTAGTAGAATGGATCTGCTCAACTTGTCTGGTATCATGTCGGATTTCTGCAGTATGTGCACTGCTATCAGAAATACATTTGAAGAGATCACCCATTGCCACACTCATCACTTCTCAACATTAGTGGTAAGATCTGGTTCCCCCTTGTGTGTTGATGTACCATACTACAGACATATTGTTCACTTGAAATTGCAATAGTCCTGGAAGGCAGACAATCTTGGAATGCCTGCAATGCTAAGAGTACTGCTGACATTTCCAGTACAGTGATTTGCATGTTGGCCTCTTCAGAAGACCAAGTGCCTTGGACAGTCTTTCCCAAGAAATGCCCCACCCCATGCAATCTGGGAAGCACCCATGAGCATCCCATGGTCATTACGACCTTGTGCTGAGGGAGGATGAATGGATGACCTTGTAATATTTCATCTGAGTGAATCCACCACCAAATGTATTTTTTGCATGCCTGACTTATACTGATCTTAGTGGACACAGGTAGATGTAGAATGGACCAGTGTGTTGCTAATGTCCATTGAAAACTTCTGATATGGTATCTTGCTAATGGAACTAGAAATATTGCTGTAGACACTGATCCCAGTGTTTGTAAAACCAGTAGGGCTGACAGGAATGAGATCTGAATTATTCTCTTGACTTGGAAATGAATAGTTTGTACCCTTGGCAAAGGGAGAGTAGCTATCACTGATGTGTTGAATAAGGCCCCTATGATTTCTAATGTTTGAGATGGTTGTAGTTGAGATTTGTTGTGGCTGATTGAAACAAATGTGGAGTACATAGTTTTGAACTGTTACCAAAAGATGCTTGGTCGAAGTAGTTATGAGCCAGTCATCTAGATACAGAAGCACTTGGAATCCCTCAGTCTCAAGTGAGCTGCTATCACTGCCATGCATTTGGTGAACACCCTGGGGGCTGTGGTGAGACCAAAGGGCAATGCTCTTAATTGGTAAAGACTGGCTCCCAGCTGGAAGCGTAGATATCTCCTGGACCATCTGTTCATTTTTATGTCATAGTAAGCATTCTGGGGATTTGTTGACCACATCCAGTTTTCCTTGTGCAGGAAAAGCAATATAGACTGAACTGTGACCATCCGGAACTTGGTATGCTGAACTGATTTGTTCCAAATGCTGAGATCCACATTTGGTCTCCAGTCCCCTGTTTTCTTTGGCACTAAAATGAATCTTGACTAAGTTCCAGATCCTTTCTGGTCTGTGGGGGGGGGGGGGTGACTTCTTGGATGACTCTTTCTTAGTAGCTATTGTATTTCTAGAGCAGCTGTTGTCCTCTGACTGGATGGAATATCAGGAATTTTGTTTACTGATGGACGGGGTAGGGAAAAGGGAATTATATAACCTCAGAAAAAAATCATATCCACCCAAGTATCTCTTGTAATGTCTAGTCAGGCTCTCTGATGCAGGGATAATCAACCCCAGGCTGCCTCCAGAGGTGAGCAATTGGGCCTCCTTTTAGGAGCACTGATAGAGTCTATCAGAGAGAGAGTATCTGGACCCCTAGTTCTGTGGGCCTCCTTTGCCACATGGCTGGCATCATCCTTTAGGGTTTCCCCCTCTGCCCCAGGGGGATCGCTCTCCATATGGATAATGGAATGGACCCTGAAATTTCCTGAACCACATTTTTCAACCACATCTTTGATTCCTCGAAAAGGATCTTTGAGGAGTTGAAAAATATCCACCCACTGCAGACAGGGTCTTACCATCTTGCTCATACCTGGAAAGTGTGCCTTTAACCTTGGGGCCAAATAATGAACTTCTGTCAAAAAGCTATGATGTTCCCACTCTGAGCTAGTAATCAAGGAGCATGGCACCGGAGAGGGACTTTCACTTGGAACAAAAATGGATACAACCAACCCAGTATTTCCAGATGCAACTCTCTGCATCAAGCACAATTTCCCTTAAGAGCACACAGCTCAGTGTGGGGTCTGGGTTTCAACCTCTGTCCAGATCGCCAATAAGGCTTCCCACTGGCACAGTTGTAGGGCTGAGTCCAAGCCAAGTCCTCCAGCACCCTCTATGTGAAGCCAGTGCTTTGTGTCCCTGCTCCAAGTAAGTGACACAAACATACTTTGAGATTTGATTTACACACACACACACACACACACACACACACACACACACACGCACCTGGGAAATCTGGCACAGATTTACCTGCTATACCCCCTTCTGTCCAGACTATAAGGTAGTTACCCTGCCACCAGACACCCCAAAGCCAGCTACTCTAAGGCTTTTACAAGGGTACCCAATTATACTGAGTGAAATTAATATTAATATAAATAATAGTGTTTGGATGGCAGCTGCGGCAGAGCAGTGGTTAGCGTTGCTGCCTCACAGCAAGAGGTTCTCCAGTTTGATTCTTGGCTTTTGTGCGGAGTCTGCATGTCCTGTCTGTGGTCACGTGGGTTTCGTCCAGGTCCTCCGGTTTCCTTCCACATCCCAAAGACATGCTTTAGGTGGACTGGACACTCTAAATTGGCCCTGGGTGTGAGTGTGTGCCTTCTGTGGAAGATTGGACCCTGGGCTGGCAACTCAACACTGTAAAACTCCACTGCTAATCATTCTGCTGATCGTTGTTCCACTGTGGCAACCCCTAACTGGGAAAATCAGAAAGAGGAGGAAGAAGATGATAAATGATAGTGTTTGGCCAATGCAGTAAGGCTTCCAGGAGTGGTTACACTGTCACCAAATAGATACAAGTCCTCTCAACATTTAAAATATTCTTTAAAGAACCAGCCACAATGAATAATTTAAATATATTTAATAACAAATAATAAAATAACCTGAAAATACTAAATATCTATTTACAATAAACACCAGAGATTCAATCACAGGACATACTAAAAGAAGAGAGATGAACAGATTCAGACAGATAAAGAAAACAGTACTTAACTAATCTCACTATATTTTCCTGACTGATCTAAAAAATTATTATTCCCTGGTTACTTACTAGAGCAAGGCAAGATGAAGTAGGTGAGAGATCCTTTTTTGTCAGGTTACAAAAACAGAGTGTTCTGAGACTTCAGTCTCACCTAGTACGAAATCATTTTTAATGATGATTACAGAATGACATCACAAACATCCGGTCATCTGGCTTCTGATTCCCATGCTTCCCCCTTGGCTAGAAGCTGTCAGGATTTAGTACATGTGACAATAATACAAATGCACAGAGCCTTTCTAAGATCTGCTGCAGCTCCTGGAAGTCATAAAACAATCTCAAACCTCTACCCCGCTACAGTAGCAATTAGTTCACCCCAAGGACTATGCAGGAAGCTTCCTAGCACAGACTTTTTATCTCTGGCTGTATTAAGAACTGTAAGATACACCCCTGGATTCACTAATCTTCCATGCAGGACTAGCTTAGTCCTGCATTGAAGCGCTCGTTTAGGAGCAGGACAGCAGCGTGCCATGCATATTAACAAGGCATGCTGCCCAAGCTCCTAGGCTTACATGGAGCATGTACGAGTGCAGGGGGCATGTCTGAGAGCAGACCTCTCAGAATAAAAATGCTCCTGCAATGCAGAACAGAAGAAGGTGTTAAGAGATGAGCGAGATCGCTCATAGGTGTCCGCATATTCCCACCAACAGTCCCCCATGTGTACAACAGCAACAGTACATATAAATTAAAAGAAGAAACCCTTTTATTTATTTTTTAAAATCAGAGTACAGCTAACTGTAGGTGCGCGGGAGTGCCCATTGCTTAGCTACGATTATAGCAGCTTAAAAGGCTGAAGAGGATAACAAGAAAGATATATGCAAATGAAGCAGCACAGCAATAGTGTAGTGGGCAGAGCATTCGTCTAACGAGCAAGCATTCCTGGTTCGAGTCCCACTGCAGCACAGTCTATTTTACATGGCAAAGCATGTTATAACCAATATTTATGTTGCAAAACCCATGAAAAACATATATTTATAAACTGCAGTACTGCAGGAAATGCACATGTGAAGTGTCTGTGTTATAATGAATAAGGCACTAGTAAGCAGGTTTAAGCACAAATATGCAGTACGCATATGTAAGCACTAGTAAGCATGTTTAAGTGCATATGCGTGGGGGTAAGCATTGCCTACAAAGATTAAGCAAAGTAGAAGATAACTGAGTGCAAGAAACTCTAACTGGAAGTAAGTACTGCTTAGCTCTGCGCAAACCCGCTTACAACTGCTTTAAAGTGCCTTAACCACTCTGTATTCAATGAACCATGTTCTGCCCAGCAATAAAATAAACAGCCTCTGCAAGACTCAAACTCAAGACCCTGTACACTACAGTTACAGTAGTTAACCACTAAGCCATCATAGCAGTACATAAGATTGAGGTTTCAATAAACAAATCCTTACCATAGGAAATCAAAATGAACATGTGAAAGGAATCTATGTACGGTGTGATGTTGTATAACCTGCTACATAACATAAATATGTGAAGTGGAGTACTGCAGTAAGGCCAGATGTGAGGTGTTATTGTAATGTCCCCAAGACCCCACACAGTGTATGTACACATGAATTACTGATACCAGACACACATATAACATGTAACAAATAATAAAGCAATGCCAAAAGGAAAATATAATGCAAATGAAATATTAAGCAATGCTAAGCTTTGCACAGCTCAGCTTAGTTGGGGTAAGCAATGTGTAGGCCGGCTAACTCAATCTGCCCAGTGGTATGCCCCTTTAAGCAATGCCAACATTAGGTAAGCAGGTGTGCCCATAGCTTAGCCTTTTCAAAACCATCCAATCACAGGAAAGTGTGGAAAATCAGGTGTATTTTAACCCCACAGCTGCCAATAATTCCCATAACTGGTAGCAGCTCCCTACTGTAGGCAGAATGGCTGGAGTCGGGGAAGGCACTCGATATAGAGCGCAGTGCTGGGGCACCCAGGAGTCCAGATTCATGGTATGGCTCCTGGTAAAACACCATGAGGAGAGACTACTGTGAGGCCAGTACCAGGGCTCTCAGTATAAAGTGAAGGCCTGGGACAGTCTCGCCCATGACCTCATCAATGCCACTGGTATCCCCGGACTGGTGAGCAGGTCAGGCATCACCATGCTGACCTAAAGCGGTGGAGGGGTGATCTCTTGGACCAGTGGATCCAAGAAGCAAGGCAGATGGCCGATGCCCCAGCACTGAGTAAGTACCCATTCTACTACATAGATAATGATTGCCTAACTTGTGTATACTATGGATAGGTAATGGCTAAATATCACTGTATTTCTCTGACAGCTGCAGATGAGTGGGCTGCGAACCAGCATGCTGCTAGGCTGCAAAGGCTGCATCGCAAGGCAGGTTAGTAATATTCCTGCATGTACTGTCATAACAAATAAATATAACAGTTCTGGAAAGTGGTACCAGTAAAGAAGTGTATTGTGTATGGGATGTACTGAATAAACCAGACAATATGGCAGGAAGACTGTCATATAGGTTGCGTAGAAATAAAGATGTGATATCTTGTGAATAAAAGTATAACCCCTAGAGTGCTTGTGTGCATCCTGCTTTCATATGTTGTTGTAGTGTTGCATTCTGTAAATAGTACTGTTGTATTAAGCAGTGTTCCCACACTGTTGAACGCAGTTAAAATGTGTAGGAATTTCAGTATAACAATGTTGGAAGTCCCAAGTGGTCAGTCATATAGAACAACTGAGGGAGACTTAGACAGAAACCATTGGAATGCTTTACACCAATTCCCTGATAGCACAGTGTACTGTGATGTCAACTGTAATATTTTTACCACACACAGCAGGGGTTCGAATCCCGGGAGTGGTAGTAAGTTGTATGCATAATCATACCCCACAACTGTACAGATTTTGTGAGAATATTCATATAGAAAGCTGTATGCATAATTAGACCCAACAACTGTACAGACTTTGCTAGAATGTTCAGATAGTAAGCTGTAAGCATAATCATAACCATCAACTGTACAGACTGTGGCAGAATGTTCAGGTAGTAAGCTGTATGCATAGTCATATCCTCAACTGTTCTGATCTGTCCAGCATGAACAGATAAATGGCCCAAATGTGCTGCTCCAAGAAATGTAGGTTACACTGACATATAATCTATAGTCAGACCCGAACATAAAAAGAGAATGTATATGGAAACAAACCTGTCATTGTAGCATCTCACCCAAAGTGTATGACAGCTATTCCAAAATATGTCACATTAACACCTGCATCCTGTCAAGCCTTGACCAGAGTGTGTGCAATAACGGATTGTTAGGTATGTGTATAACGTCAACATGGAATCTTAGACTATGTGCAGTATTTGTCAGGTAGTGTTACAGATTTTCTCCACAGTTATAACAGGTAAGAGATGTAGAATGTAGGTACAACACAGGTCACGTAAATACTGGTCTACAAGCATGGAATCTGGGAGTATGTATAGAAATTGCCAGGTAGTGTTAACAATGATTTTCTCAACAGGTATTACAGGTAAGAGGTGTAGACTATACATAAGACACAGTCCACGCATATACTAATCTACAAACATACCATTGTACAAAGTAAGGACATTGGGTAGTGTAATAATACATGTAAGGGACAGATCACTGCAATGACTAAGAAAGTTGTGCAAACTACAGGGATATACTAGTTGTTAACTGACCTCTCTCTCTCTCTCACCCCCTCCATATGTGCAACAATAACCTTATTACACACCTCAATGGGTACGTGTACACTCCAAACTATTGTTGGGACATATGTCCTATTGGTTTATAAATATACACATTTGGTTCTATGCATATGCCATGTTAAAATACTCCCATATTGGTGGCCTGTTGCCATCAATGAAACCTGCATGTTGTTGTAATTGCCACTGTTGTCCCATATATACATGTGTTCTGCTTGATCTGCAACTGTTGTAAACTGGTGTCTTGGGTTAATGGGAATACCTATGCATGCTGTTATAACTAATCCTGAATGCTGTTGACTATGACTAACTGATATCTTTCTTAAAACTGCAACACCATAGCTTGTATGGGAAGGCCTGTTCCAGGGGACCAACCTGTCCCACCTCAGCTGGCCATGGCACCGGTCACCAGCACATCTGGGGCCCTGCCTGGGACCTCCTCCTCCATTGGCCCTGCACCACCTTCGGGTGGAATCGCCGCAGGGTATGGGGCTAAGCCCCCCTGGGAGCGGGGTCGGAGAGGTACCTGTCACCCACCGTCAGGTCCTGGCCATGGTACATAGGGAGCTCGACAAGGAGATTCGAGACCAGCTACACCAGCTTGAGGGCCACATGGGGCAATTAGAGGGTGAGCCTGCCCCTCCTACCCAGCCCCCAGCACAGCCACCTTTGGGGCCGTGAAGGTGCAGTGGTGACTGCCTATGGGTGGAGACCTCAGTCCCACTGTTTCTATTTGGGGGCTCATGGGCTTGCGACTTCCAAACACCCCTCCCCGTCCAAGGGGTTTACCCCTCACATGTCATATACCGCCCCTGTATGCGTCTTGTTTGTCTTGTCTGTTAAACTGCCCAACCTACCTCCCCAAATATACCTACTACCCCTCCCCAACATCCCACTCTCACCAGAAAAAGAAAAGAAAAAGGGCAATCTGTTCCCACAAAAAAATCTCGCCCCATACACAGCTGTCCACTTACACACATAGCTGTCCATTTACACACCTGTCCACTGGACACGTAATCTGGTCTAATTGGCATCACAACTTATTATTGTTGTCCTCAACCCCACCCAGTGGTTTGAGTGCCCAAATCTACCTCCAAATTCAGTGTATATGCCCAGCTGTTGCTGTAAAAGAAATGGGCAGCTATGGACCTTCCCTACAGCCTTTCTGCACATCCCTGGCTATTTTCCCTACTGTCTTTCCCTCTTTTTGCCCCTTTTTTTACCATTTTCCTATCAATCATTTTTTTCTTTTCTTTTAAACAAATTAGCATGGGGGTAGGCAGGAGTAAGCACTTTTAAACAGCAGTAAGCATGTTTAAACCTGTTTGTGCAGTGGTAATCAATGCCTACACTAGTTAAGCAATGTAGAAACTAACTGAGTGTAAGAAGCTGTAACTGGAAGTTAGCAGTGCTTACCTTCATGCAAACCCACTTACAACTGCTTAAAAGTGCCTTAATCACTCTGTATCCAACGACCCGTGTTCTACCCAGCAACAAAATAAACAGCCTTTGCAATGCTCAATCCCAGGACCATGCACACCATAGATAAAGTGATTTATCACTAAGCCATGCCAGATATAAATAAATCTCATGTTTTCAGAAACATATCATCCAGTCCAGGCATGCAACAGTACAGAGAATGTATACCAATATCTAGATGTATGTGTGTGTAAATATAATAATATCTAAACAGATACAACATATCTATATATGTAGATATATATATCTATATATATATATATATATATATATATATATATATATATATATATATATATGGGTACCCATCAGTTCACCGACAGGTCAAAACATAAAACACACACATTTTAGGCTCAAATCCTCGACACTTCATAACATCGGGTTTCAGGTTCTTCCTTCCCCTCACAGGACCCATGGTAGCACTTGTTTCACTATTAAGAAGGTAAGGACAACGCTGTCAGGGTAGATTTTGAAGAATGGCGTAAACCTTCGCATTATAACAGAGTCGGTGAACTGATAGGTACATATATATATATATATATATATATATATATATATGTATATATATGTATATATATATATATATATATATATATATATATATGTATGTCTAAAAATATATACATATATATTAATATATTTAAACATACATACATGCAAATGCCTACATCGACACATATGTGTCTACACCTATATGTCTACATGTACACAGCAAGTTACATATGTGTATGTAGATATATATCTATGCAGGTATATACAGACATAGTTTTATATATATATATATATATATATATATATATATATATATATATATATATATAGGTATATATGGCCATACATCTGTAGATAGCAATGGCAGATTAACAAAAACACATACGTCCACATGCACCGTTAATGGGGATGAGAGGCCCCACACACTATATGTCTTGTATGAATAGGCATCCCACCCCCACAGCCAAACACGCCTGCCCTACAATACACTACCAAGTGTTGCAGATCCCATAATCAGGACCTGACACGACATGGGCACAAGATGTTAACAGTACTACATCCCACCTGTATGATGTCAGGCTGGTATTGGTAACATATGCAGTACAGTCTGCCTCCCATAGGAAATGTAAAATGTGGAAGCATCAACATCTCCAGGATACAGATACACAGACACATATATGCAGATATAGATATACATGTGACTACACATACACACGCAGATATATGTACAGTAAGAGACATATGTAGAAGGTGCACACAATATGGAGCAGCCACTATGCCTACAGTTAACATCTGAACAACTGGACACTGTATGGGTCACCCATACAAGTGACAATCGGTGCCTGCAACATATACCCACAGAGAGGTCATGGGAAAAAACACCACACACAGGTTTTCAGAAATGGAAAGCCTTTAATTGTGTACTATTACAGTTCTATACGCCATGTCATATAGCTGTTCAGACACTGATATCCAGAGTAATGCAACTGTGAAACAGTTATACTAATACAGTAGTCTGGAAAGGTTCACAACTGTTGCTGTCCAGGCCAAGTCCTTCAAATTGTACAATAGTGAGGACAGACTGGTCCACAGTATACCAAACAATTAACAGTATGTAATGCAGATGTATAGTTCAGCAGCCTTTATCTACACTCTGTACAAAATCACTAGGTGGTAAAGATGTCATGTGACCAAATGGGTTGTAACTGTTACATAACAAGGCATAACTGACACTGATAAACAGAACAGTCTGTATGGCAGGAGGCAGTAGGCTTGCATTAACCCAATTTATGTAAGTAATGTAAATATAGGTGAAGTATACGGTACTGTACATCCAGATACCTTAAGGCAGCTCACCCCTGATACCCCCACATTTTGTAACAGCCTAGGTCATTTATGGTGCTCCCTCCAGACTCAATAATACAGGGCCATATACCACTTTTACATACACTGGCCGCTGGAGTGCATAACAGCACACATGTAGTGTGTAGGTGATGCCCACACATATATGGCCCCGGCCCCAGCCCCAGCCCCACCATATGTGTGGGGGATACAACAGCAGTGGAATGATGGCAGCAATGGCAGTGTGATATACTCACAGCACATTACAGAACAACTCCGACAGCATGTCATATGTGCAAAGCTTGGTATGTAGGTGGAGGACAGAGGCTGGAACACAGGCACAAATGTGGAAAACTGTTCCCATACACTAAGCAAGTTGCTGTTGTTACAGGATAGTCTGCAACATACCCTTAGGGAACTGAGGTTAGAAACAGAAATCGATGTAGCCATGTACTGATAGCACTCAACACATACACTGTCAGTGAAATATCTGACACAGGACCTGTGTGGTGGACAGACAACACATGATAGGCACACCTCTGGCCACCAAGAGGACAGGCCCACAGTTGAGAGCTATGCAGACAGACTGCATTCCAAGGTAAACTAGTATGTACACACACACCCTGTAACACCAGTACTATACAAAGCATAACACAACTCTACTCACACTCTGTCTGTAGTTCCTGAACCTCCTACAAATATGTAGATGCCCTGAGTGTGCCAGTTCTCCTGTAAGAGGTATTGCTACTTGCTGTCTGTAACACTGATGTCCATGCACATGAAAGATGTCCATCACACAGGAAGTGTAAAGGGATCATGCCCACATGATGTAGGGGTTTAGAGTAGGTGGTTGCCATGACAGTGGTAATTGGAAGTACTACACATGTGTAATCATATATATATGGTTATCTGGATAATAATATGTACATATATTTCCACCATATGTCCTGAACATGGAGTGTAGCCCTACCCCAGCCTCTATAGTTCCACAGTCATAGTGCAAGGGAATGTCAGGTATGTATAGCAGGTATATTAGTAGACTATTGCTACTATCATTGGGATTGTCTTCACAGACATGATGTGTCTTGGAGGTCACATCTGCTTATAACATGTGTGCCATTGGCTACTGACTGACATCCTAAGGACATCATAGTAAAGTTCCGCTGCTAGCACGTAATGCCCCTGTGGACTGCAGCAGATATATTGACCAATATATGTGGACATTCTGACACACTCTGTACAGTCAAGATGTATACACATAACACCTTAGTGCTAAACATGTGTACCATGCCTGACAATATGGATGTAGACAGCCATGTAGATGGTATATCACATAATAACTGTTATACATTTGGCACCATAGGTTATGCATTCACACACCCCTGTCTGGCCTGACACATAATAACCGCTGGTACAGGGGTGCCATGGCCACATACTACCCAGTAGATATTGACATACATGCGTACAGCATAGCACTGCTCTGTCTGACATACATGACTGTTAAGGGAGGCCCAGCAGCAGTACATCTGGCAAGTATCTGCACATGACATCTCACTGGATAAGTACACTAAGCTGCTAGGCATGCAACAATGCACTGTGCAGGCTACAGGCAGACTGGCTCAACACTGGCCTACATCTTCTATGGGGAAATGCACATGTACCTGCATATATATAGCAGGCTCTACAGGCATGTCACAGCACAAGGTAAGATACACCTGTGTGAAAGTGCATAACCACAACCAATGAGAACACAGTCACGTATGTTAAGCAAGCATAATATTACAGTATGTGGACTATCTGTTCAACACCATCCTCATATGTGCCACTCACAGACTGACCCTACATACACTGGGCTGTTACACAGTTTGGTCTGATGGCTGTCTGTGATATGGGACATGTGTGTGTATGGCCCTACAAACATGTACACCAATACGGTACCAAACAGTGGAGCAGCATGTAACATCAGATAGGACGGGACCTAGAACAATGACATCTACCATAGTCTGTACACAGGCTAAAGTACATATTAACAATACACACACTGTCGACATTCACCATAAGTACACAGACCTCAGTACTGTAGAAACTTCCACAGAATGTCCAGGTTATGTCATCAAATATAACCCCTACTCTACAAAACATGTGTAGCAGTCTGATATCTCTCTGGCTTGTTATCAGATATGACGACACTAATTATGCTGTACAGCACATATGCACCACTTCATGCACGACATATGTACACAGGTTGACAGAGTTGTGGATGGAAGCACATACACAGGGCCAATAATGACATGTTGCTGTGATAACCTCATACATTTACTGTTGTAACAGGGTTTGCTGCAACATATATCCTATGAGGGATATTAAGCCAGTAACTGTCCTGGCTTTCACAATCTACAGACTGCAATCCTCACACTACCTTCTGCGGTCCACAGATAGATGCTCTGTGGGTAACACATAAAACCAAAGGCACAACACACTGCCTTGTCTGCAGATGACCCTGTAGATGGGGATTCCTCAAAAACATGGTACTGACATGGCAGGTATTGAGACATGTAGGGCAGTCATATCCACACACACACTGTTAAACCAACAGTACCCCAAATGCAGTACAGCAACACTTACAGTCTGTAGTCAGGTCAGGCACATCCCCCTCCTGAGTGTTACCCTATTTCCACAGTGTATGTTGTTAGAGGTAAATCCTCAATCCATCTGAGATGCTGTTTGCCAAACAACAGATCTAGTTCCTGTTCACAGTGAATGAGGAGGGCCAATACCAACATGATGTTCCTAGATATTGGAGTGTGTTTCCGTGCAATTGGCTATGGGAATGATACCACAGCTGTTCCACATGCAATCAGTTAGGGGAGGGCTGCAAATTGTGCAGAAGCCATCAGCTGGTCATGAACATCACTTAAAATACACATGCTGCTCCCTAAGCAAAGCAGGTGTAGGTCTCCACATCCACCAGAGAGGGAGTGAGAGAGGCAGACAGACACAAAGACAAGTCAGGGAGGGGTGGGAGAGTAAAACTTAAGTATGTTTGTGTCACACACCTACCAGCACAGGGTATCAAACCCCTGATGACTATGTAGTGCTATCACAGTTCTATGCAGTTATTGGATGCACCACATGGGTTATCCGTTGTGGAGCCCTCAGAACATATATGTGATGGTAAGTGACATTTGCAACAGGGATACGGTAGCTGTACGGTAGGTGATGTACACGTGGCTGTCTGCATGAGCAGGTGCCAGCATCAACATAGCCACACTCTCACAGAGATGCACACACATTGACACACTTGGCAGGGCCAGGATTACAACTCATCAGTAGTGGGATTGCCACAACACATCACTGTGCAGGTATCACATCCACCTCACGGGTCATACGGGGGTTGTATGAGCAAAGGGTATGAGTAGGTGTCTGACATCAGACAGGATACTTCAATATGTCCATGGGGGTTGTAGGGAGTGTGGATGTGAACATACACAGCATACAACACACACACAAACACACAGGGTGCCAGTACTGATATGCATGGGTGCATGTCTGCACAGGTGTGTGGTGGTTGACTGTGCCAGACAGCTGTACAAGGCTAGGTGATGGGTATACCTTGGCATCAGGCCACATGACAATGGTCTGCATTGTGGCTCAGGGCTGTAGTGTCTGCATTTGCCCACACAAGTTGGTATTTTATCCCCCATCTAGTCACCTGGGTGACTATTGTGTGTGGCTAATGCTGTGCATCACCTGCCATGTATGTGTTCCGTAGTCCATGACATGGATGGTGTCTGGGTTGTGCACACCTCCCACATGCATATACAGTGACATGTGGAAATGTACCTGGGGTGTCTGGCCCAAGTTGTGAACACAGATTATCATCAGATGTGCTAGTCTTGCCCACCTGTGGTGGGAACTGGTAATGGGCAACAGGCTTAACCTGCACCTACATTGATAGTATGCTAACGGCATTCCCTGGTGTCAGTGGCATCTGTCAATACAGGGCATGTTGTCAGGCATGGTATGTCCTTTATGGATCACATGTCATGGCACCACAGGTGTTGCAGGTGTCCATTGGGGAACATGGGGAAGGTGCACTGTCTGCATGTACGTGCATATTACACAGATGGACAGGGTGCCATGCCCTCTGTAGCCCACAGTTATCACCCCATAGTTACTATCAGTGGCCAATATGCAGTGTACTACCCACATATTGGCTGTTGCTTTTGGCATGTGTGTGTGTGTGTGTGTGTGTGTATGAGACATGGGTTGAGAGTGTGCTCTGGGTAATACTGGGGCTGCTAACTGTGATTGCCTGGCCTTGAGGTCTATAGCACAGTACAGCATGGAGCTGTTATAGGATGCACCACGGGGATTACTGGAGAACTCCTTCCTTAAAGGTGTATACACAATGATTGACATCAGCAGGATTTCCAAAGTAGGCCATTTGAAATGTATTGCATGTGACTAGCCTAAAATGCATTGCTCCCTACACAGACAGTCACACACACACACACACACAAAACATCCACAACTGAAATGGGTGGGTATAGAACCCCCAACAGAGGTCTATATCACACTACAGCATGGAGCTGTTATAGGACACACCACAGGGATTACTGGAGAACTCCTTCCCCAAAGGTATATTTCAAAATGAATGACATCAGCGGGCCATTTGAAATGTATTGAGTGTGACTAGCCTATAATGCATTGCTCCATACACAGACATTGAAACACACACAAAACATCCAGAACTGCCATGGGTGGGGATGGAACCCTACCACAGCTCTAAATCACAGTTATGGCACACGCTATGGAGATTACTGGGCTACAACCTTCTCAGAGGTGTATTTCTAGGTGGGTGACATCAGCAGCCTTGCCAAAGTTGAGTATATGAATTGTAAGGAGTGTGAGTACCCTAAAAAGCATTGCTCTCTACACAGACAGGGTTACACACACACACACACACACACACACACACACACACACACACACACACACACACACAGTTGCCAAGTCTGGGGTTAGAACTCCTACCTAACTAGTTTATCACACTGCAGCATTACACAGTTATGGGACGCGCCACGGAGATTACTGGGCTACAACTCTCCCAAAGGTATATTTCACATTGGATGACCTCAGCAGGCATGTCATAATAGGGCTATGGGGAGGGCAGTGTGTGCATGGGCCATAACCCATTCATCTAGGGGTTGACACGCCACATACGGGCACACGCAGGGTCATATTTCACAGGTACGTGTATACAGCTGCTAGATAACTACTTCTGGCACATGCACCAGATAGTCTGCAATGCTGACAGATAATGGTGGCTAGTATCTGCAGTGAGTGCCATCTGCACCTCATGTATTTGTGGCCCTTTGGCTGTGTACTGGGTGGGACAAGCCTGGATGGCGCTTTGTCACAGTCACCCTCTTCCACATATCTATGTATGTCTACCTTTGGCTTATTATAGTGTGTTGTCCTGACATATATGTCTATATTCCTATCCACTGTATGTGCAAAGCATGAGTGGTGCGTACTGACGAGTGTCTGCACTAACATCTGCAACTGCCAGATATGTCTGGTCCACTGGTGTTTGCAGACATGACCTTCATGTGGCTGTGTGTGAGCATGCCCAGTATGACCTTTCAGTATGTTGTTGACTGACATTGCCTTCATTTTTCTAAGTGTGTGAGCATGCCCAGTATGGCCGTCTGTATTGACTGTGTGGATCGTGTACAAGTAGTTTGTGCTGCAGTGCTGACCTTTGTGTTGTACACTGACAGGTAGCATGCTGTCTCTGCAGGGTATCCATCGATCATTTGGCTTTGACTGTTACTACATTTCTGCAAGGCGGTAGGGCACACCTAACTGTTTCTACATTTCTACACAGGAGTGGAGGGGGCACACCTGACTATTACTACATTACTATGTAGGATGGGTGGCACACCTGACAATTACTACATTTCTACAGAGGATTTCGGGCACACCTGACTGTTATTACATTACTATGTAGGATGGGGGGCACACCTGACTATTTCTAAGCAGGATTGGGGGGCACACCTGACTGTTATTACATTACTATGTAGGATGGGGTGTCACACCTATTTCTATATTTCTACACAGGGTTGGTGGTCACACCTGACTGTTATTACATTACTATGTAGGATGTGATTACATTACTATGTAAGATGTGGGGGGCACACGTGACACTTGTACACATTTGCTATGACTGTACTGGTATGCCAGGTACTCCATTTCATTCTGTATTGCTAACTATCATGCTGACTAGAGGCATACCAGTGTACTACAGATCATGGCTTTGGTTGCCCTACATATTATTGTCTGACTTCCTACCCTTCAGAACTAACATCCCACTGCCTGCCTGCTGTGGTCTGTGTAGGCCTAAGGGGGGAGGTTAACCATAGCCATCATTCAGAGGCTATGGCACAGGCTCTGTTTGGGTTTGTCTACACCTGTCTTGCTGGCTGAGACTGTTGTTGGGTATGTGAAAAATCCTGACTGGCATGTGTGGGTCATATGGACACACATGCTGCTCAGCACCTTTCCTGCAGTGGGTTTTGTCACCCTGTGTAGTACTGGCTAGTATGGTGACTTCAGTATGTGTTACAGATGTCATGGTGCCACTATGGGTGTCTACTGTCTGCTGCCATAATATTCAGCCACCCAATTCCCTTGCATGCTCACATTCATACCATAGCTACAAGTAACGACACATTCTACTCCATCTGGCAACTGGTTGGTTGATTGACTTACCTTGAGGGTGTGCCAGACTTGCGGATGGTGCTGGAGGGCTGCCTATGTCGGATGCACATAGTACACTCCCTATACATGGTTGAGCACAGGTAGTGTCATGTGTGACATCCATTTACTGTATGTGCGAGTCAGAGAGAGGTGTCATTCCTTGGGTCTCTACTGTGTCAGTGCATGTGCTATGTGTTGCCTCTTTGCCAAGGCCAGGGCATACTGGACACACCTCCTACTGCCTACTGGGGCAGGCTCAGGTTGTTCCTCCTCTGGGTCAGTCTGTGCCTGTGCAGGCCTTGGCATTGGTGGGGGACTGTGTGGCTCTGCCCCATGCTGTTTCTGCTGCAGCTGTTTCCACAGGATCATATTGTGTAGCATAGCACATGCCATAACAATTTGAATACATGTAGCTGGTGAGTACTGCAAGGCTCCACCGGATGTGTCCAGACACCAGAACCGTGACCTGACCATCCCAAACACATGCTCTATTTTATGTCTGGCCTGTGCGTGTGCCTCATTATGGCATTGTTCAGGTGTGTGTGCATTACTGATGGGTGTCATCAGCCATGGCTCCAGTGTGTACCCAGCATCCCCCACTAGGTGACCATAGGGGATGCCCCATTGGCAAATCTCTGGTACAGCTGCATCAGATGCCATATGTGGGAATCATCATAACTTCCAGGGCAGCCAGCACACACATTCATTATAATGCCCTGGGCATCACATACAACCTGGCAGTTGATGGAGGTGATGCCCCTGCAGTTGATGTAGTCCCTACACTGCTCACCGGGTGGTGCTTTGATGCATATGTGCGTGCAGTCTATAGCACCCACATCTGCTACTTGGTGGAAGAGATGCATATTGCTGGTCTGCACTTCACGGGTGTTGAGGAAATATATGTGCTCACTGGCATGTGCTGACATGGTATCCAGGAACTGGCGGAATACTCTGGATGCTGATGCCTGAGAGATCCCCATGATATCCCCAGTTGTACTTTGAGAGGTACCTGTGGCTGGTATACCTAGGCCTACACATACCTTGGTATCCACTGGGATGGGTTCCCCTCGGTCAGTTTGGTGTGTCAAGTGTGGCCGGCACAGCTCAACAATTTGCTGTAGGAGGTCTCTGTCCACCCTATAGCACTCCACTATCCCAGCTCATGTAGCCACTGGTAGGTTACCCTGGGTCTGTACACTCTTCTCCGTCTCCTCACTGTAGGTTGTTCAGCAGCATTCACATCCTCACCACCCTTATGCTCTTGCACATGTTGTTCTATGTTGCGTGCTGCAGCCCTTCTCATTTTGTATGTTTGTTTGTTAAAATTTTCCTGGTTGTATACACCGGTGGTGTAGAGTGTGGGAAAAAACAGAGGGGAAGGTGTTTGCTTAATTTGTAGTAGTGTTCTGGGCTGGGCTGGTCTGTTGCCTGTGTAATTGGCTGATTCTGATACATTTCACCTGCCAGCTAAGCTAGTTCTCTTTGATTACCTTCCTACTGCTGTTTTCCCTTCTCGTTGCCTCCCTCTTTAAGCCCATGTGCGTGCCACGCAGAGTGCTCAAATCTGCATACTGCTGCTATTTCCTGGTTTAACTTCTTTTTTTCCTGTAAAACCCAGTGTGTGGAGCGCACACCTGCTTAGGCTTTGTACAGAGTGCTAAGCAGGTTTAGACACACCCCCTAGCTTAGCTGTGCTAAGCTAGGAGGAATCCCGAGCCACAGGACACCAATCTGCTTACAGTATGGCTGACACCCCCCCATGATGTCACCTACCTCCTAGGCTTGCACCAAGCTATTCCTACTTTTACACTGTTGGGACCTGACTCACCTGACTCACATGCTGGGGAAACTGGGATTCACTATCCTTCCTTCATTTGCATAGGATTGCCTGCTAATGCCTAGTTACATGTCTCATGCATGGCAGAATACTGATTTTAGTTAGAATGCTTATTTTAGGTTTATTTTATTATTTTCCCCCTGATCCCATTTGCGTGCCACTGTCCTATGCTTAAACAGCCGAATTCAGCTAAAACAAATAACATTTTTTTCCATTTTTGGTTTTGTTTGCAATGCCAATGGCCTTATACGTGGCCATTGGCATGCTTACTACTTGATATGTAGCCTTTATTCGGAGCTGTCATAGCTCCATTTTGGATTTTGCAGAAATGTATTCGGTTACTAGCAGAGTACATTTCTGCAGATAGCACAAGTCTTGCACTGACTGTTGCAAGCTTCCTGGATTGCAAAACCACCTTATTTTCATGGATTTCACCTGCAAATGGGGTGATTTGCATACCAGGGCTTAGTCCATGCAAGACTGATGCAGGAGTGCTAGTGCACTCCCCTGCAGGCTGTTCCTGGGTCACACGGCAGACATATTGCCTGCTTGAGCTCCTGCACCGATCTTGCACTCTGTGCATGCTTTTGAGAATCTGGGGGACAATCTTTATAGTCTAAGCCAGGTAATTTAATTTCTAACTATTATTTGAGATTAACCTCTTCTCTTCCAGGATCCTCTGTTAAAAAATACACATTTGAACAGTTACAATAATACATGTTTACTTCTTTTTCTGTCCAGCAGGAACACTGTTGGTACATTTTTAACACAAACCACTTTACAAATACATTTTTTCAACACAAACATCTATATAAATGACATATAAATATTTAATTCCAGGTAGCTGTGCTGGTATATGTTACACATCCACTGCCCTACTTCTCTTGGCATAGCTGGCAGTACCTCACATCATCACATCTCTTCCCTCCCTCTGGAGACTCAAGCTAGTTTTTCAAGTGACCCTTGAAAAACATTGTTTGTGAGGAATGAGACTATCTGGGAATACCTTAACCCATGCTCTGTCTTGACAGCCCATCTGCATTGGCACTGCTAACCCCACTACGGTGCTGCAGTGTCATATTACATGCCTGCAACCCTAGGCTCCACCTTAGAAACATGGCATTTTGCTGGCTGCCTTGATGTAGCCATGTTAAGGGATTGTGCTTTGTAACTACAATGAGTTTCCTTCCATATAGATAGGGTTGACGTTTCTGCAGTGCCCATACTATGGCTAGACATTCTTCTACTGCTGCATAACATTCCTCCCTAGGTTGAAGTCTACAGTTGAATATACTTCTGGGTACTCTTTTCCCTCTGAGGAAACCTGGCTGAATTCAGCCCCCATCCCATGTTTCGAAGCATCCATCTGCACAACTTTTTTGCTGTAATCTGGAATGGCTAACACAGAGGGTCCTCCCAAAGCCCCTTTAAGCTTTTAGGATGCCTGCTCCCAGGCAGGGGTCCACACTACCTTGTCTGGCCTGTTTTTCCTTGTCAGGTCTGTGAGGGGAGTGGCTATTGTACTATAATAAAGGACACATTTTCTATAGTACCCTGCTGTTCCCAAGAATGCCCTCACCTGCATTTTAGTAACAGAAGCAGCCCATGCCTCAATGGCTTTCACTTTGGTAGGTTCTGGCCTGATTTTACCACTCCCCACTCTATGTCTCAGGTGGAAGACTTCTGCCATTCTCACCTGACACTTACTGAGCTTAATGGTCAACCCTGCTCTTTGCAGTCTGCCAAGGACCTCCCTGACATGCTGAAGGTGCTCATGCCACGAATGGTTGTAAATGGCAATATCAGCCAGATAAGCAAAGGCATAATCTCCAGCTAGGATATGATCTACCAGCCTCTGAAAGGTTGCTAGGGCATTTTCTTCCCAAAGGGCATCTTTGTGAACTTGTATAATCCAAAGTAGTCATACAGGCTGACTTCTCTCTAGCGGTGGGAGTCAAGGGCGCCTATTGGTAGCCCTTGGTCAGATCAACAGTGGTCAGATACTTAGCCCCACCCAGATGCTCTAAGGCTTCATCTGTCCTAGGCATGGGGTAAGCATCTGACTCTATTTAGTTTCCTGTAGTCCACACAGAAACTAGTGCTGCCATCGTTCTTTGGTATCAGCATCGCTGGTGAGGCCCAGACTCTGTTGGACTCCTGGATTACCCCCAGTTCCAACATTTCCTGTAACTCCTCCCTCAGAGTCTGTCTGACTTGCTCAGGCACCCTGTAAGGGGCCCTGCTTGATAGGCCTTTGGGGTCCTGTATCCACATGGTGCTGCAACAGGTGGGTGCACCCAGGTTTCCCAGTGAACATGCCCCCATACACCAGTAACACTGCTTGGATTTCTTGAACCTGGGTAGGGGATAGCCCTTGGACATTGCTACTCCTTCCACTGAGGTGCCAGTCCAAGCCTCACTGAGATAACTTGCCAGATCCCTCTCAGACTCCTCCTGCCATCCACTGCAGGTACTCAGCACCAGGGCACTCCCTATCACGGTAAGGCTTCATCATGTTAACACAGTAAAATCTGTGGCCCTGTCTCATGCCTAGCAGTTCTACCATGTAGTTAAAATCACTGACCATCCTTACCACTTTGAAGGGTCCCTCCCAAGTTGCCTGCAGCTTATTGTGTCTGACAGGAATGAGAACCATAACCCGCTGTGTGACAGGATACTCGAGCTCGAGCATTCCTGTCATACCAGACCTTTTTCCTGCTGATGGGCTCCTGCCAGGTTCTCCTGGGCCAAGCTCATGAGCTCCCTAAGACTTGTCCTGAGGTTCAGGACATATGGCACAACAGACTCCTTGTGGGATTCACATTCCCCCCTCCCCCTCATCATGAATCAAATCTAAAGGTCTCCCACCCTATGCCCATACAGCAACTCAAAGGTGATAAACCTGTGAATTCCTGGGGTAGCTCTCTGTATGCAAACAGAAGGGGCAAATATTTGTCCCACTCTCGTAAACTGGTCTGCAAATGCCTGTACCATGGTCTTTACTGTAGAGTTTAACCTCTCCACAAGACCATTCATCTGGGAATGGTAGGGGTGGTCTTTAGGTGCTTCAACCTACAGTGCTTCCACAGACAAGCAAGCAGGTCTGACATGAAATTGGCACCTCTGTCAGTATCTCTCTGAGAAACCTACCCTGCTAAAAATCTCTAACAAAGCATATGCCACTTTCTCTGAGCCTGAGCCCCCACCTCCAGGTATCTTGTAGCGTAATCAACTACTACAAGGCTATACTTCTTCCCTGTGGAACTTGGGGTACTTAGAGGCCCCAGAATATCCACAGCTACCCTCTGAAATGGCTTCTCAATCACAGGCAAAGGCATCAAAGGAACCTTGAACTTGTCTCCTGCCTTACCTGCTTTTTGACACTGCTCACAGGACCTGCAGTACCCTGTTAAATCCCTTGCAATCCCAGACCAGTAAATGTTTTGCTTAATACATCTCTTGGTACGCTTTATGCCCATATGGCCTGCAAAAGTAATGTCATGGGCTGTGGCTAGAAGTGCCAGATGGCAGGTTCTAGGCACTACCAACTGCTGTAATACCTTACCCTCTAGCCCACTCTCAGGGGTCCACTCTCTATACAGTAACCTTTTGTTCCAATATACAGACTCCCCTTTTCTTTGAGAATCAGGCACCTCCCTAGCTACCTCTCTGAAGCCTCTCAGTGTAGGGTCCAAGAGCAGAGCCTGTCTCAACTCTCTTTTTGTAACTCTTCCCAGCTCCCCTTCCACAAGAAGTCTGGTGTCCTCTGACAATGGTGTCTCTCTGTCAGCCTGGGTACTACCAGACACCTATGCCCTTGCAGTCACCCTGTTCAAGGGAACACATTACCTACCAGCAGCTGTGGCTCACTTTCTGTCTCACTGCTATAGGGTAGCTCCCTCCCTGAAACAGCCATCTCATCATTCCTGGCTTCAGGTCTGGGGTCTGTCTGGGTGTCCCCCAAACCTCCAGACCCACATGCCTGTCTCCAAGCCTGACTGCATGTAACTGCATGCACACAAGGTACAACATTATCAAAATCATTCCCTGAAACTACAGATGCTGGACTGCAAAATGTGGAAACCAAGCGCAGGTTTATAAAAACAGATATGAATTTAATACACATAAAGCACGTTTCATCACAGTAGGTACTCTGACTTCTTCAGATGAATTAAAACACAGAGCTCTTGCCCTTAAATAAAGTTAATGCTGCAATAATACAGTTAAGCAATTAATGATTAATTAAAGCTTTCTCAACAAGTAAGTGAATTAAAAAAACAGATGGCACTGTGTTTTTGTTACTTTCATGTTCTAAAAGAAACATGAGTCCCTGCCTCAAAAAAACTAACTATTTAAAACACATTCATTATCAAAATCATTCCCTATCAAGGTATCTGCAGGGATATCTTCAAACACACCAAGTTGCTTGTTTTTTCCATCCTCCTAGTTAAAGTGAACCCTGGCGAAAAGCATATGGAATGGGGTCCCTCCTAAAGCGCTGACTGGAGTGGACTGCCCAAGCAAGTACTGTTCCTTTTTAACCACTGCAGGCTTCACAATCGTTATGTCAGAGGCTGCTTCTCTCTTAGCAGTGGCCTGTTTTCTATCCACTAAGATAGGCTATAACCTCTGGTGATAGTTCCATCCACTAAGATAGGCTATAACCTCTGGTGATAGTTTGGTATCCCTGTTGGCTCCAGAGAACTTACCACTGGCATACTGTTATTGCTACGTGCTGACTCCCTCACCTTTTGTTCCCCACCTTGCCTCCGTGGACTTCTATATGATACATGGCCCCACTGGTTACATTTAAAATAATTTAACCCTTGATCCAAGTTGTGTACCTGAACTAATGGCATCCCCTGTTACTGGTGGTCTCTGTTGGGGTGGTTTAGGCTGCCCATCATGGGTTCTCTTATATCCATGTGCAGCACATAATTTTCTTGTGCAGTGATGTTCTGCTTGCTAAATGGCGATCACCTTTTTACCCCAGCTTATCTGCAGTTACATTCTTGGTCTGCCAACCAGCCTCTCATTTCCTCAGGCAAAGTGTTAAGGGCTTGCTCCCTCACCAAAAGGTCTGCCAACCTTTCAAAAATGGTGACCTGACACCCCCTCACCCACCTATGAATAAAAGGTGCTTAACTCAGCAATATAATCACACACACTTTCATCTGCCTTGCACCTATGCTCACAAAACTTTTCCCTGTAAGCTTCAGGTATTAACTTAAAACATTCAAGTAAACATTTCACTTTAGCATAGTTTTATCAATCAATATCAGACAATTTAGAAACAGCAGTTACAGCTTTATCACGGAGTAAGGGGGTCAGGAACCATACTCAGAGCCCTTGGTCAATATTGTACTGTTTACATACTCTTTCAAATATATGAATAAAACTGTCAAAATTATCACCCTCTGTAAATCGTGGAAGACATTTACTAACCTTTATTGCTTCTAGGGTTTGGTTCTTCCCTACACCATTACCATGGCGAAAAGTCAGCATCTCCCTCTCATACTGATGCTGCTTTGCATTTTCTTCAGCCTCCAAATGCCACAGTCTCTCTGCTGATTTTAATTCCACAGGTTTTTCCTTTTCTTCGGCCTCCAAGCACTGCAGCCCCTCTTCTGATTCTAATTCCAAATGTTTGTCCTTCAGTTTAAATCTGTAACTCCAGACAGATTTTTAAGTCCTCTGAGGAAAAGGTGAACTGTCCTGTTTCTGAGGGTTGCAAATTCCCATCACCAGACTGGTTATCCTCCTGGTTGCTGGTGTGAGCTGCAGCTAAGGCTGAAATAATTTCCTCTTTAGTCAGGCTGGCATGCACCAGTCCTTTGGCTTCAAACACCTTGGCCAACTGGTTCTTTGTCAGCTTGCTATAATCCTCTGTTGACATCTTTGCTTGTTTCCCCTGACTAAACTAAACTAAACTAAACTAAACTAACTAAATAAATAAAACTGTTTTGAAATGAAAATCTGAATTTTGACCTTGTGGCTGCTGAGAGGATACACCTTTAGTGACAACTGCCTACAGGCTACAGCAGTTCAATTAATATCCCCACTACTGCTCACCAATATGTGACATCCCCACTCTAGGCCAATAATCAAGGAGACTGAATCCTCACCACTGGCACTGGAGAGGGACATTCACTTGGAACAAAATGGATACATGCAGTATTTCCAGATGCAGCTCTCTGCAACAAGCACAATTTTCCTTCAGAGCAAAGAGAGAACACACTCAGTCCAGGGTCTGGGTTTCCCCCTCTGCCCAAATCCCCAGTAGACTCCCCACTGGCACAGCTGCACGGCTGAGCCCTCAGCTGAGTATCCAAGCCAAGCCCTCCAGCACCCTCTCTGTGAAAAAAGTGCTTCATGACCTTGCTCCAAGTAGCTCACACACACACACACACACACACACACACACACACACACACACACACACGCACACTTGGAAAAGGCTGGCACAGATATACTAGGTATTCCCCCTTCTTCCCATACTATAAGGTAGTCACACTGCCACCAGACACCCCAAAGCCAGCTACTCTAAGGATCGTATAAGGTAGCCAATTATACTGAGTGAAATTAATGTTAATACAAATGATAGTGTTTGGCCAAAGCAGTAAGGCTTCCAGGAGTGGCCAAAGTGTCACCAAATAGATGTAATTCCTCTAAAAGTTGAACCCTTCCAGAGTAGCAATTAGTTCACCCTAATGATAACGCAGGAAGCTTCCTAGTACAGACTTTTTGTCTCTGGCTGCATTGTGAACTGTAAGATACAATCTTTATGGCCTAAGCCTGGTAATTTAATTTCAAACTATTTTCATAGTTTGAGATTAACCTCTTCTCTTCCAAGATCCTCTGTCAAAACATATACATTTAAATAGTTACAATAATATATGTACACTTCTTTTTCTGTCCAGCAGGACACACTATTAGTACATTTTTAACACAAGCTGCTTTACAAATACATTTTCTCAACACAAGCATCTGCACAAATCAGTTTGTTATACAAATGACACAATTCTTTACAAAATTACACCTAGCAATGTGGGTATATGTCACACATCCACTGCCCTACTTCTCCTGGCATAGCTGGCAATACCTCACATCGTCACATGAGCATTGATGAAGGATGACTTGAAGGGTTATGCAAAATCACACAGGGGCATCCAGGCATGCCTCCTGATGGAAATGGCTGAACCCACCATACTTGAGACTCCTTCAGCTGCATGTAATTGATATCAGTCTCATGGATGACTTGGAAATAGATTGTATGGTCACCTACTGTGAAGCAATAAGATGTCTCTCTGCCTCAGAAGTACTGGTCCCAGAGACAGATTTTGAAAGTTCTTTGATGAAATCCCTCTGTAATCTGGTGAAGAGTACAAAATAATTCAGGGACCTGAGTGCAAAGGCCTCTGATGCATAAACATGCTTCCCAAATTTGTCCAGTGCCCTAGACTCCATGTTAGGGGGATGAACAAAGGAACTCTGTTTGGCGAGTTCTTTCTTTGTGACAGCTGCTACGACCATGCCATCCACTGGTACTCCTTTGTTACAAAACTCTCTTCCCTTTGGTGGTGACAGGATTCTATCTGATCTCTTGCATTAGTGGGCGGAGTCACCCAAAAAGTAGATGAGTCAGTAGGAAATGCCTCCAGGAATAAAGATTCCTCTTGAGAAGGGTTATCGGTAGACCAACCACCCCTTTAAGGATCTCTAAAATGTCTCCAAATTATATGTTATCAGGTGGTGATCTTGGGGACCGTCCTCTTCATCAAAATCAGTATCTTCTGTGACCAACTCCTGAGGGGAGTCCAACTACCTCATCTTGCATTTCCTCTTCCTAGGGACTACTTTGGTGGGATGTTCTGGAGAAGTATTGGAAGAAATAATTATACCCTGTTGGGTAGCCTTGAGACTTTGGGCTGACTATCCCTGTGGAGTAGAATGTTGAGGCACAATACATATGGGATCCAGAGGGAAGATCCAAGGGGGAGGAGCCATCTGTCCTCTAGAAGAGAATACTCTCTCTACCACCTCAAAGACAGAATTCCCTGGGAAGAAGAAAGCCGTTGGACATGCTTCTGGACTGGTGGCTTCCTCTGACACATTAGGCACACCACCAGAGGCAGAAGTTGGAACCAATCTATCAAATGTTGAAGCTCAGAGGGGTAGATATGGCTCTGACAGCTTCGTAGCTAACACCTCAGATTGCACAATGAGGCTTTGGGTCTGAGAGTCATCCAGCTCAGACACGCTTGGAGCTGGAGCACTCAGAGAAGATATCTGATCTGAAGATAAAACCATCTTCAGAATCCAAACAGAGCATTGACAGTCTCAGATCCAAGGAGTCCGAAGCTAATGGATGGATTGGAGAAGGAGTCAACACTGGTGCAGTTGTACTAGTAAAGGTCTCTGGACCCGTGGGGATAGGAGTCGGGAGAACTCCCATCCGAATTTGTTGAGAGAAACTTCCTCATCATTCTGTCCACATTAGCTTCTGTGAGACTTCTGGAAGAATGGGAGGAAGACGATATGGAGAGAGATCTTAAATTATGGTATCTTTCCAGGAAAAGGGATGGGAGCTGAGAGGGTACAGGATCCAAGGAAGACCAGGTTAATCCCCTTCTACTACCTCAGCCCACCTTCCTTTTTCTCTGCATTCTCTCTTACCACCCTGTATACCTATGAAACCTCACCAAGAATTCTCCCCCATCATCCTAACCTTAGTCTACGTTCTTCTTTCTGTCTCTCTAACCCCCTCTAAATTTATAATTTTATGCTATTTCTCCCCTTCTTTAAGTAAAACTATTTATATACTCTAGTGTAAATCTATTCTCATGTTAATGTGATGCTAAGTACATTAACCATTATCTTCTCAAGTAATCTATTGTTAATATATTGTAATATCTTAGCAGTTAAGTTATATTTTAAGCAAAACTCTAAGTAACTGGCCATTTTTTTCTTTCTTCAACTCTAATCTGCTTGTAATGGATTGTGCAAAGTCTTTACTAACTTTATTGATTCAAAAATTGTATTCTATCATTGTATGTACCTAAATACATTGTGTTAAGTCTTAACCCCAGTCAGACTATCCTAGTTAATGCATGTCAAATAAATAAACAGAAACATAAAATAAAATAAATAATAAATATCTAGTTCTAGGTAGCTGTTTTGATTCAGGATGTGCTGTATCCAAAGAAGTCGGATACAAAGACTTGCCTTTACGATCCAACGTTTTTTGGGTTTTCTTAAATAATTCTGGAGTCAAATCTGAAGAGGACTGAGAGGATCCAGGTTGTCCAGAATGCCTTTTCCTGACTTCTTTTTTATCTGTCTGGTAGGCTCCAATAATCGATTCTCCAAAGGCCGAAGGAAGAAGGCCCTTGAGAATAAGTTTGTTTATCCTGTCTAGGAATGCTCTGGGACTGAATGCTTTACAAATGGAACAAGAAGACTGTACATGATCCGAACCCAAGCAGCAGACACATGAATCATGGGCATCTGATAATGGAATTTTATGCCTGCATTTGCCACACTTTTCAAAACCTGTTTATCTGCCATTTTAAACAACTAGATACAGTGAAAAAAAAACCACTCAATAGAAAAAAGGGAGCTAAAGTAGAAATAACAATTTTTTTTAGTTTATACAGAAAAGGAAAAGGATACCAACAATGTTATTTTATAAGGATTACCAAAACGGTAAGAGGCAGATTACCAACAATGGTAAATAAGGACTACCACACAGACAGGAAAAGGAATAGCCACAAAGATTTATGTTAAATATGTAGGCAAAGGGAGGATAAAGAGAAACTTAGCAAAATAAAGTAGTTCTGAAAAAATAAAAAGTATATGTAGAAAAGGTAACTTATACTTTAAAGAATGCCCAAGAGCTCCAGCAACCACTTCTGTACACAATGGTGGCAAATGAATCTGGAGAAACAGGGGGACTGCTGCATTGTGGGTAAGAGAGGAGCTTGAGAGCTTGTAGCCTCCATGAGCTGTGAAAAATGGCTTAGTTGGGATTCAAGGATAGGATCCTAACCCATATGTTGAGGAATGAATGAAAATTTACATCATCAGATCAAAAAGTTACTCAAATTTGTAAATAATTTTAGCTTTATCCAAATAGTATCTGAGCTGTCTATACAAATCCAAGGTAGGAAGAACCTTCTCAATGGCAGACTGAGGAGAAGGCAAGTGAATAGAATGATTAAGGGACAACTC
Source organism: Protopterus annectens (assembly GCF_019279795.1). Lineage (NCBI taxonomy): Eukaryota > Metazoa > Chordata > Ceratodontiformes > Protopteridae > Protopterus > Protopterus annectens. Next base: position 1,839,527,634 of record NC_056741.1, read on the forward strand.
ATTGACCACCTTAGGCATAAAAAAATAATTAGTACAAAGAGACACCCCATCTCTGTCAAAAAAAATAAGAAAGGAGGGGCAGCCATTAGAGCCTGAAGTTCACTTATCCTCTTGGCTGAAGTGGAAGCCAAAAGACACTTTTCAAAGTACAATGTTTTAAGGAAGCTGAAGCAGCAGGCTCAAAAGAAGCCAGAGTAATTTTTTCAAGAAAAAAAACTGAGGTCCCAGGAAAGAAGAATAGGCTTCCCGGGAGGCCTGATATGACACCTTTAAGAAACTTCTTGACCTCAAATCTAGAGGCCAGAGAAGGAAACAAGGGCAGACAAGCAGAAATTGCTGATAGGTGAGATTTAACTGAGGAATATGCCAACACAGCATGCAGCAAATCACACAAATTAAAGAGAACCATAGGAACATGCACAGATAAGGGATTCTGGTTTTGAGACAGGCACCAGATAGAAAAAAACTCCTTCATTTGGACAAATATGATTTCCTGGTAGTGGGTTTCCTGGCATCATGAAGGATCCACAGCACATCCTCAGAAAAGATGTGCCTAGAAGTGATAAAAACCATATCACCCACAGTGTCAGTTGAAGAGTGGATGAATGAGTTTGGATAAGAGACCCCTTGCCTTGTGTGAGAAGGTCCACCCGGTGAGGTAACTTGTGATGACTGCTCCTGGACAGGTGAAAGAGAAGGGGAATCAGTGGTCTCTGAGCCAAAAGAGAGTCACCAGCAAGATTCTTGAGGAGTCCTTCATGATCATTTGCAGGACCCTGAGAAGGAGAGGAGAAGAAGGATAAGCATTATAGCAGCATTCTCTATCAAGAAATAGATATTGCATCCACCATCCAAGTCAGAGGAGTTGGGACTCTGGGACAGAATCAAGGAAGTTGCCTGTTCAGAGAGGAGGCAAAAGGCTCCACTTGAGGAATACCCCACTGATATACAATGTCAAGAAACACCTTCCTGTGAAGCATCCATTCATGAGATTGTCTCCTGGACCTGCTCAGAGAGTCTGTTACAGGGCTGTGTTCTGAAGGGATGCAGAATGCCTGAAGGGTTATCTGATGGTGGATAGCATAGCCCCAGGCCTGAAGACCTAATCTGCAAAGAAGATAAGAATATAAGGCCTTGTACCCTCCTACTTGTTGATGTGCCACATTACTGTGGTACTATCTGTAAAGATCTTTAGAGGGCCTGGAGTTCAAAGGGAAAGGATGGCCTGTGGATCAAGAATTAGCATCCTCATATCTTTTAAGTTGATGTGATCTGACTTCTGATGAAGAAGCCACAGACCCTGAACCCTCAATTTGTTGGAGAAGGCTCTCCACCCCTGACCTGAAGCATCTGTGAACATCACTTGAGTAGAGGTAGGAATGCGAAAAGGCAGGCCTGGATAAAGAGAGATTTTGCTGCATCCACTAATGAAATTTAAGTCTGAAACAGGGCAGTAGAGGAGGATTGCAATGCTGGAGCTAAACAGCTTTGAGGTACCACTGAAGCTTTCTCATATCAAGCCTTTCAAAAGGAATCATGAGGATCGTAAATGCCATGAACCCCAAGGCTCTGAGAAATTCATTTGCAGGAATGAGAGAAAGCAGGAGCAGAAACTGGAAGCAGACTATTAGAAACAAAACTTTGGGAGATGGAAGAGAGGTCAACACTGGAGCAGTCTGGATTCTGCAATGCAGAAAAATGTGGTCTTGAGGAGGAGTCAGAATTGACTTCTTGAGAATGATGGTAAATCCCAGACTGTGCAGGAGAAGCACAATAAAGTGTAGATCCTGAATTAGCTAGGACTGGGAAGAAGCTTGAAGAAACACATTGCCCAGATATGGGATTATTTGAATTCCCCAAAGCCCGCAAAAGGCGGTCACAGAGGCCTTACATTTGGTGAGTACTCTTGAGGCTGTAGAAAGTCCAAAGGGCAAAGCATAGAACTGAAAGTGAGAGGAAGAAAACATCTTGAAGACAGTATGAATGGGGATATGAAGTTACATGTCCTTTAGGTCTAGAGAGAACAAAAATGCTTGGGGAAGCAACATGGGAACAAATCTGGAGGGAAAGCATCCTGAAAGAAGAAACCTTTAGAAAGGTGTTGAGAAAGGACAGGTCTAGGATAGGTCTCCATGACTTCTCTTTTTCTGGGAACTAGAAACATCCTAGAATAACATCCTGTTCCTCTTTGTGATTCTGAAATGGATTCAATAGTTCCTTGATCTAAAATATCTTGCAGAACCACAGAAAAGTAAGGAGGCTGAAGAAGACCTGAAAAGTGGGAAGGGATTTCCACACCATAAAATAATTATGACCGATAATAGAAAGGATCCAAGGGTCTGAAGTAATCTGTTGCCAAACATGGAGAGATAGACAGAAAGCCTGAAAGATAGGACTCAGAGGAGGGACAATATGACTGAGAGGAGGGGAGGGGGAGAAAATATGTCAGATGGAAGCAGATTTATACTGAAAAGGAGGCTTTTGTCTCTCAGAAATCTCACTGGGTTTAACAGAAAACATTGGCTTGGAAACCCTTTTTCCTTAGGGGGTTGACAAGGTTGCCTATGAACAAAGGCAGAACTAGAAGGATAGTTTCTCTGAAATTTGGGAATATGGGAAACAAATTTGTTTAGGGTCCTGCATAACTTTACCTGGTCAACAGCAGCAGCAGTACCAAAAAGACTATGATTGTCCAAAGGAGCATCACTAAACAATTCCTGGGCAAAATCCTGCCAGTCTTTCTGATGCTCTTTAGCAATGGGTGGTACATGTTTAGTTTTCTGCATCATATTCAATTTGATGTCAGCTTTGACCAACCCAGCAGGGTCACAGCCATGCCTAGACTCAATAAGGGTACCTCTCTAACTAGGATTTGGAGAATCCCCAGACCATTTAGAAATGATCATCCGTGGTTCCCCCTCAATGTCTGTGACTGATGTTTGCATAGCCTCAGCGGACATGTGAGAAGCAGGTTCCATGCTGGCCTCCAGCAGGGTTGCATCAAAGGGAAACAGCATCTGCACTGCAAGGTCTTTGGGGTTTTTATCCACCTTGAGAGAGATACCCGGTGGAGGGTGGATGGCAGCAGAATCAAACACAGACTTTTTACTCTTCTTTTTAAAAGATGTCTGTAGCTCTGGGTGGGCAAGATTTGGCCATGATACCCTGAGTCACAGCTTAAGACATTAGTTTTCCAGGTAACTGGACAACAAAGGCAGGCAGATGTGAGCAGTTTTCTGAACAAAAGCCTGACAAATGGTACACTTGGGTATGGTTGTGCATAGCACCTAAGCAGAGCAGACACTTCTTGTATCTATCTTTATTGGTAATTTGCCTTGTAAGCAGGGTTTAGGTATATGGGAAGGCCCTTTTTCTTGCTTTTCCTGTTGGTCTGAGATTTTTTTACTGTATTGTTATTTATTTATTTACTTTTTGAGTAGGTCTGTTATCTCCTTTAAAAGGATAGATTTGTTTTAGTTGTTGGAATCATTCTAGTCACCAAGGTTTGTTGGCTTTCCACAGAGAATGAGCATGTTTCATATTTTGTATTAATTTGCTTTCACTGATGGCACAGAGTGCTAGAGCCCTGGTTCTGATGTTTATGACCTGAGTCTGATTTGAGGTTCAGGTAAGTGACAGCACAGGAAAGGGAGGATGAGTGAGCCCCATTTTAGAGGGGATGGAGTGCATATGTGCAAGGGCATATACATGTTAGATTTCCATGGAGACCTAAGAAACTTCCAGTGCCTCCTGTGGGTGGGTGGGGTTTCTTAGTGTTGTGTTCCAGTTGCAGAAGTGAAAGGTTGTTGCGGCACTGATACTTATTACATGTCTAACTATGGGCTGCTGCTGGGTGGGCACAGGGGACAGGGTTTAAAGAAAAAAATAAACACCCCTGATGGCCCCTTTCAGTCTTGCCCCCTGTAATGGGGAACAAATTGGCTGATTGGTCATTGGGGCTGATGACTGTGATTAGGACAAAGTGCCCCCCCCAAAAAAAATTAAAGTTGAAATACTGCTATATTTGTTATTTTCTGCTGCATTTTTGCTTTTCTGCAAAGAGGTTTTTGGTTTGTACTTTAAGGTTTTCTTGGAAGGGTGAAACAGTTCCCCTATACATATATTTTTGTGCAGTACTTTATTCATATTTAACTTTTTTATTTTCTATTACTTTTAAAACTTAGGGAAAGTGATTTATGTAGTTTATGATCTGATGAAGTCTAGTAAGTAAGCAAAAGCACTTATAATGGTTACACTTCAAAAGATCGAATGGCTGAAATATAGAAGACCATGTGGTCGAGGCCATATGATCAATATTTAAGAAGATCGATCTTCTGAAATTGTAACAAAAAAAAAGAACAGTTAAAGAAGACAGTAATGTGGGTGGGGGCAAGCCCCCTGCACTCCCATGTGGGGGGCTGCACCCCCACACCCCCTACTTAAATATACCAACTCAGAGATCATGCTACAGCAGGGAATAGGAAAATCTCCCATTTCGCACTGTATTAACAGTGTAGCGTGATCTCAGAGTTTGTATATTTACATTGTGGGGTGTGGGGGCGCCCCCCACATGGGGGGTGCAGGGGGACTTGCCCCCCTGCATTACCATCTTCGTTAACTGTTTTTTATTTTTGTTACAATTTCAGAAGATCAATCTTCTGAAATATCGGCCATATGGTCTTCGATATTTCAGCCGTTCGATCTTCTGAAGTGTAACACTTATAATACATGATAAAGCTAAGCTCTTTCTACACCCAAGTCTGGTCAAATTTTTTATTTTAAAACATTTGTGACTTTTGAAGTTTTTGGACTGTTTTTAACTGTGAATGCTGGATTTTAGTTAACTGTCCTGTTTTTGTAACAAAAAAGTGAACACAGCATGATACTCTCACTCTGGGCTCAGCTACTCTCCTTACATCTCTTATTATGTTTACAAATCTAGGTTGAGCAATTCTTGTCCTGATCAAGTCTAGAACAAGAAATTTTATGACCTGTACAATAGCTTCTTACTTGCTACTGATTTTTACAACAAAGTCAGTTTTTTCAGGAAGCATTTTTCCACTGAACAATACCAATTTGGTGGTGGTGTTCTACAGGAAGAGCTTATTACAGCCTAAGCTGCCTTTCATAGGTTCATAGGTAGGTACTAGGCTATCGGCCCAAGGGCCTACATAAGCCTAGCCAGCAAGGTTCCATAGCTTACGCCACCCAAGAAAGTTATTTTCCTGTGCCACTGTCCAGCAGACACACAGAAGTGATCCCCGGGGTGTATTTCCTATTTCCCATCCACTCATCAAGATTTTTCTTGAAGAGTGCTAATGAAGAACTTTGCTTGACATAGATGGGTAGCTTGTTCCAGAGTATAGGAAGTCTCTGGGACAGGAATCTATCCCTCCAGCGTGTCCTGTTTATTGTGGTGGCAAGGTTTAGGTCCCTAGAGCATGTAGCTCAGAGGGATTGGGATTTCTTTAGCTGTAGCATGTCCAACAGCTCTGGGTTTAACATAGCTTTATATGTTAGGCAGAGATCACCTCGGAGTAGGTGATATGCTACGGAGTAAAGCTGGAGTTTTTTGAAGTAGTCAGTGTAGGGCATTTGTTTGAGGCCAGTAATCCTCTTTGTGGGGTATTTTTGTGGCCTTTCCAGCTGCTGCAGATGTCTTGTGCGGTACATTCCAAAAGGGGCACTGTACTCTATAATGGGTCTAATGAGTGACGAGCAGTGGGGAACAATGACCTCTTTTTTCCTGGATCAGAACCCTTTTATGATGAGGTATGCCATGTAGAAGGACTTCCTGACTACTGTGCCGATGTGACTATCAAAGGAGAGACTACTGTCCACCTGGGTCCCAAGGTCTCTTATCACGCATTCGGTGTTAAGTAGATTGCTGCCTATGTGGTAGTTCATGGGTACAGAGTTCTTACCAAAGAGGATGACACTGCACTTTTTGGCATTGAGCTTGAGGCCATGGCTCTGACACCAGGCATCTGTCTCAGTGAGGCCCTTCTGTAGGATGTCCACATCATTTCGGGACTTGACTATGGCTCCTAGTTTGCAGTCATCTGCAAACTTCGTTAGTCAGAGGCCTTCTGTGTTAGCCTGTACTTCAGAGAAGTAGATACCAAACAGGAGAGGTCCCAGGATGGAACCCTGTGGTACTCCACTTGTCACTGTTTTGAGGTCAGATTAGGAGTCTGCAACTTTTACAGCGTGGGTTCTGTCAGTTAGCCAGTTGGCAACCCATCTTGTAATGTAGGGATTTATACCTAGTTTAGTGAGTTTAGCTATAATTCCAGAATGGGGGATGGTGTCGAAAGCCTTGGCGAGGTCAAGACAGGCTGTGTGAACCACCTTACCCTCATCTACGGCTTTGGTGACTGCCTCAAAGAAGTCGATCAGGTTCAGAAGGCATGATCTGCCTTTCACAAACCCAAACTGGGTGGGATCCAGAGTTTGGAGATTACCAATGTCTTTGTTTATGAGTTCCATGATGATACATTCCATGGCCTTGCAGACCAGGCTCATCAGGCTAATAGGTCGATAGTTCCCGGGATCATTGGTGGCTCCCCCTTTGTGGAGTGGGATAACTGTTGCTGTGCATCATTCAGTGGGTACAAAGCCTGATGCGAGGCTATTATTGAACATGGTGCTTAAGTGGGAAGCCAGTTCATTCTGAAGTTCATGTAAAACGCAGCCTGGGATGTTGTCCGGTCTCATGAATGCTGTGTTTTTGGCTTTAGAGAGTGCAGCTTTTACCTGCGTAGTTGTGATTACAGGGACTCTGCATTCTTCCTGTATAGATATGGGCCCTTTAGGGGGTGAGAGGGGGGTAAAGTTAGCACTGAAGTCATCCTGTAATCAGTACTTGAAACCTTTCACTGAGTTGAATGAACACTAAAGTTTCATTAGCACACTATATGACTTTGGCTCATTCACAATGGCCATACATATTGTCCGAAGGCAGTGAACAAGAAAAGCAAAGGTCAAGCAAGGACTGCTGGGGGACACCTATAATGAAATCCAAAGGCTTGGAAATTAGTGTTCCACTTAATCCTCAATGATTTACTGGAAAGGTGGTCACTGAGCCATCTTAAAGAGTTGCAGCCAACATAAACAAGTCTCTCAGTAAGTAGACTGTGGATAACCAGTGTCAAAAGCCTTACAACAGCTCAAGTAAGGGTACACCAATAGTCTTCTCGCCTTTCAGCCACTTCAGTTAAGCATAATCCATGATCCTTACTACTGCTACTGCTTGTGCCTTTGATAGGAAATAATCCATGCCAGGGGCTGAGTGAAGATGGTTACGTTCCAAGTGTTTTGAACGTATCTGCATGCACATCTTACGCTGCTACCCTTATGCAAACAGACAATAGCTATTTCTTTGCAAAGAAGAGGAATCTGCCCATCTGAGATGAATCTGTTCACTAAAAAAAAATGATCTGGCCACATATTCTAAGGGCAAGAGCAGGCATACAATCGAGATACCATTAACTCATTCCCTCCAATGGAGCTCTGGAACTTTGCATTGTAACTTTCAATGGGTGCAGCCTAAGCTTTTTGATTTAATCAAATTATTTCCTCACATTTTAAACAAATGTTCTTATCTCTGCAACCACAGGGGTTACTAAAGAATTGCAAATGATAAACTGTTCAGCATAATTTCTTTTTATAGTGGTAGTACTCTTTAGGTTCTAAGTTTTAAAGTGGAATTTATGTAACAGTAAACATATTAGCTATCAAGGGTGTAATATTTTGTAAACAACTTACAATATTTCAACAACAACTTAAGTTACGTACATACTGTCTTGCAGCATTTTGTTCATCCAGCTGACAACTTTCAAATTAGGCTAAGCAGTTCTATGCTACTTGGTTGTCAAGTTATTTAAAAAAACATGACATTTACAACAATATAAATTAAATATTATACAAACAAAAATGAATATATTTTTACCTACACTAGACAGAGGTCAAATATTGTAACAGCTGTGTTTGCCATTGCATATGTTTTAAGATGAACTATTTTAATACCTTATATGTAGCATGGTTTTGGAATTATTAATGGAAATAGGAAAAAGCAATAGTTGATGCTCACAGGCATCAATAGGATGTAACTGCAGAAACACCTGGAGGTGTCACCCAGCTGTAATGAGTTAAAAAGAAGTTATGGACTCACCATAATGTTCCATCAGTGTTGTCCATTTTAATTCTTCCTCAATTGTTGGGTTCAGATCCAATCCTTAGATCCAACTTGTCCGCTTCTTCCACCTCGTGGATCACTGAAACTCTCAAGCTCCTCCCTTTACCCATAATGCCCCAGACAACTAACATACTTCAACTGTTTGGACAGAGTCTCCAGCTACCTGAATCATGGGTGACCTTTAAGGAAGGTTATTCCTGAGCAAGGATTAGCAGCTTCACAAATATCACCTAAAGAAGTTTTAGAAAAAAAAGCTGAAGCTGCTGCCATAGATCTGGTGGAATGGGCTTTTGTGGGTTTTGGTAAAGGCAAACCCACTTTTCTGTAAACAAAAGTAATACAATCAGTCAACCCTTTGACTAAAGGTACTTTAGAAAATGGTTTGCCAAATCTTGATTCCAAAAAGGAAACAAATAATTGTCTGGATTTTCTCACATGCTTGGTTGTGTGAAGACAGAAATGTAACTGTGAACATCCAATAGGTGTAACATATATTCTCCTTTATTTGAAAAATCTGGAAAGAATATTGGAATATTTATAATCTGATTAATGTTGGACTCTGACACTACCTTGGTCTGGAAAGATATTCTATCATGTGGAAAATCAAATAAGGGGGATTAGATGACAGGGCCTGTAATTCCGACACCCTTCTGACAGAAGTAATAGCAACCAAGAAGATAGTTTTTCCAGGTCAGAAATTTTAGTTCACACTAGCTGATGGGTCAAAAGGGGAGTTAAGTTAAAGTTCGGAAAAACAATAGTTAAATCCTAAGTAGGAGTTGTTGTGTCTTTCAGCTTTTCCCGGTTAGGGGTCACCACAGCGGAACTCCGGTCCGCTAATGATTGGCAGTAGATTTTTACGTGCCGAGTTGCCAGCCCTGACACACAACCTTCAACAAAGGTATGCCCATTCACGCATGTCTCCACACAGAAGACGCTCTAGCTGAGAATAGAACAGGACATCATACTGTGAGGCGACAATGCTACCGCAGCACCACCATTGCAGATAAATCCTAAGCAGGAGTAGGATCTTTTAATGGGGGTCTAATTAGTAGATATGTTCCTCTAAGGAAAGGCTTTGCAAAGCTTGAAGGAAGCTAAGGTAGAGTTATTTACTCCTACATGAAAACTGAAATGGCTTCTAATTGTATTCTGACAATTGATGAGCTACCCCTTCATTGAAAATCATAGCTGAAAAGTCAAGAACCTTCGAAATTGGAGCTGAAAAGGGATCTAAATCCTTTTTATGAGCCTAAAATACAAATTTCTTCCATTTACTTTTGTAACCTTTTCTAGTGGAAAATTTGTGGGATGATAAAAGGATATGATGGACAGGGGAGGAGAGCCTGGGTTGTCTAGCAATCAATGGAAGTGGAGAAACCATGTGGTCAACTTGAGGCCCAAAATGTCTAGATGAGTCATGTCTGTTGGGTGAGACAGTGGGTCTGGAGTTGGATCCAGAATCGAAGGTGGGTGCACAAGATGAGGCCAAAGGAAGGAAAACAGATTGATGAGGCAGTAAGGTGCAATCAGGATAACTGTACTCTTCAATTGAGATGCTTTTGGATAAATTTGGGAATGAGGGAGTGGGGTAAGCATAGAGGAGACCAGAGGGCCAAACGTGAAGTACAGCATCTCTCAGAGTCTCCCCTACTTGGGGGGATCAGGACAAAGAACCTGCTGCACTTGTTCATAGGTTCATAAGAAAATACTAAGCTAGCTGCCCTTGTGGCCATTTTAAGCTTAGCAAATGTTCCTTTTAAAGGTGAGAATCAAACCCTGTACTTTGTGATTGTAATGTAAACACCGTAATCATTACACCAAACCCCAATCCTAAGACTTTATACACCACTATGTGTTAGGTATATAGCCTAGTATTTACCTATGACCTTGTATCTATCAGCCTTCAGACTGCTACAAGTCTAGCCAATAACCAGTGGTCAAAACCAAACCCTGCACCTTACATCTGTATGGTTAAGACCTTAACCAATTTGCTAACCCCCCTTTTGAGGGGAGATGCAAAGATACTGCAGCATGGTTGGCCCTATCAATGGAAAATCCTTTCTGCCACATTCATGTTGAGAGACCACTCATGAGGCATAAAAATCAACCTGTTTAACTTGAATGCAATCACGCTGGAATTCTCTGGAATCTGTGTTGCGATCAGAAAATGATTGGATGAGATTGCCCATTGTCATACTCTCATAGACTCTTGACAGAGGGAGTAAGATCAGGTTTCACCCTTGTTTACTGATATACCAGACCACTGATGTACTGTCTGTCAAAATCTCAACAGCTCTGGTTGGAAGAGTGTCTTGGATGGCCTGTAATGCTAGAAGGACAGCTCTCATTTCCAGGACATTGATATGCGTTTTGGCCTCTTCAGGGGACAATGTGCCTTGGACCGTCCTTCCCAAGAAGTGTCCCCCCAACCAATCTGAGAGATATCTGTTGTCACTGTGACCTTGGGTTGAGGGAGAATAAAGGGACAGCCTTCTGGTATATTGGAATGGATCCACCAAAGAAGGTAATTTTTGCAAGCTTGCATTATTTTGATTTGGATAAAGGTTGTTGAACAGACCATCGAGTTGTGAGTGTCTGCTGAAGGATTCTCATAAGGTACCTTGCTGGTGGTACAAGAATGATTGCCGCTGACATAGATCCCAGTGCTTGAAGTATCAGACGAGCTGAAGAAGAAGAGTTTTGAATGATCTTTTGATCTTGAACTGTTTAAATCTGGGACAGAAGAAGAGAAGCTATTTTGAGTGGTCGTATTGAACAGAGCACTGACAAATTCCAATGTCTGAGTTAGCTTGAGTTCAGATTTGCTGTAGTTGTTGAGATCCCCTGGTGAGGGCATAAATGGAGGAAGTAGTCCCGGGCTTGAATTAAATGATGCCTTGTTGGAGCAATTATAAGCTTGTCATCTAAACATGAAAACACCCAGAATCCATGCAGTCTCAAGTGAGCTGCAAGTACTGCCTTACACTTGGTAAACACCTTGGGGGCTGTGGAGAAACCAAAGTGCAGTGCTCTGACTTGGTAAGGACTAGCTCCCAGCCAGAAGAATAGATATCACCTGAACTGTTCATTTTTATATGATAGTATGCATCTTGAAGATCTATCGAGCACATCCAGTTCATAGGTTCATACTAGGCTATCTGCCCTAGGGCATTTATAAGCCTAGCCAGAGTTGTGTGGCTTTCACCACCCCTTAGGTTGAAGAATACTATACCCATTAGTTTGCCGTGCCTCTGTCCAGCAGTGATGCAGAGATGATCCCCAGGGTAAATCTCATCCACTGGTCAAGATTCCTCTTGAACAGAGCCAGCGAGGTGCTCTGTCTCACATGGACTGGGATTCTGTTCCACAGCATAGGGAGTCTCTGGGTGATGAATCTGTCCCTCCAGCACATCCTATTTATATCCGTGTTGAGGTTTAAGTCTCTTGCTCTTGTGGCTCTGGTGGATTTGGATTTTTTGAGGTGAAGCATGTCCATTAATTCCGGGTTGGACATGGCCTTGTATGTCAGGCACAGGTCACCTCTGAGCAGACGGTATGTGACTGAATAGAGCTGGAGTTTCTTCAGTCGGGCAGCATATGGCATATTTTTGAGCCCCTTTATCCTTTTGGTGAGGAACTTTTGGGGTCTTTCCAATTGCTGCAGGTGTCGGGTAAGATAGGAAGTTGTCCTTGTGCAGAAATGGAAGAATGGACTGAACCGTGACCACCCAGAATTTTGTATACCAAATTGATCGGTTTAGTTTGCTGAGATCCAAGACTGGATTCCAGTCCCCTGTTTTCTTTGGCACTAAAAAGAAACTTGAATAAGTTACAGACTCTTTCTGGTCTTGGAGGACCCTCTTGGATGACTCTTTTTCCTAGCAGTTTATTTCTAGTGTGGCTTCCTCCCTTTGATTGGGTGGAACAGCGAGAATTTTGCTTGATACCAATGGTGGTGGATAGGAAAATAGTATTATATAACCTCTGGATATTATCCCCTGCAATACCCATGAATCTGTAACTTCTAGCCAGGCTCTCTGGTGCAGGGATGGACAACCCCCAACTGCTTCCAGAAATGGGAAGTCAGATCTCCTTTCAGGAGAGCTGATAGGATTTGTCAGAGAAAGTATCCCTAAATGCAAAACCACAAAAGGCGGCAGAAATTATATCCAAAACAACACAAGCAAACTGCAAATAAGATCCCAGTTTATTCTTCAACTTTAGCACCTCGACTTAAACAGTCTTCAAGAAGTATACACACAAGTACTAAGGATTCACCTTAAATACCCACTAGAATCAATTAATAAATCAATTAAAAAACAATTAAATAAGCAATTAAATCAAACACTTTCAATTAATTTCACAATTAAGACCATGTGGAACTAAGGTATTATATTTAAGAATAAAGACTCTTTAAATAACAATTTATCTTTTAACATAATACCATCTCTTAACTTTATAAAATTTTTTTCTAAAACAGTAGCCTGTAGTAACTTATAGTCACTATTGTGACATTCTTTCAAATGGACAGCAATGCAACTTTATATTTTACATTTTTTAATATCTCTAACATGTTCCTGCACTCAGCACTTAAACATTCATTTACTTTCACCTATATTTTATTTTATTTTTATTTATTTAATTTAACATTTGTTGACCGGGAAAATTACAAGGACAACGCAAGGCATATACAATTCCTTCAGTAGTACATAAAAAATTCCCTAAGACATTAAAATTCTTACTTCCAATTTTATCAAAAGTTTGAACCACCAACTCACAAACACTGCATTTCCCACAAGGGAAAGTTCCTATAGGTCGTGGATTTAATATTAAATTTTCTTCAGGGGCAATAAAATACGATTTTATCAATTTATTCGCTAAACTGGCTACTTTTTTATAAGAAAAAACAGGATGATAGTTCAACACCTTTTTTTAACTTTTCTTCTCTTAACAAAAATTTCCAATAATATTTAACCTGTTCTTGTATCTGTTCACTAAGAGTATTATAAGTCATAACCACATAAAGATTATAGTTGTACATTTTTACTAACTTGTATATATCTCATGTGATTAGATTTATTACCTATAAATTCATAACTTTTGTAGATTTTATCCAAAGCATCAAAAATAGTGAACAACGAATAACCTCTCTATAGGAACATTTGGGAGGTGGAGAAAATAGCTTTAGATAAATCTCTAACATTATTACAAATTCTATGCAGCTGCAACAATTCCCCTTGTAGTAGGGAATTAATTAAATGAGTGGGATGAAAACTAGAACCATGTAAAAATTGCCCCCACCTTGAAATTTTCTAAATACTGAAGTAAAAATTTCATCTCTATCAGTGCCTACCAGATGTACATCTAGAAAATCAATTTATTTTCCAAACTGTAGACCATCAAAGGACAAATTGTATTGGTTACATTGTAGATCAGCAACAAAGCCCTGAACTGTCTCTATGCCATCCTGACATACAAAAATAAGATTGTCAATATATCTGTAATATTTTAAAAATTCATGTTGGTAAATGTATTTTCTTTCAAACATAGCTAGAAACAGGTTGGCATAGGTGGGGGGCAAAAGGTGCCCCCCATGGCTGTACCTTGTAACTGGTGGAAAATCTGTTCATTAAAAGAAAAATAATTGTTGGTTTAATGAAATTCTATCCACTCGATAACATCATTTGATAAAGGACAGTCTTCCAAAATAGAATGCAGGGCTGTAATACCATCAGTATGTTTAATATTGGTATATTGGCTGGTGACATCCTAAGTTACCCAATACATTCCAGAATTCTAATTAATCAAAGAAATTTTAGTAAGAAAATCAAAAGTATCCTTAATGTACAAATCTAATTGTTGTACATAAGGAAATAAAAAATCATGTAGAACTGTACCAATATTATGTAGGAAGTATTTAGTTGCCGCCACTATGGGTCTACCTGAGGGATTCATCCCATCCTTATGCAACTTCAGTAGACAATAAAAAGTTGCCTAAGTGCATTTCTCTACATTCAACTTTTTATTTACATCTTCCCTAGTTAAATAACCTAAACGCCCTTTGGCTAATAATGCTTCATATTGCTTTAATGCTCCATAATAAATTTCATTATCAACAGCCTTATAAATTCTTGTATCCTGTAGGTGTGAATAACACATCTTAAGATATTGTCTATAGTTTAAAATCACAATTTTATTCTCTTTATCAGCTGGTTTTATAATTAAATGTTTATTATCTACCAGTTCCTTAAGTGCTGTCCATTCAGATTTAGTTAAATTATAACAGACAGAAGATTTGTCATGTCTAAATTCACTATAAATCAGTTCCACAGAAAAACGTAACACAGCCATAACATTTTTAACACTTTCATTACTAAAGGAAGGTATAAAACTACTTCTACATTTAATACCAGATGTACTAAGTAAAGAATAAGCATTATGGTTAGTGTTGCTATCTATTTCATTATACAAGAAACTTTCAGAATCACAGGAATACAACGATTCATCTTCAGATGTATCCATATCAGTATTATGTGTATTCACATAAATAATATTTTAACTGCAGTTTTTGTGACAATTTAAACAATTCCTGTTCAATAATATGCCAACATGGTAAAACTGTTGGTACAAATTTTAACCCCAAATTTAATACCCCTAGTTGTTCATTTGTTAAGCAACACCCAGCTAAATTAGTAACCAATGATACCTCACTGATAGCAGCATAATTACTGCCATCTACTATGTTAAATGAGGACTCTTTTTCCTAGCAGTTTATTTCTAGTGTGGCTTCCTCCCTTTGACTGGGTGGAACATTGAGGATTTTGTTTGATACCAGTGGTGGTGGATAGGAAAATGGTATTACATAACCTCAATATATTATCCTCTGCACCACCCATGAATCTCTAACTTCTAGCCAGACTCTTTGGTGCAGGGATAGACAACCCCCAACTGCTTCCAGAAATGGAAAGTCAGGCCTCCTTTCAGGAGAGAGCTGATAGGATCTGTCAGAGAAAGTATCCCTAAATCCCTGGTTATGCGGACCACCTCTGTCGTGGGGAAAGGGTCTTCAATTAGAGCTTTCCCTCTACCCCTGGGGGAACGTGGATCTTGGAAGGGACCCTGAGATTTTTTGAACCACATTTTCCATCCACCTTGTTAGTTACTAGAAAAGGTCCATTGAGAGGTCAGAGAACGTACACCTGCAGCAGACAGGGTTTTTCTTTCCTGCACTCACCTAGAGAATGTATCTTTAACTTCGGGACCAAATAAAGAACTTGCATCAAAAGGAGCACTAACAAAGGAAGATTTGAAAGGTTTCACAAAGTCACACAAGTGCATCCAGGCATGTCTTCTGATGGAAATACAAGAACTCACTGCCCATGAGGTACCTTCAGCCACATGTGAGATGAGCCTTATGGGCGAGTTTGAAATGGACTGAAGGGTAGCCAACTGCGAGGATACAGTGCTCTCTACCTCAGAGGATATGGTCCCAGAGAAGGACTTGGAAAGTTCTTTAATCAAATCCCTCTGATGGTTCGTAAAATGTGCCAAGTAATTCAGTGACCTATGAGCGAAGGTCGATGAAGCACAGACATGCTTCCTGAATCAGTCCAGTAACCTAGACTACCTGTTAGGTGAGTGGACAGAGGAACTTTGTTCTGCTGGTTCCTTCTTGGTGGCCACCACTACAACAATGGCATCAACTGGTACTCCCTTACTCCAATATGTGCGATTCTTTGCTGGTGCCAGGATCCTATCTGTTCTCTTACGGATAGGCTCAATCATGCCAGTCTCCTTCCACAGTCGACACCTATCCAGAGACCAAATTACTGAGCTCATTGATGGGTGGAGTCACCCGGGAGGTAGAGGGGCCACAGCCAAAGGCCTCCAGGAACACTGACTCTGCTTGGGAAAGGTTATTGGGGGACCAACAACCCCTTTGTTTTAGGAACTCTTAAGATGTCTCCAAATGACATGTCATCAGGTTGTGATTTGGGGGACCCTTCCCCTTCATCAAAGTCTGTATCCCTTATGACAGACTCTTGCAGAGAGTCTAAGTGCCTCCTTTTACACTTCTGTGGGATGCTCAGGTTAAGTGTCAGAAGAGATTACTATACCTTGCTGGGTTGTCTGGAGACTGGTTTGGGCTGGCTGCCCCAATGGAGTTGGTGACTGCGGCAATGGATGCAAAATGGAATGGAACTGGGTAGTCAAAACAGAACAGGTAAGAGAAGTTCGAACTCTGGGAAAAAAGAAAGCTCTCTCCACTACCTTGAAGAAAGAATGCCTTTGGAGAAGAGGATACGAACGGATCTGATAAGGCATGCTTATGGACCGTCGGTTCCCTTTTTCCTGAAGGCAAACTACTAGAGGAAGGAGTCTGGGCCAAGCTGTCCAGTGCAAAAGCTCTGAGGGGCAGAGATGGCTCTAACAACTTTGGAGTCAAGTCCAACACCCCAGAGTTGGCGCAAACAGTACAGCTTTTTGAGTTGTCCAGCTCCAAAGTATTTGGTGCCGGACCACTCAGAGAAATCATCAGAGTCAAAGATGCCAACATCTTCGGATCCGAGGTAGATGGCTCTGAAACCAAACGTCAGATCAGAGAAGAAACTAATAACGGAGGAATGATGGGATCTGACAATATCTGTGGTGAGTGGATCTGTGGAGATTTTGTCCTTGCTCTAACCCAGACTGATGCTTCAATGCCCCCCGTTGTACTCTCTATACTTCTCTACTCTACTGTTCTATCTTCCCTACCTTATTAATAACTAAGGTAACCTAACGAGATTTTCCTTCTAGTATAACAAAAAAAAAAAAAAAAATTCATTAACTCTTTTTTTGACTTTCTCTCATATGTTGCTTTATCTCAGATTTTTAATCTCAGCTTAAACCTACTATTAGACTCTTTGCAAATTTATCCTCATGTACAATCTAAACAATGTATAGCATTCTCATGTTACTATTGTATATATTCTATGTTTTGTTACTGCCTATGCTTGGAGCTTTTCTCCCCGGGCCTCTACTGAAAATGGACGTATATCCAGTTAGACTCGCCTAGTCAACAAATGTCAAATAAAAATAAATAGTACTGACGAGGATCTCTGGACCCACTGGGGTCAGAGCTAGGAGAACTCAAATTTGAATCTGCGTCCTGAGGAACTTCCTCATCATCCTGTCCACATCAGCTTCTGCAAGGCTCTTGGAAAATTGAATGGATGAGGCCATGGATGAAGGTCTTGAATAGTGTCAGATGACTGCGCCAAAAAAGGTGATGGGAGCTGAGAGGTGACAAGATCTGACAATGTCTGTGGTGAGTGGATCTGTGGAGATTTTTCTGCTCTAGACTTCGAATCTGACTTTTTAGTATGCTTAAGAGAGGGTTCTGAAGACAGAGCTGAAGCAGCAGAAGTTGTTGGCTCTTGAGATCTTTTATGAGACTCTCTAGTTTCAGAATCTCCTCTTTTTCTGTTCTTTTGGGGGGTTGAGCAGGTTTAGAGGGCAGAAAGGCCCTAAGAATTCTGTCAATCAAGGCATGGATATTAAACCTCTTACAGATATCAAAGTCTGTGTCGAGGTGAGCAGGCCCTAAACAATATGCACACTTGGTATTAGAGAATACGCAAAAGAGTAAACTAATAAAAGAAAAAAAATTAGATATAACTTTCTAAAAGTTATAAAAGTAATAAAAGGAAGGACAGAGAAAATATAAATCAATCAATAAATTCTATTATATAAAATATAAAATTATAATAATGAAATTAAACTCACGAAAAAATACTGTAATAGCTCACTCGAGAGTTTACAGAGACCATGTCCAAATGCTATGGTGGCAAATGAGATTTAAGGTATGTTAGGTGTTTACGGCATTATGGGTAAAGGGGGAAGCTCTACAGTTTCAGTATTCTATGAGCTGGAAGAAGCGACCGAGTCTGATCTGAGCCCAACAGCTGAGAAGTGACTGAAAATGACATCAGATCTAAAGGTTCACCTTACAGTTCCTCTCCTAAGAATTACTCTCTCTCTGTCTTTTGTTTAACCAAAGACTTTATTTACATCACGTTTTCACCTTTATTTACAATAAGATTTCAGTGCAATAGAAAAAAATTACATACACATGCAATCCAGTCATCCAAGTAGTTTGTAAATGATAAATTCCCGTAATGACAACACTATGACTGATGCACTGGCATCAAAGAAATTATATGAGTGACAATCAGCATTGGCAAAACTATATCCTCTCTGTTTACCAATACAGCATGTAATGACAGAGCAAGCCACCAGCAAAACACACTTTTTAAAAACTTGCTACTTACAGCTAAGTAGGCCATGACTCATTGACTGGCAAAAAGCTGATGAAACTTGAGCATTTAGTATCAGAGTTAATAAAGCAGAACCTAACTTAATACCTAGTATGAACCAGGTAAGACTAAACATCAGACTGCTAATACATAACAGATTTATCGTAAATTAATTTAATTAAAATAGTCAAATCTCATCTTAACATACTGAAATTCATTTCTATCAGTCAAAGGATTCATGTCACCATATTTGATTCATTACCTAGCTTACAAGCATCATTTGTCTGGTAGTTGGTACAGAGGAGTAAACACTGTGAGCTACAGTTCCTAGGGTACAGGGTTCAATTCCCTTAGCCCTCATATGTGTACTGTGTGGGCTTGAGTAAATCACTTTTCCAAACATTGCTTCTAGGTCGTCCCTTAAAAGGAATGTGTACCCAGTTGGCCTACCTGGTTAACAAATGGGTATTATTATTATTTAGACCTGTAGACGTGTACCGTTCACTGGCAGAACTGGAGCTATCAAGCATATACACACAATAAATAAAAGAAATAGATGGAGTGTCAAAGCTACATGGGTATGTTTTTTTTAATGTTTCCAACCACAGATTGCAATGCACACTACTGCATTCCAGTATGTACCTTTGTACTATTGTGTTAATGTTAACTTAAACACAACTTTACTACGCACTTAAAACATAACATCTTGATGGACAATGTTATAAAACAATAACTCTGTATTACCTGAATAAAGTTCAAAAAGCCTAAGGCTTTTAGGTTTACGAATGTACAGTACAGCACTTCAGATTTAGTACATAAAGGCAAGCCCTTAAAAGTGCCACTTGTGCTGTAAATGCACTAACCATTTGTCTAATATCACAGAGTATCTTACAATGTCTGCTGTTAAATTGCATCCCCCACCATTGTCTTGTACAGCATCACCTATTGCTATTCTACTGACTGGCAAACCCTGTCTGCTGCCTTGTGTGTATCCATTACTAGACTCATTGCAGTGGGAAAAAAATCTTTAAAAGTACTAGATATAGCAACTTAAATTTAAATTATTTTTAAGCAACACTTGCACTTGGCTTCTAGCTCATTGTCTAATCGCCTGGACAGAAAAGTCATCTTCACAGATATTTCAAGCCCACTAAGTCTTATCACCATTCATTCCTTGCTGGCATCTTCTTTTATGCTGCACCTCCTTTCTCCAGGAGAGCCATACCAGTCAATCCTGGAGTAAATTTGTGGCTACCAATCCAGTCATGTACATCATGTTTAAAGGATGTCACACTGCTTAACATGCGGGGTAGTTTATGCCAGAGGTTTGGGACATGGATTTTAAACCTGTTTTTTCACCATGTTTTATCTATTGACGATTTAAGTTGCTAGTTCTAGTATTGGTGGCGATACTGGACTTGCAGAGACACAATTAGTCAAGGACAACAAGGTCCTGAATGGCACTGTAAGTGAGACAGAGATCTCTTACTCAAAAGTCTATAACACAATGAATAAAGGGATAGAGCTTTCAGCCTCTCTTGGTAGCTCAGGGACGTTAGGCCTGTGATCTTTTTGACTTCTTAACTTAAGATCTAAACATCACAACAAACAAAACGGTGGACAAGGCAGGCAACCAAAACTCATAAATAGAAAAACACCTTCCTGCCAGTCAGACCAATGGCGCATTTTAAAGCATAGAGCACTTTCTTTGTAAGTTATTTATATGTGTTTTTTTTAAAATATAAATGCCTGTTATTATACATAGTTATTTATAGGGTTGTTTAAATAACTAATTACTTGTACTTAAATGCTTTTCTTTTATTGGTTGTTGAAATGTATTTAAATGGCTGCTTTCTTAATTGTTTTATTAGTTCTGAAGAAGTCCAGCATGTGCTGGACGAAAGCGCTTGACTACTGTGATTATTGTTGGAGTAAACTGATTTTGAACAACTACAAGTTCATTCGTCATTTGCACCATTGGTCTGACTGGCAGGAAGGTGTTTTTCTATTTATGAGTTTTGGTTGCCTGCCTTGTACACCGTTTTGTTTGTTGTGAGTTTTGGTTGCGGTGTTGCCAGGGCTGGTTGGTGGGGCAGTTGAGTCCTTAATCGAAGATGCTCTTGGATGATATATGGAGGGAATGCCGAGCGTAATGGCTGAGGATCGTTTATCACAAATGCCGGTAAATAGTGAGGATTCAGCACTGAATAGTGGAAACCTCACACAACTTATTCTGGTTTTGTCCCAAAAAGTTTCTCATTTACAGGAGACTGTGGATAGTTTAAAATCCAGTACTGTTTCTGGTTCCAAAATGGGTTCCCATAGCAACAGGGAACCAGGTATTAAACACACATGTGACCGTTCGTTTCCGGGAGTTTTAAATTCCGGCTTGGCTTTCATGACCCAGGTGGAGATTCCGTGTGGGCAAGAAAAACAAACTGTAGGTGAAATTAATGATGTATGTAATCTAAGAGACTGGTTAAATATGGACAATTTTTCTTTTACTGGACATAATCCGCATGTGAATAGAGGGTTTTTAAAAAATGGACTTAAGGACTTTGAATCCATGCTTTTAAAGGTGCATAGCCTTCAATGTGATATTTATTTGAAGGGGTCTTTGTGTAAAAAGCAAGTGCCGAAAGGGCTCTGTATGTTTAAATTTCCTAATGGTTTGTTCAAAAATTATGTTGAATGTGATAACTTGATTGAAATGTTTGATAGACATGGTTTTGAACTCATGGAGTTCATTATAAAAATTAATGCTAAAAAAATTGACAAATTGTTAATAGAAGTGAATAAGCTGAATAATAAAATTACTAATGATGTGCAATTTAACGAATATAATGGGTGGTATGATGGTATTTTTGACAATGTAAAAAAGCAAACTGATTTAAATATGAAAAGGAAGAAGAACAAATTATTTAGAGATGAGACTGAGTATAAGGAGAGGATGGCCTACCCCTTCCCTAAATCGTATTTTACTTACAATAATGATGCACAAGGTTCACGAGGTCAAGGGAGAAATTTTGTTAACACAGGGAAAAATGTTGATAATAATTATGCAGAACATGATACAAATGATGAAGAATACCTGCCACTAAGGAGGTCAGAAAGGCGTATTAATAAAGGTAATGGTTATAATTATAATAATCAGAATTTTTTAGGATGGCAGGAGGGAAGGGGGAGAGGACAAACCTCCCGAGGGCAGGGTTGGTGGAGGGGGGAGCTACAGCAACTAAATAATGCTGGTTCTGTGTGTATAACTGTCAGATTTGAAGGTAGACTTAAGTAGTGGAAGGTTTAATATTTATAACTATACTAATGAGAGCATTAGACATGAGCACTTCTCATTGTTAAAGAAGGGAATGAAGTTTATCCCAGTTAGAAAGGAGGATGTGTCTCAGACCCTTTTAGAATTGAAGAGTTATACAAGAAAATTTAATTTGAAATGCATTTTTAAAGACGCAGATAAAAATACCAGTAATTTATGGGCTCCCTCAACTACTATGTTAAAAAAAAGAGTTGTTACAATCCCACGTTATACCCTGCAATAGCATCCTATGAGGAAGTATGCACAGAGGAAATTTTTAAGTTATACTCCACAAATAAGAGGGATGAGTATAATTTATCTCTGGACGAAAGTAAAATTTTGGAAAGCATCAGGGGTAATCCTGACATTAGAGTTATGAAGCCTGATAAAGGGGGGGGGGGGGTGTTTTGGTCAATAAAATTGATTATGACTGTCAGATTTCTGCTATGTTGCATGAAGAGAAGAAATGTGTGGTTGCCTTTAAAAATGAAATTAACACAGCACAAAATAAAATTAGTTTAATGTTAGAAGATAGTTTATTTCAAGGAATTATTAATGAAGTCATTTTCAATTTTTTGACTAATAAATGTCCAGTTATGCCATTAGCTTTTTGTATTCCCAAAATACATAAGGACATTTTTGACCCCCCTTATAGGCTTATTATTCCATCCTGATTTAGTATGACTTATTCATTAGGCATATTTGTGGATAGGTTGGTGAGGGATGCTTTGTTGTCTATTGATTATATTTTAAAAGATTTGTGGGATTTCCTTACACGATTTAGAAAGGAATTATATGATTATGATTGTACCTTTACCACTACTGATGTTTGTGACCTTTATACATCTGTACCACATGATATTGGGTTAGAATAATTTTATGAGGCCTTGTGTGAAAAATCTTCTTTAAATAATACCCTTTTAAATTTTATGTTATGTTAGCTATGGATATTATATTGAAAAATAATTATTTTTGTTTTGAAGGAGAGTATTTTAAACAGAACTTAGGGGTTGCCATGGGTTCAAGTTGTGCTCCTTTATTTGCCAATTTATTTATGTTTAGTTGGGAGAAAAAGAATGTGTTTTGTACTGAATTCAGAAGTAACTGGAGTATGTATTTAAGTTTTTTGGACGATATTTTTATTATGTGGAAAGGAAATGGGATAAGTGAAGTTTTGTGATTATATAAATAATATTTGTGATTATTTTAAGTTCACCTCCACACATAATAATGAGACAGTTATTTAGATGTGTCTATCAGTAAAGACACCATCTTGAAAGAGTTTTCATCCACTTTATATAGAAAACCGACATTCTCCAATGATTATTTGGAATACAGTAGTAGTCACCCATTTTATATGAAAAAAAGTATTGTTAAAGGCCAGTTCATCAGAGTGGCTAGAATGTGCCCCTCTTTAAATAGTGTCATTAGGGAGATGGACATTTTGAAGGGTTATTTTTATGATAGAGGTTATCCTGAAAAAATGGTTCTTGAAATGTATAATTTAGTGAAAGATAATTAGGGTTTGAGGTATACCCCTTTATTAGAAACCACTGCTGACACTAATAAAGAGGAAAAAAGGCCAAAAGAGTATGAAAATACTATGGTCCTGACTTATGGGTGTTACAGTAAAAAAGTTAAGGAGATTTTAAGTAGAAATTGGAATTTATTTAAGGCAAATAAGGAGCTTCAGGTTGTTATGGGTAATAATCCTAGTTTTGTGTTTAGAACATGTGCAAACTTAACATTTTTGTTTGAACGACCAGTTATGTTTAAAGGTATGTTGGATAAGGGCACAACATGCTGTGGTCATTGTAATTATTGTAAGTTTATTTTAAAAGAGGTAATATTATACATTGGTGAATTTGGTATTAAGATGAGGACAATGGTAGGCAATTGTGGTACGAAGGGTTTGGTTTATATAGCAGTTTGTCAAAAATGTTTTAATTTTTATATAGGGAAAATGGAAAGAACTCTCCGTAGGAGAATTTACGAGAACATTTATGCTATTAGACAGAAAAATATTAATAATGCCCTTTCTAAGCATTTGGATAGTAATAGGGACTGTACACACTTTTTATTTGGTATTTTAGAAATAGTTGAGATGAATCCAAGGGGGGGGGGGTGGGCAAACACACTTGAGAGAGAAGAGATGAATTGGCAACTAAGGTTAAATGCATCCCATTCCCCTGGGATTAATGAACATGTTTCAATTATGCCATTTTTAAAGCATAGAGCACTTTCTTTGTAAGTTATTTATATGTGTTTTTTAAAATATAAATGCCTGTTTTTATACATAGTTATTTATAGGATTGTTTAAATAACTAATTACTTGTATTTAAATGCATTTCTTTTATTGGTTGTTGAAATGTATTTAAATGGCTGTTTTCTTAATTGTTTTATTAGTTCTGAAGAAGTCCAGCGTGTGCTGGATGAAAGCTCTTGACTACTGTGATTATTGTTGGATTAAACTGATTTTGGACAACTACAAGTTCATTCGTTATTTGCACCATTGGTCTGACTGGCAGAAAGGTGTTTTTCTATTTATAAGATCTAAACATGCTACTTCGATCATCATAAATTGTACTGAGAGTCCTGAATGTCCATATTAGTGACTCTTCAAAATACATAAAGAAAATGCAGACAAGACATTTTTTTTTGCATGAGGCTGTACTCTACAGTGTAAGAAGTGTTAAAATGGAAGTACATAATTACAGCAGTACTTTGCCAACCCCTTGCTAGCACAGTGGTGGTTGACACTACCAGAAATGATTGTATCACCAGTTTGACTCTGCTTCTAACTACAATTTTTTTTAAATATTACTTTACATATGGTCTGTCACTTTCAATAAAATTAGTTAATTTATTTACTCATTATCTATTAGTAGAGCAATTTCAATAGTTCTTTTGTGAATAACTGTAGAGCAATAACATTTTTTTTTGTGTAGTTGAAGCCTCAGTGATATGGGTGCTCAACTTCCCTGGGTGCTGCTTTCTACATTAAGCATCTTGCCCTGATATTCTTTTGATATTTTGAAAACTCACCGATGATGTTCAGTGCTATGTACTATTCTATGATGATCGAAGAAACATGCTTCAGTCTGAAGTTAGGAAGCTGATGTTTTCAGTTAGTAACCTTTGGGGTCTTTATAATTGTTTGATATGTTTAGTGAGACACATCCCAAAGGGAGGACTCCCTACTGAAATGTTGGCACTCAAAATGCCGAGTGCAGAAAAGGAGAAAAAAAAGACCAAAAACCTGGAGAAAAGCGAATTTCGAAAATCTCTCTTCTCCTTAAAACTTCTTTTTGCAGGGGGACAACCCCCCGAAACTTGTATATACCAACTCTGAGATCACCATACCTCAGAGAAAAGGGAATATTCTGAGAAATAGCACCACAGACTTGGTATATACAAGTCAGACTTGCTCTATCAGGTCCCAACATTTCAAATGGTTATCCAAAGGGAGAGTTGTACTCAATAACTAGTTTGATCAATGTTGAGGGATGATTACTTCTTTAGACCTTGATAACATTCCTTTGTCAATTAGCTGAGCTAAATAAAAGGATTTCCTCACAACCATTGTTAGATAATGGTCAAAAAAGAGGGAATTATCAACCCAGGGTGATAGGTCCCTGAACACATTTTCGTTTTTGTAGTGGTGTGGTGTCTAAAATATGATGAGGTGAGGGGTTGTCTAACAAAAGTGATGATACTGCACTTTTTAGCAGTTAGTCTGAGCCCATTTTAGTATACCAAGAGTTTACTAAGGCATGTCTGTTTTGGAGGGTATGGATGTCAAAGGGTGACTTAACAACAACCCCCAGTTTCCAGTCATCTGCAAACATTAGCCAGAGGTCTTGGTTCCCTGCATGGAGATCTGAAAAGTAAATGCCGAAAAGGAGAGGTCCCATCACTGAGCCCTTAGGGATACCACTGGTCATGTTCATACTGTCTGATGAGACAACTTGCACTGTGTGGGTTCTGTCTTTTAACCAGTTTGCTATCACTTATCACATATGAGTCAATTTTTAAAGCATTTAAATTCTGTATGAAGCCAGAATGGGGAATGATGTTAAAAGCCTTGGCCAGATCAACATATGTCTGTCTGTACTGCATAGTCACCATCTATAGCCTCCATAACCCTTTTAAAGAAGTTTACCAGATTCAGCAACTAAAACCTACCCCTTCACAAAACCATACTGTTGGAGGTCAAGTCAAATAAGATTCTTGAAATCATAGTTTATGATGTCATTTGTAGTATGCTCCATGGCTCTGCAGATGAGGTTTGTAAGGATG
Organism: Protopterus annectens; assembly: GCF_019279795.1. Lineage (NCBI taxonomy): Eukaryota > Metazoa > Chordata > Ceratodontiformes > Protopteridae > Protopterus > Protopterus annectens. The sequence continues at coordinate 1,839,553,741 of NC_056741.1, forward strand.
ATAGAGCTGTAATCACCCAGATTAGATGTAATGCCACCCTTACAGAAACAGTAACACCAGTGTTGTTTGCCATTCATTAGGGACAAAACCTGTAGCTAAACTTCGGTTAAAAAGTTTAAGGAGTTTTTCTACAAGGGCGTGTTTAACGCAATCAACTAGGTACAGTCTCAGGTCCTATGGAGGAATTAGTTTTGATTTTGGTTAGCACTTTCGGTTTTTTAGTGATAATTGGTGGAATAAGGGACTGAGACATTTCAGGGCTTTGGATAGAAGTCTTTGGGCAAAACTGGCACTAAATTTGTTTTCAAATACATTAGTAATGTCTACTGGGTCAGAATAGGAGGCATTATTCTGAATAAGGTCAACGTAATGCTGGATACATTTTCTTAGTTTTCTAACATAGCTAAAGAAGGACTTATAATTATCTTTGGTTTCAGAGGCTAACCTAAGTTTATGGGCTCCTTTAGTGAACCTGATAGTAGTCTTCAATTTTTTTTATAATACTTTTGATATTATCCTTAAGAAAAGAGGTTTGGCTCTACTAAAGAATTTAAGAAGTTCATTTAATTTGTTGCATAGTTTATTTATAGCAGTGGACCACAAGGGTGGTCTGTTTTTGAATTTTCCTGGTACTTGTTTCTGGCAGGGACTCCTTGCTCTATACATTTTTCTAAATGGGCATAGATGTCTTTAGAGAAGCAGCATAAGTGAATTTTAATATTTCATCATAGAGGTGGTGGAGGTTGGCATGTTTATACTCCTTACAAGTCTGTGGCCAGACTTCGCTGAGGAAAGATACCAGAAGTATAGGGCAAGAGGAAGACATGTCTTAAGAATCAGATCAAGAATGTTGTGTCCTTTACTGGGTTTATTTACTAAATGCTTGAGGGAATTTTTGCTAAGACTATGGATTTTTGTGCACATCCTACATTGGAGGTATAGGTGTCAAAGTTTACTGAAAAGTAGTTAAAATTGTCCAAAATAATGTTGCATTTGCTAACAAGGAGATCATTTAGAACACTAATAAATCCTACATGCTCATCTGAGCAAAAAGTGCTCTGTAACAAGCTACTAGTTGATAATTAATAATATCTAGAGTGATCTTTAGTTCAATGAGCTTGGTTTGTGGGTTCCTGGAGACACTGTGTTCTGTGACAAATATGGAACCTCCACCAAAGTTACCGCTAGGTCTGAAGGCATGAAAAGCACTAAAAATAAAGAGGGAGTGCTCTATTTACATTTAAACCAAGTGTCAGTAACTGTGCAGACATGGATGTTTTCCAAATGCAAGAGTACTTCAAGATTAGATGTTTTATCATTAAGGCTACCGGAAGACCCCTACCTTAATGTGATCAGATTTCTGGACTGATAATGTTAGTTTTGCTGGAATCCTAATAAAATAGACTCTGCCTATAAAAGGCATGGGGGGGGGTGGAAGGAGTACAAAGGTTTTTCCCAGTATTTAGAAGTCTTGGGATGAGAGGTGCAGGCCATCCTTAGTGAAGCAAGGTGGACAGTTGTGCATCTCAACTTATGCTGAAAAATACTGCATCTCCCTGGAATGAAACCAGCCACTTAAACAATTATTGATGCCAACTATCTTTTCTTTGTACCTAGGCATCATTCAAAATGAAGGGAGGATTCCACTCAGGACTACTGTCCTACATGTCATAGGAGTAAGAGTCTTTAGGACCCTTGTAACATCAGAGATACTAGCACCTGAAAGACAACTCACTGTAGGACCTTTGTAACATCAGAGATACTGGCAATGAAAGATAACTCAGTTTATCCCTTTTTTGTCCATCCTTGTAAGTACCAAGTTTCTGTGCTTGACAATACAGTCATCTATCATTAAAACATTTCTCTTTCTGTTGGGGCCCAAACGTGGTAGATGTAGAACGTTTTTGCTCATGATGAGTCTCTACGGTAGGAATGCATGATGTGGATAAGTGACACCATTTTTGGTGAGAGTAAATTGTTTTATTTGTAGGAGGCTTTTGGAGTGATTCTTTTATAGCCTCAGCATACAACATTTTGGTGTGATTAGTGAAAGATCATAGTGAAGATATATACAGCTTACAGCACAAGTTTTTAAGTGAGAGGGAAGCCTTAAGATTAATTCACAGGTTCATAGGTGTTTATTAGGCTAATGGCCCTGGAGCCTTTACAAGCCTAGCCCATAGGATTACCCTGGCATCGTGCCACCCGACCTTAGTTTCCAGTGGCTCTGTTGAGTAGAGCCACTGGAGTGACCCCCGGGGTGAATTTTCTATTTCCAATCCACTCATCAAGATTTCTCTTGAAGAGGGCCAGTGAGGTGCTCTGCTGGACATGTATGGAAGTCTATTCCATGGCATGGGCAGTCTCTGAATTATGAATCTGTCCCTCCAGCACATTCTGTTGATTGTGGTAATGAGGTTGAGGTCTCAGGAGCATGTGGTGTGGAGGAATTGGGATTTCTTTATATGTAGCATTTCTAACAGAGCTGGGTCAGACATGGCTTTGTAAATCAAGCAGAGGTGATATGAGACGGAAAATAGTTGGAGTTTTTTTAGTCTGTCCATATAGGACAAGTGTTTAAGGCCTAGGATCCTCTTTGTGAGGTACTTTTGTGGCCTCTCCAGTTGTTGCAGGTGTCTAGTGAGGTACATGCCAAATGGGGCATTGTACTCAATGATTGGACTAATGAGGGAAGAGTAGAGGGAGACAATGACCTCTTTCTTCCTGGATGCAATACCCTTAGTAATGAGATGTGCCACATAGAAGGACTTTCTGACCACAGTGGCAATATGGTTGTCAAAAGAGAGGTTCGTGTCAATCTGTGTTCCCAGATCTCTTATAACGCCTTCTGTGTTCAGTGGACTACTATTGATGTGGTAATTCATGGGAACTGGGTTTTTCCCAAAGGTGATGACACTTTTTTTGGCATTGAGCTCAAGGCCATGGTTCTGACACCAGCCGTTGGTCTCAGTGAGGCCTTTCTGTAGGATGTCAACATCACTAGGGGAATTAATAATGGCTCCCAACTTGCAATCGTCTGCGAACTTTGTCAGCCAGAGTCCCTTCATGTTGACCTGGACTTCTGAGAAGTTGATACTTGTGACTGGTAGGCAGTCTGACTTGGAGTCAGCTACTCTCACACTGTGGGTTCTATCTGTGAGCCAGTTTGCAACTCACTTAGCAATATAGGGGATGATGCCTAAATTATTGAGTTTTTCTATGATTCCTGAGTGGGGAATTGTATCAAAGGCCTTGGCCAGATCAAGGTAGGCTGTATGAACCACCTTGCCTTCAGGCACAGCTATGGTGACTGACTCAAAGAAGTTGACCAAGTTGAACAGGCATGATCTACCCTCCAGAAAACCAAACTGTGTGGGATCCAGAGTTTGGAGAATCCCTATATCCTTGTTTATTAGGTCCATGATGATGCGTTCTATAGCTTTGCACATCAGACTTGTCAGGCTAAAGGGGCGATAGTTCCCAGGGTCTGTAGTCGCTCCTCCTTTATGAAGAGGGATGACTGCAGCAGTGCGCCATTTGGTAGGGACAAAGCCTGAGGTGAGGCTGTGATTGAACAGGACACACAGGTGAGGTGCCAGTTCACACTTTAGTTCATGTAGAACACAGCCAGGGATATTATCAGGTTCCATAGAAGCTGTATTCTTGGCCTTGGACAGTGCTGTTTTAACCTGTGCAGCAGTAATACTGGGTGCCTGGCAATCTGCTGGTATTATGATTGGTCCTTTGGGGGGGCGAGAGGGGTAAAGTTGGCACTGAATCTGTCGGCCAGTATATTGGCAATTTCTGATAGCTTGGTATAGGAGGTACCATTGTGCAGTAGCTCACAGCAAATCTGGGTATTGGCGTGGAGATTCTTTACATAACTATAGAAGGCCTTGTGGTTGTCTTTACTAACTGCTGCAATTCTGTTTTCATAGCTAGCTTTAGAGGATTTGATGAGGGATCTCAACTTTCTGTTGAGGCTGATAAGGGAGTTTTTCTAGTCTTGGGACTTCACCTTATTCCACATCAGTTTCCTCCTTCTGTTGTAGAGTTTGTTTATGGCAGGGGACCACCAGATTGGCTTCCTTTTTTTTGGTGGAGAGTGCCTTGGTTCTATTGGGTATGGTGAGATCCATGCATTTGTGTACGTGTTCGTACAGTGCATTGGTGTATGCTTCGGTCATGCAACTATTCTCCATTTGTATGGATGCCATGAAGTTAGCCACCTCTGTTTTTAGGAGCCCAGAGTTAGCTTTGGAGAAGTTTCTCATGGTGGTTAACTTTGCAGGGGGGTGTGTGGCTTTCCAAGGTGATTAGTTTGTGGTCAGGTTTAACCAGGGAGGAGTTGACTACTGGTGTAGACCAATGGTCGCCCATGTTAGCAATGACCATGTCAAGGATGTTGCTACCTCTAGTGGGGGTAAGAACGAGCTGCTCCAGGACATTGGAATTAATGAATTCCAGGAAACGTTGGGCAAGTGGATTGGTAGATGAGTAGTTTTCCCAGTTAATGAAAGGCTAGTTGAAGTCACCCAGTATGAGTGTGTTAAGTTGGACCCTAATATTCTCCAGGGTGCTTAGGAATGTGGAGTGTGAGTCTTAGGATATGGTTGGGGACCTATAACAGGCTACAATCTGAATTAAATAGGTTATTTATATCTCTCACAGATGTTATTACTAGTGTTGAGTATAATTTCATTATCTATGAGTAAAGGCAGTTTGCACATTGTCTTAGGAGACCTATTGTTAAAAGATTGGAAAAGAGGTGAAGCTAGTAGGCTGGCCTTCCATCTTGTTTAGTACTTAGTTGATTAGATGGATAATGCAAATACAGCATGTATAATCTAATAATGGTAGAAGGTACAAAATATACAGATGGTTCACCAGTGACTGGTTGGCTTGGTCCAGATGTTGCAGAGTGAGATGAAAAGAAGGGGTTAATACTACAAGGTATTGCACTGTGCACTAAGCAGGTAGGTAGAGGTGAAAGAGAGGGTAACTTGAGCTTTAGTAATCACAAGAAAGAACTTCCTGGCTTGATCATCTATGAGCAGTACGATCAGATGAGATGAAACTGAGAGGAGGTTCCAAAGAGAAACATACAGTAAGGACAAGCAACTCAAGAGCCGCCAAGTTTATAACAATTTGCATTGGCTTGCTGGACACTCAGTATTCTGGATCTGCAGAATACAATGGGAAGACTAATTTAAATGGATAAACAGGAGCGACTTTACAAAATTATGCTTTTGAGCTTACAGACAAAAGCCAAAAAAGGGGGGTTGAAACAACAAGAAATACACTATTTAAGAATGCAAGAACATGGTGGGAAAATTCTTCAGGTAAAGATTTCTACCAGAGAACACCGTTTTCCCACAAATACTACAACCTCTCCCTGACTGTCAAAACTTACACCTTTGTGTACCAAGAGTTAAACTGCATCAAAATATTTTGAAAATGCCAAGCTACAAGTTTCTAGTCAGTAAGGAGACACTATGTGCTCTCTTTAGGCCAGTTATGTACACCAGAAACTAGACTAGTCCACCAGCTTATCCTGTATGAAACCAACATAGTTTAAACTTCCTTCTCTGCCCAGAAGATCTATCATGCATAAATTCTTTCTTCAAGACTTACCTTTGTGATGAACCTGCTTTGAGGTAAACATTACTAATTTCACCTGTAAATTACCAAATAGCACTTCATCACTGTGCTTTCTGTTACACAATGAATTACACAGAAATAAATGGACAAATACATGTATAATAATGTTCAGGATGAGTGAAATTTAATTGAAAACATGACGAGTAAGATAATTAATGCTGGAGTAAATGATAATTGTTTAAAAAAACATTTAGGCGTAATACATGAAGCTAATGAAAACCGTTTACAATTGTTTTTCTGTTCTACAACTGTATGTGTAACCATGTCATTGTTCAAAATGTATGAATCTAATAAAAGTGCTTATAAAAAAGTGGTATCTGCTTGGTTGTAATGCACCATATAGTGATGGTTATATCTATCTTAACAGTGATTTCTGGCAGTATGTATCTTTACATTTCAGTCAAAATCATCTCCTGTAAAAGTAGATACCCACAACTCTCTTCACTGCCTATAACTTTCATATGTTTGTCAACCATGTGGAGAGGGGACACTCCCAAAAAATCTACCTGTTTTCCAAAGACTAATTAACCACTTTATTTCTTCAGAATTTACTTTACTTAAATCACAGAAGTTTAGTTTCTATAGGGAAAATACTTCTGTCAATTTTGTTGCACATATTTGTGGAGTAGAAGGACAGGATGACCTTTTTAATGATGCACGGTGAGATCGCCGAGGAATACTCTCCTGACTGTGCCGATAGAGCATGCCTTCTATTGTGACTGCTACAGTCTGATATAATAATGTAGAGAAAGAGGTTTTTGAATGAGAGTACTACAGGACAAAGAAAGAAGGCTGTCATTTTCATGTAATCAGTGTCTAATTCCCCTGTCTTATTAGCAACAAATTCAACTAAGTTTGCAACAGGTATCTAGCTACTGGCCAATAAGGAACCAGGGAGAGTCTTTAAATTACACAGTGCTGACAGGAGAAAATGACAAGCTGTATATAGACAGTGCACTTTATTTATATACTTGGCATCTTTCCTATGGCTCTCTAGTGACGCTTTTCTCATTCCTGGCCTTCCAGAAGAACTACATGTGCCTATAGTTTATCACCTACAATATTTATCCATTACTTTTTGTGACCCCTTCTCTTTCTCCTGAACTGTATGGTATCACTCTGTCCCCTAAAGGCCTTTTACACCCATATTATGTCCCCTTTTCTCATTTATCCATACCCTTTGCACCCATGTCACATCTCCCTATCTTGTTTACTCACAAATAAAAGCAGTAGTTCCCCTAACCTCTCCTTCTATGCATTACTTTCCTTCCCCTTTAATTAAATGGGTACCCATTCTTTGTCCCTTAACTAGCTTGATATTCTTGTTCATATTTGGGCACAGGAAATGAACACAGAATTCTAGCTAGGGCCTAACCAGAAGCCTATAGAAGGATCAATATAACCTCTCCCTTCCTGAAATGTATTATTCTAAGGATAGAGTACAAAACCCTGGTCTTGGCTATATCTCTTTAGTAATAATGGCTAGCATATTTGGGGCAGCTGCCACACCAAGGTCTTTTTCCTACTTTGTGTATTTTAGCATCACAACTATTATTAAAACCCAGGTTATAAATGTCCCTGCTATTTTCTTTTTTGGTAAGCTAGGCTATCGGAGAGCAGATATTGGACAGAATTTTGTTTCCTTCTCTGATAACTGAATTTCTTCTTAAATTGCCTCTGGTACTGAGAGCTAGACTTTACGCTCGATTTTTCTGAGTTTCCCTGGAAGATCCTAGCCTGCCATGGAGTGCTTTATAGAAGAAAAAATTCTAATGTATATTCCTGGCTTTGACTCTAAGGGACATTAAAGGTGTAAGAATATCTATTAGGACAAGGATGTGGTGCATGAAGAACTCAAAAGACGACTAACTCATATTTTTTTTTTCTAAAGCAAACCTCCTACTATTGAATGATACCCTAGAAAAATTTCAAGCCCCCTGAAAATGCATGAACTTAGCTGCCTTTGCAAATTTGTTCAGAGACCCTATACCATCATATAAACAGATGCACTGAGGCAATTCTATACAGCCAAAATAAGCATAGTACTAACTTAAAGAACAAGGCACCCTAGTAGAAACTCAATATCAAGCTGTATAACAAAAGAAAAAAACATGGTCAAAACAAGGAAGTGCAATGCCCAACAAGGGGAGAATACCCTTATCAAACTAAACAGGCAACTCAGGAATCTTACCAAGTCCTTTAATGCCAAATTTGAGGGGAAAGAAAGCCTTGCAGGCAAATGCCAACCACAATGCTACTACATCAGTTGTACTATCAGGTTACTATATCAGTAACCTCAAAGGTAATACAAAACAATGTGCTGGACTAATTGTAAGCAGAACTACCTATACAGAGACAGAGGATATACAGCAAACCTACTGGTTGATAAATTGAGCTTCACTTTCACCTTGCTTCCCCTTCAAACATCTCTCAAGAGATACCCTTGACTATACTCCCCCAAGCTATCAGTGGTGAACAAGTCCTCAATAGACTCTCCTAGGTAAAAAAAAAGACCACATCTATGGGTCCAGATAATACTCTGGGATGGCTCCTGACAGGTATGAAACATGACCTACTGAGCCCTCTAAAATCGCCTGTTGAAACTTAGCCTCTTAACTGGCTTTGTACCTATAGTGAATGGAGAACTGCAAGTTATCATCAGCACAATGTGGACTTTTTCAAGAATGTTAGCAAAGCTACTGACAAGGGCAAAACAGTACACACAACCCATTTTATTCTGGCCAAAGAATTCAACAATATTCCCCATTTGGGCATTGTCAGCAAACTCACAAAACTAAAATGAAACCTCTATGTCACCTGCTGTCTAGCTAATTGGTTCACAGACAGGACATGGGGAGTCAGGATAGGGGAGTCCACCTCCACCAAAAGGTAAGTCACTCACAGAGTCCCTTCAATGTAGGGTGCTGGGTCGCACCTTTTTCCACATCTACTTTTCAGAAGTTAAATCTAATGGCAAAGGCCTCTGGTTGACAAGTTTGAAGATGACTGCAAGCTTGGCACAATCACAAAATCTCCCAAGGACACTAACATCCCCCAAGTGGACTCGTCTGAAACTAATTATTGGTGCCTGAACCACGGTCTAAAACTGAATGCCAAAAACTGCATAACAGCATCATTTGGAAAGTCGGCCACCTTGGGTAAATACTACACAAATAATACACCCCAAAGAGTAGACCCAGTGAATAGGGACTTGGGAACACATGTGGACAGTGACTTGGCCTTTGATCAGCATGTGTCTACTGCTGTAAGGAAATCATTCTACATCACCTAACTTATAAGCAATGGCATAGCATCCATATCTAAGGATGCCATTGCCCTGCTATACTCAACCCTCATTAGGGTAATCATGGAGTACAATGCTCCCATCAGTATGTACGTTACTAATGCTCATCCATCATTAGTTTGGGGAACGTCATTCAAACATCTCAGACTTTTAGTGTTCCATTGAATAACGTGGTCCACCTTTCCCAACATGATGAACTTAGAACATGACTGATTGCTCAGGAAGAGTGGGATATTGTACTGACATCTGAGACCTGATGTGGTCTCCCAGAACAGAGTGGAGTTAATGGGCCCAGGAGGACACTGGAACTTCAGAACCTACTTTGCATGGATCCATGTTAATCCAACCATTAAGGAAAAGTAAACATATGCCTAGCTGATCATGAGAACCATTGAGGCCTATTAAATGCCTCTGTATATGAATGGAGTCATGGTTAGTCATGGATATGATTTCTATATGTGAAGGAGTGACCACAGTTGAGGGTCGTCTCAGACCTTCTGCAGGTAGTTCCCACTGTTTCAAAACAGTGGTGGTGGTGTCAGATGTGACTGAAATGTACAGGCACTTCTGAACTTCATGGAACATGGAGTCTCACTGACTGGACAATGGAGGAGTCAGTGCTAAAGTCAGGGTATTATCACTACCCATGTCTTCTTCTGCATAGATCCTAGTGGTAAGGTAGTGAAATGAAGAGACTGGAGGGTGCCAAAAACACCAAATGACTTGCTCCTGATCCAAAAAGATTGCTGCTAGTACTCTAACAGGTGAAAATTGAGCAAAAGCAGGCCCTTTCAGACCTTTGGATCAGTTATCACTAGTGTGTGTGTGTGTGTGTGTGTGTGTGTGTGTGTGTGTGTGTGTATGTGTGCGTGTCTGTGTCTGTGTACAGGTGTGGTCGATTCTTGAGAAAATAAAAGCTTACTGATACTATTTTACTGTGCTGTGTAATGGAATGCTACTGATTTTAACTGTGTGGTAATGATGTGGCAAGTGTCCGACAGACCCAAACAGATCCACAGGGATGTAACACATGGGACAGTGGTAAGTTACTTGTAGTCACCAGGATCTTTCTGGAGTGTGGATCCCCAATGGACTGACAAAGGAGAAGGGTGTGACGATGTGAGGTATTGCCAGCTATACCAGGAGAAGTAGGGCAGTGGATGTGTATATATGCCAGCACAGCTAGCTGGAACTTTGTAAAGAATATGTCATTTGTATATCAAACTGATTTGTACAGATGTTTGTGTTGAAAAATGTATTTGTAAAGCTGCTTGTATAAAAAAATGTACCAACAGTTGCCCTGCTGGACAAAAAAAGAAATATAGATGCATTACTGTAATTGTTTAAATGTATATGTTTTAATAGAGGATACTGGAAGAGAAGAGGTTACTCTCAATCCACCTAACTTTGAAAATAGTTTGAAATTAAATGTCCTGGTTTAGGCCATAAAGATTGTATCTTATAGCTCTCAATGCAGCCAGAGACAAAAAGTCTGTACTAGGAAGCTTTCTGCATTGTCTTTGGGATGAACTAATTGCTACTCTGGACGAGTGGATATTTGAAATTGTTTTATGACTTCCAGGAGTTACAGCAGATCTTAGCAAGGCTGTGTGTGTGTATTATTGACACGTGTGCTAAATCCTGGCAAATTTTAGCCAAGGGGGCTAGCATGGGAACCACAACTCAGATAACCAAATGTATGTAATGTCATTCTGTAATCCATCACTAAAAATGATATTTTAATACTAGGTTAGACTGAAGAATCATGGCAGTCTGTTTTTGGAACCTGACATAGAAGGACCCTTCACCTACTTCATCTTGCCTTGCTCTAGTAAGTGACCAGGGAATAGTAATTCTTTAGATCAGTCAGGAGAACATAGTGAGATTAGTTGAGTACTGTTTTTCTGCATCTGTGTGAATCTATTCATCTGTGTTGTTATATTTCCTGTGACTGAAACTCTGGTGTTTACTGTAAATAGAAATGTAGTATTTTCATGTTATTTTCTTATTTATTATTAAATATATTTACATTTTTCACTGTGGCTGGTCTTTTAGAGAACATTCTAACCTCAGAGTACTTATGTCTATTTGGTGACAGCTCTGGCCCCTCCTGAAAGCCTTGCTGTTGGTCAAACTACCACTTGTATTAATATTAATTTCACTCAGTATAATTGGGTACCCTTGCAAAAGCCTTAGAGTAGCTGGCTTTGGAGTGTCTGGTGACAGTGTAACTACCTTATAGTCTGGGCAGAAGGGGGCATAGCTAGTAAATATGTGCCAGCTTTTCACAGGGGTGTGTGCTTGTATGTGTGAAAAGTGTCGGAGTGTCAGTTGTTTGGAGCAGGAACACAAAACACTGGTTTCATAGAGAGGGTGCTGGAGAACTTGGCTTGGACCTTGTCTGAGATCTCAATTCTGTACCTGTGCCAGTGGGGAGTCTTATTGGGGACTTGGAGGGAGATAGACAGAGAAATCCAGACCCCGGACTGACTGCGTTCCCTGGGTGCTCTTAAGGGAAATTGTGGTCGATGCAGAGAGCTGCATCTGGAAATATTGGGTGTATCTACTTTTGTTCCAAGTGAATGACTCTTTTCCAGTGCCAGTGGTGAAGATTCAGGCTCCTTGATTACTGTCCCAGAGTGGGGACGTCAAAAAGTTGGTAAAGAATTTCTGGCACATCAGAAAGAGAAAGGTATGGCACAATCCAAAAACGCAGCTCTTACAACAGTCAAGAAATACTTCACATTTTCTGTAAATGCTACTATTCAATGACCGATGGAATTAAGCAAAAAGAGATGCACTGTAGGAAAGGTCCAACACACTCCAAATCTAGATGTTATAAGAAAGACTTGCTGTATTTTAAAAAGGGACAGTAATTTTGGTGAGACATATTTATATTCTGTCTTAGGCAAGACAGTTAGTTATCTGTAACATTTTCAGACTTGGAAAAAAATTAGGTGACATTTATACTTGCATACAAAAGAAAGGCTAAGAGCAATGCCTGTATGGAACTGTGTTTCAGCACCCCCATGTACAGCTAAAGCTGCACAAGCTGATTTGTTAAAGTCACAGGCAACAGATTCTCCTTCAGTTTTTGGTACCCTTGCTTCAACATACAGGAGTGATTCACTCAAGTGGAAATCTTTCAAATGAATTTTAAAAAATGCAGCATTGCAGGGGGTGTACATTTCCCCCCATTTTCTACGTCACAAGCTTGTGCTTCTCTTCCAAAATGGAAATGCAGTTCCCAATATTTTGGGCCTGACATTTTAATGTAGTCAAACTGTAATTAAATATTATTTTAAAGTCAAACTGGTGGAGGAAAAACAGTAAACCAAGAACACGGACACAATGCTTTTTTTTTCAGATAAAAATACAAGCCTTAGTGCATGAAAAAAATATCACTTCTGGAGTGTACACAAGCTACTTCCCTTGGAAGTCACTCAGTTCCATCTCATCTTTACGGCGCTTCTGTGTGAACAAAGCACTAAAGGGATACAATCTAGCCTTTGCCTGAAAGCGCTGTGCAGCAATTTCAATCTCAAACTCGCCACGGTTGATGAAGTCTGGGGTCACCGGTAGCTTTTCACCAGTCTCTTCACTGATGTTACTCACAAAGCCCAGGCAGACGTGCCGCTCCAGTGTGTAGCTAAATGCACTGCTAGTAGTAAAACCCACATGCTGTCCATTTCGATATATAGGTTCTCCCCACCAGGGCCAAGGGTCCAGATCAGTGTCATGGTTATCCAAAATGAACATAGTAAACCGTTGGCTAATCCCCTTCTGTCGCTGCTGCAGGAGGGCTTCAAGACCAATGAAATCTGTTCCCTATAGGGGGGAAAAGAAAAGAAAAACATAAGGTTAAATGAAAAAAATTCTCAATATCTTTTAAAGACTGATGTAAACATCTGGAACAAACTGGATGTAAAAGGAAATACATACACACAACTTAAGTTTGAGTGTGTGTGGGGGTGTGTATCTGCACACCTAAAGATTTTGCCAAGTGGAATCCGAAGATATATTACAACAAACAGCAAAATGATTAGCCTTTTCTTCTATGGGGCACTCTTCTCCCCATACTTTTCTACAAGTGTTTTTTCAAATCCATACATTAACTGCCTTAACACATTACATCCAAGTGTGCACTTCCGGGTGCATCTGCAGTTACCTCCTACTGACACCTCTAGGCATCAAATATTGCTTGTTCATATTTGCGTCAATAATTCCAAAACCATACTATGTACAAGGTTTTAAAAGACTTAATCTTAAAGCTTACACACTGGCAAACTCAACGACATTAATATTTGACCTCTGTCTAGTGCAGGTAAATGGATATTAACTGTTGTTTTTATGATGTTACTTTATAGAGATATAATTTTCATATTTGTCTATCTCAACAATCAAGGAACACAGACAGACGTCTTTAGCCTCATACGAAAGATGTCAGCTAGATATATAAAATGCTGCTGACAGTGTGTGTGTGTAACTTGAGTGATTGCTGAGATATTGTTGTTTACAAAATATTACAAATGTAATGGTTACTGTGTTTACTGTGACTTATAGAATTTGGTTTAAGTCTTAGAACCTAAAGAATATTACCACTATAAAAACAGTTTGTGTTGAAGAGTTTGACATTTATACCTTTTTTATAAACCCTATGGTTCCAGAGATATGAACATTTGTTTGAAATGTGAGAACATAATTTGATTCTGTCAAAAGGCTTAGGCTCCGATCATTGCTGGAGCCTTCCGGTGTCCTGACAGAGTGCTCTTCAAACTATCTGGAGATATACAGAGCTGAGTATATTTTTCTGGCACTTCAGAGTTGTGTACTGGTAATTATAGTTTGACTGTTTTTATATAATTGCTGGCTGACTTCAGAGTTGTGCACTGTTATTTTTGCTTCACTGTATAGTTTTTCAGATCTCTGCTGAGATATAATGTTGGTTTTCCCATACCCACCCTCCTTATTCCTGTCTTGTTGTTTAAATTTGGAGGCTTTTGCAGTTGCCCGTCCCTACTGTAGATTTGATCTGGGACACTCCCCCCAGTCCCATCTCTTTACCTCATTCCATCTAATAGACTCCTTCTGCACTTGTTTTTAGTAATTTTTAATTTAATGGTATTTTTAAACTGTTTGGTCTAACATTGCTACATACTCAAGTGTGCTAACTTGCACTGCATTTGAATTGTTTTTACTGTTTTAGCTACTTTTCTGTATATATATATATATATATATATATATATATATATATATATATATTATACACACACCTTTCCTTAACAGATTTGCTGCATCCAGGACTGTATGTAAGCTTCTGAGTCCCCTCCAAGCTTTCTGTGTTGGAGGGAAGCCTTCTAGCTCATTAGTGGGAGTGGTAAGCACTAGGTAACCTATCTACCACATAAGGAGTGGTTCTGGCCCATAAATTGTAGCTATTGGCTGTTTGTGCAGTTTTTCCATCTCTCTCAACTTTCTGATTTAAAAGCCCTCATTTGCACTTGTTTCCCCCCTTTCCTGTAACTAGTTTAGTCCAGATACAGATTCTTAGTTTTAGCACTTGTTCAGAACTTGTAAGAACTAAATAACCTACTAATTACTACAGCACTCAACCTTCCTCACTACCTAGAGGAAAACAGTTTTGGTACTTACTTTCCTCACTTGCTTAGAGAAAAACAGCTCTTGTACTCACTTTCCTCACTTAACTAGAGGAAAATAGTTTTTTATTCAGGCATGTCCAAGGGTCAGCTCCCAGTGTTCTCTCCTGTCTATCTGATGAATCTGGGCATCTTGGGGCAATGTAGAAACTGCCTCATGTACACAGACAACCCACTTCTTCTACCACCCACCACTACAACCTGTGAGAGATGCACTTATTTAGCCAAACTGGAGGTAAAACTCTCTCCAATCAAGACTGAACTTGACAGTCAAGAGGAGAAGGTAAACACTTGCACCACAACACAGTCATCACACAGTCTCACTAAATCTACACCACCAAAATCCACACATAGAAACGCAAAAACATTCGCGGAGGCTTTCAATAATAATCTGCCCAAGCAACAGAGACCTCCAAAGCAGAAATGCAAGCAACCTCCACCCCCTCCCAACACAACCCAAATGACACATAGCCTGCAGACTCAGTGTGCCACTCAACCACAGCCAACAAGGCAAAACAACGTACCCAACACACTAGTCATAGGTGACTCTACAGTCAGGCACACTGATGTCCCACTCACAAGGCTAAACAAGGAGAAGGTTACTGTCAGCTGCCTGTCGGGTGCCACGATCCGCCACATAACCCAGACACTTAGGTCACTCCACAACAAGTACAAATATGATTCTGTCATTGTCCATGTTGGTGTGAACGACCTGAGACGTACCTCCCTGGACTACATGAAAAGAGAAATGGAAGAGCTCTCCGATCTTGTAGCCCAGGCAGGTATGACCCTAGCCCTGAGTAGCACTCTGCCATCACCCAGAATGACGCCGCAGTACAAGGACAAAATGATTGACTTCAACAATTGGCTAAGCTTCTGGTGCCATTCTAAAGGGATCCAGTATCTGTCTGCCTGGGATGACATGGTCGACAGACTACGATGCTTTGCCAGAGATGGCCCGTCATCCCTGGGATTCCGGATACTGGCTAAGGTTCTTGCCGCCCCTACAGTGCCTTTTTTAGGCAAGGTTCAAATGACAAATTCACCACCGTAACAGGAACAGGCAAGCAAAAACTGAGGGTGATGCTACTCAATGCTAGAAGTCTAAATCTCAAAATGCACTCACTCAAGGCACTCCTTAAAATGGAGAACATCAATATCTGTGCAGTGACTGAGACCTGGTTCAAGGCTCCAGAGAGCACACCTGCACTACCAGGCTATAACTCATACCACACTTTTCGGCCATGTAACCTGGACCGGAACACCAAAGGCGGAGGTGTGTCCATATTCATTTAGGATATCCACACCTCCCGGCTAGTTGCTCAGCATAATGCAGCCGAGGTTATCCAAGTGCAACTAACTCTGGGCAAAACTGCAATCCAAATTGTAGCTTGCTACAGATCACCCACCATTCCCCAGGATTCCCACTCCTCTTTTCTTGATGTACTGGAAAATATTAGGGTTCAACCAAACACCCTAATAATGGGTGATTTCAACTACCCCACCATTAGATGGGAAAGCTACTCATGTACCAACTCCTTCGCTCAACGCTTTCTGCAATTCATAAACACCAATGCCCTGGATCAACCTATCCATACCCCCACCAGGGGCAACAATATCCTAGATCTAGTCATTACCAGCATAAGTGACCTGTGTTCCACACCTGAAGTCAACGCCTCATTGGTCCAATCCGACCATAAGCTAATTACCCTAGATATCCACATCCTGCGCCCACCCCCCCATTAAGGAAACCATGGTAAAAAATTTCTCCAAAGCCAACCTCATGCTTCTTAAGACAGAAGTGGTGAACTTCATGACACCCATGCAGATGGACAATACAGTTATGACTACTGAATCCTACACAATTGCACTTTATAAACACTTACATGAGTGCATGGATCATGCTATCCCAAACAGAACCAAGACGCTATCCTCCAAAAAAAGGAAGCCAATCTGGTGGTCCCCTGCCATAAACAAACTGTACAACAGATGGAAGAAACTGTTGCAAAAGAGAGTAAAATCCCATGAGTGGAGGAGCTCCCTGGTCAGCCTCAGTAAGAAGCTGCGATCCCTGATAAAATCCTCCAAAGCTAGTTACGAAAACAAAATCACCACTGATTCTAAAGACAACCACAAAGTATTCTATAGCTGTGTCAAGAATCTCAATGGCAACACTCAGATCTGCTTTGAGTTACAGCACAATGGTACTAAATATACAGACCCAACTGATATTGCCAACATCTTGGCAGATAGGACCAGTGCTAACTTTACCCTCCTCTCATCCCCTAAAGAGCCCATCTCTATACCAGAAGAATGCAAAGTTCCTGTAACCACAGCTGCACAGGTAAAAACCACACTCTCCAAAGCCAAGAACACAGCATCCATGGGACCAGTCAACATCCAGGCTGCGTTCTACATGAACTACAGAACAAACTGGCACCCCACCTAAGTACCATGTTCAATCATAGCCTCACCTCAGGCTTTGTGCCTGCTGAATAGCACACAGCGATGGTTATCCCACTCCACAAGGGGGGAGCCACCAAGGACCCTGGGAACTACTGCCCCATTAGCCTGATGAGCCTGGTCTGCAAGGCCATGGAATGTATCATCATGGAATTTATAAACAAAGACAGTGGTAATCTCCAAACTCTGGACCCCACCCAGTTCGGGTTTGTAAAAGGCAGAACATGTCTCCTAAACCTGACAGACTTCTTTGAAGCAGTCACCAAAGCATTAGACAAGGGTAAGGTGGTTCACACACCCTATCTAGATCTTACCAAGGCTTTCGACACCATCCCCCATTCTTTAATTATACATAAACTCACTAAACTACATATAAATCCCTATGTCACAAGATGGGCTGCCAACTGGCTCACTGACAGAACCCACACTGTGAAAGTAGCAGACTCCAAATCTGACTTCAGACCAGTGTTAAGTGGAGTACCACAGAGTTCAGTCCTGGGTCCTCCCTGTTTGGTATCGACTTCTCTGAAGTACACGCTAACACAGAAGGTCTTTGGCTAACGAAGTTTGCAGATGACTGCAAAGGAGGAGCCATAATCGAAACTCCTAATGATGTGGACATCCTACAAAAGGGTCTCACTGAGACAGATGCCTGGTGTCAAAGCCATGGCCTCAAGCTCAATGCCAAAAAGTGCATCGTCATCCCCTTTGCTAAAAACTCTGTACCCATGAACTACAACATAGGCGGTAGTATACTTAACACCGAAAGTGTGATAAGAGACCTTGGGACACAGGTGGACAAGTAGTCTCTCCTTTGAAAATCACATCGCCACAGTAGTCAGGAAATCCTTCTACGTGGCACACCTCATCAGAAAAGGTTTCTCATCCAGAAAAAAAGAGGTCATTGTTCCCCTCTACTCATCACTCATTAGCCCCATTATAGAGTACAACGCCCCTTTTGGTATGTACCTCACAAGACATCTACAACAACTGGAAAGGCCGCAAAAATACCTCACAAAGAGGATTACCGGCCACAAACAGATGCCCTAAGCAGACCATCTCACAAACTCCAGCTTTACTCTGTCTCATATCACCTTCTCAGAGGTGATCTCTGTCTAACATACAAAGCTATGTCAAACCCTGAGCTGTTGGACATGCTCCACTTAAAGAAATCCCAATTCCTCCAAGCTACGCGCTCTAGGGACCTAAACCTTGTCACCACAAAAAACAGAAAATGCCGGAGGGATAGATTCCTGTCCCAGAGACTTCCCATACTCTGGAATAAACTACCTATCTATATCAAACAAAGCTCCTTATTAGCACTCTTCAAGAAAAATCTTGATGATTGGATAGGAAATAGGAAATTCACCCTGGGGATCACCTCTGTGGCTCTGCTTGACAGAGGCACAGGAAAATAATTTTTTTGGGTGGCAAAAGCCATGGTACCTTTTTGGCTGGGCTTGTATAGGCCCCAGGGCCGACAGCCTAGTACCTACCTAAGAACTTACAGTCCAAACTTCCTGAGCGCCATTGGAGTGAATGAGTTAATTCCAATAAATTACTCCAGAGTTTCTCCACAATGAAGTGAAATGTTCAAGCATTTTTTTTGTCTTAATATACAAAGAGATCAAGTAACATTTGCAGAAAGGTACTGTTTAGGTACTCTGTCATACAACAAAGCAAGGATTCCAATACAGCCCACATTCTCCAATGGCCTAGCCATCAAATACAGGATGGAATGTCATAAGCAATTCTGCTGCTTCCTGGAGAAGAACATCTCCATCAACCAATACCTCACAACACTACTGTCGTCCCAGTCTCTACAACACTACCTACATAGGCTGTCTTTCTTTTAAATTCTTTCCACTGAATCCAAAATCTCAACACTTCTCTTAACCACACTAAACTCCTACCAAAACTTCGAAAACTTCTCCTACACATTAATATTCAATTACAACTCTCTGGTGACATTCACTCCAACTCAGGACCCAATGTAGTATATCAGAACAACTGCAACCCTATTCCTTTACCACTCTTTAGTAAATTATTAACCGATCACAATAACTCCAACCTGCTACTTCTTAACATTAGTGTTAGGAGTATAATAAATAAGGTCCACCAACTATATGCCAATCTTTAAACACAACCACAAAATCCCACCACAGTAGAACAAACGACCAGCCAGTATCCAGAAAAGGTTTTATTATATTTTCTCTAATGTCTCGGCTTCACAGCCTTCAAGGAGTGGCTTTATTATATTTTCTCTAATGTCTCAGCTTACACCCTTCAAGGAGATACTCCTTGAAGGCTGTGAAGCCGAAATGTTAGACAAAATATAATAAAAACCTTTTCTGGATACTGGCTGGTCGTTTGTTCTGCCAATCTCTCACTGTACTTTCTTGATACTGTGGTACTGACTGAAATCTGTTTTTAAACAAATCAACAGTAACAATGAGATTCTTCTTCCTGGATACAATACCCTATGCAAAGACAGACTAGCCACAAAGGAGGCGGGGTAGCAATTCTTTTTAAAAAAAACAACCTGAAAGTAAAGACTCTAGATCTGTACATTCCCAGCTTCAATAATGCAGAATTATTATTCTCCAAACTAGAAATTAACTCCAAAAGAGCCATTATCATAAATGGATGCTACATCCCTCCAGGAAACTATAACTACTCTGGAAAACATACTGCAGTGGACCTGCAAATCAATACCACATGAAACTATCATCATGGGTGATTTCAATATTGATTGGGTGACATGCTCCTCTCAAAACCCCACAAATTTTCTAAACCTTTACAACTTTCTCAAATTATTCATTCCCCCACAAGAATAGATAAGGCAACCAAATAGGAACAGACCCTTGACTGGATACTAATAAACAGACCTACCCTCTCCTTTCAGTCTGGTTGCCTCCCTGGTAGCCTGAGTGACCATCAACCAACCTTTCAACTTAGGCATAGGTTTCATCATAAACAATCAGCTTACTATCTAATAAGAAGCAAGAACATTTTACCACCACTAATTTCTTATCAGCATTATAAACCTGTAACTGGATACCTCTAAAGCTTCTTCCCCTAGAAGAAGCAGTTCAGTTTCTTTAACACTAGTTTTTTTTTGATATCTTGAACATAAATGCACCTCACAGAGCCATTAAAACCAAATCTAAGCCTGCTCCTTGGCTAAGTAAAGAAACTAGGTCACTACTAATCACTAGAGACAAAGCCTGGAAATAGTGGCATTCTACCAGGTCACAAGTATCAAAACGGTCATACACTGAGCTCCAGAATAAAGCAAAAATCAGTAAAACAAGATAAAATTAATTACTACCAGAATTTTGTGGGAAGAAATTTCCAGGGAATTTTTATGGCTAGGCTTGCATAGGCCTTAGGGCAGATAGCCTAGTACCAACCTATGAACCTATATTGGATGGGAGATAGGAAATTCACCCCAGGGATCATGTCAGTCACCCTGCTAGACAGGGGCCCAGAGAAGTAAATATTGTGGGAAGAAAGTTCCAGGGAATTGTTATGGCTAGGCTTGCATAGGCCTTAGGGCTGATAGCCTAGTACCAACCTATGACCTAATATACAAATGAAGCACCAAAAAAAACTTTCAAAAGTCCTGGGCAGCCATTAACAATATTCTCCTTCCAGGAAAAGCCACCATACCCTCCCCATCACCCAATAACACCATTGAAAACACAGCTACCCAATTCAGCAAGTATTTCACTGAAACCATACTTACCTTATGTATTCTTCAAAACTCACCACCTACCATAGCACCACCCAACTCAACCATTAACAACTCCTCCTTCACATTCCAACCAATTTCCATCAACAGCATAAAAGAATTGCTTAAAAAAACTAAAACCCACAACCCTAGCCGCAGACAGACTTCCAGGAGAATTTCTGCACATTACTGCCAATGTAATAGCCCACCCTGTAGCCATCCTTATCAATAGATCTATGTCTGAGAATAAAGCCCCAGAGATCTCGAGCATCTCCCACATAATACCCCTATACAAAGGTGGTAACTCCATAGAATTGACTAATTATCATCCAATAGCCATACTATCCTCTCTATCCAAAATCCTAGAAAGATGCATGCATAAATAAATTATGTCTCACTTACATACACATATCTAACATCCAGCATGGCTTTTGACCCTCCATAGCACTACTACTGCATTAATGGCCTTCACTAATACAGTACACCACCACAGAAACAGTTGGAAAGTTGTATCTGCTATCTTTCTTGACCTTTCCATGGCCTTTGACATGGTCACACATGGTAGACTTATCCAAGTTCTTTCTGAGTTTAATATCAGTCAATCCTCTAGCTCTTGGTCCCAAATCTATTTATCAGGTCTCCAGCAGGCCATTCAATAGCAGAACAACCTCTCCCCTCTTCTTCCAGTTGCAACAGGAGTTCCCCAAGGTTTAATTCTAGGGTCCCTACTCTTTTCACTTTTTACTAACACTCTACATACTTCCTCTCTTCATGCTTCTGTTATCCAATATGCAGATGTCTCAACCATAATCTGTTCTGCCTCCTCCCTGCAAGAGCTAACACTCTACATACTTCCTCTCTTCATGCTTCTGTTATCCAATATGCAGATGTCTCAGCCATAATCTGTTCTGCCTCCTCCCTGCAAGAGCTCCATTCAATCACACAAGATTCCTTCCTCTCGGTTGAAGAATGTCTCACAAACTCCATGCTAATTCTAAACCCAAACAAAACAACACTTCTTCTGTTTAACCCGACTAGATCCACTGCATCACACCTCTCCTCCTTCAATATTATGTCCAAGAACAATACCACAATTTCCCCTGCAACTCAAACTAAACTTCTAGGTGTTGAAATTAACTGTAATATGAAATTTGACATCCAAATCTCACAGACAATAAAGAAAGTGCATAAAAATTGTGTGTTCTTTACAGAAATAAACAATTCCTTACTAAACAGGTTAAATCCACTATTGCATGCACCCGCCTCATATCTACACTCCTCTATGCCTCCCCAATACTCACAAACTTGAGAAAGACAAACTGCCAAACTTGATTCTTGCTACAATAAAATAGCCAGGTTTGCCACAGACTCTCCTTTCAGGTCACATCATTGTTCATCTCTTAAACAACTTAATAGGCTTGAACATCCCCAACTCCTTCTCCAGAACCAACTAATATTTGCCCACAAAATCCTTCAACAACCTGACAAAACTCCTGCCCTTCAAAATTTAATGCTTCCACGCACAAACAATAGACCACTCCACTCAACTAATAGATTACTACTGCAGGTAACAAAGGCCAACAACACAACTGGTGTTTCCCTCTTCTCCAACTACATATCAAAAAAAGGAACTCTGCCACATAATATAGTATGTCCAAAATAAGAAGCCAAGAAGAATATAATAACCCACGGCTCACAGGACCCAGATTCAACCAATATAATGTAAGGCAAAATAAAACCCAAAATAGGTTTAAAATAACTAGTTTATTCCACAAAAACAACGTGAACTTCACGTTTTTGTGGAATAAACTAGTTATTTTAAACCTATCTTTGGTTTTATATTGCCTTACATAATATAGTATCCCAGTCTTCCTTAAACTTTAAACAAATGCTAAAACCTAATCTGGCAGATACATGAGTATGCTCTTGCACTACCCTTGGTTAATTCTCTCTATTTCTGGAGTTATCTAGCCACTTGCATCAACTAAACTATGTATTAACCTCACAATCCTGAGACTCCCAATTTCTCAACTCCTTGTTCACTCACAATGCTACATATTAACAAAACTAAGAATTCATAATGTATAATGTTTATCAATCCTAGATTTAGTATGCAAACTACAACAGGTCTTGTATAATATCCCTTACAGATAAGTCTGTGTATTGTGTTTCCTACCTAAAACCTATGCTGTGGGTCATCCCTACTACAAATCATATAACTTTTAAATGGCAACTTCTGTATAAAGTGTAACCTGTACATTTCATCAAATGGATCTGTGGTTCACACTTTTTGTATAACTGTTCTGTACCTTGCATGTTGATATTTGTACATATTACTTTTATGAACAGTACTTTGAATCTTATTTGTATCTTTTATTTTCTATCTCGTACTGAGGGGCTTTTCTCCCTGGGCCTCCAATGAAAAAGGACCCGTGTCCATCAGTACTTTCCCGGTTACTAAATGTAAAATAAATAAAATAATAATAAAAGAAAAACGAATTAACCACAGCAGAATACTGTGTGGAGAAACATAACCGTAACAATGATATACAGTAAAAAAATTATAACTAGTTCTTAACTTTCAAACTAAATACAGTATGTTCTATCCTTACACACAACTGTGATACCTTCTTCAAGAAGAGTCACTAACAGTATATTCTAATATCTGGGTAGATTCTAAACCCTGCTATAACTACAGGAGGAGAACAGTTATAGGCTTGACACAAGATCTAATCAGTGCCACAATGTCTCTTACCTGTGGCCTGCATGTGTTTTGTGAAGATTTGAACAGCCACAGCAGACAGTGTGGCAGTTTCTAAAATGCCTTGTGCAGAATCCCTTCTGAAATATGGAGCTGTGGCCTTATTAAAAGTGCATTCTGATACTGCCTTACAAAGTTTTATTACAGATGTCATACCAAAAGGCAATACAGTGGGCCATCTATTTAGACACTGTCTGCTTACTGATTGGAAGGCCTACTCTTTTTTCATAAACGAGCAGACAGCTGATGAGTTTTTCTGAGTTCATTAAGTCTTCTTATAATGGATCCAAGCTGCCTGTGTAGAGAGCAAATGCTGTTCTCTACCTTTCCATTTGTATGGATAAAAGATTGGCAAACAAATGAAATGAAGAGCAACTGCTTTGATGACTTTTAGCATTAGATAATGCTTAGCCTTCAGTGGCAACTTTTGAATAAGTAACAAAAAGGCAGTAAGATGATTTATGCATTAAAGGCTAGTGCTCTGAAATTCTGTCAGAAATAACTACAAAAGAAAAAAAACAGTTTGCACAACAGATTTTAACTATGCTGTACTACAAGTCCAAATGGAAGTTGGTTTCTTTAATGGAAAAGTTCAAATTCCAAGGTGGAGATATGTTTCATTGGTTTCAAGTAAATACCCAAAATACTTGCTGAGCACAAAAAGAGAGAGAGAGAGCAGAGCGCATTGCCAGTAACATTGTCCAGCAATCGCTATCATCATGACCAGGCTTGCTAAGCAAGTAATCCAATCTATATTACATTAAGTAGTGATCTTTACTGTCAGGTTCAGGCTTGCAAGCAAGGAATTCACACTGCAAACCGGTAATGGAGTTTCCACACAAATACAATGTGACAACACAGTACATGCTACCACTACAAATAATGTCTGCCAATATAAAATCACAACCAAATGAATGCATGATTCTCAATACCATTTTCAATTGTAAAACAAAAACAATCTTGTAATTGAAAATTCCTTCTAGCATCATTAAACAGCATACCCATACTTTTCAGTGTGATAAAAAATTAATTTATGTACTCAACATAATGTTCCATCTGAGTTGTTGACTCTCATTTGTCTTCAACCGGAGGGACCCGGATTCGGCCATGGATCCAACTCGGCATGATACTTCAGCTTTCAATCCATACTCCAAGCTCCTCCCCTACCCATAATGCCCCTGTCTGCCTCCTCCCCTCAGATCGAGCTTGTTGCAACAAACAGCAGCATCCCAATGTAAAAGAATATGATCATAACAAACTGGCATAACCAAAAAAGGACTAACAAGGGAAAAATAAGCCAAAGTTTGTGGAGCTAAGACTTTTCCATCTGGTCCATTACGCATCCCACATAAGGCAGGGGGAAGGAGGGAGGGATGGTTGAAGACAAATGAGAATCAACAACTCAGATGGAACATTATGGTGAGTACATAACTTCTTTATCTGATGTTGTTCTCATTTGCTCTTCAACCTGAGGGACAGAGTCCTTAGTTACCAATAAACCCTGGGAGGTCCTCATGGAAGGATGTTCCAGAGCACAGCTGAGCCAAATGCTGCCCTGTCCCTGGAAAGAAAATCCAATTTATAATGGGAGATAAATGTATGTGGAGATGCCCAGGTAGCTGCAGAGCAGATATCATCTAAGGAGGCCCTGGACCAAAAAACGGCAGAAGTCGCAACAGACCTGGTGGAATGCATTTGGACATGCCCTGGAGGAGATGACCTTTTAGGTCGATAGGCCAAGGAGATGCATGCAGAAATACATCGAACAATAGTAATTTTAGAAACTGGCTTATCAAGGAAAGGTTGAGAAAATGATACAAAGAGTTGACTAGACTTACAAACAGATTTTATCCTATGCAAATAAAAGTGCAGTTGACTGTGAACATCGAGCAAGTGCAACTTGTACTCTTTCTTATTCTGGAAATTTGAAAAGAAAACTGGTAAATTAATAACCTGGTTAATATTAGACTCTGATGCCACCTTCGGTAGAAAAGATGGATTAATCCACAGTGACACCCTATCTTTACAGAATACCATATAAGGGGGGCTTGATAGATAAGACTTGGATCTCAGAGTTCCTCTTGGCTGAGGTAATCACAACTAAAAAAGCCAACTTCCATGACAGAAACTGCAAGTAAACTGTGGCTGCTGATTTGAAAGAAGGAGAAAATAGGGCCTGCAAAACCAAGGGGGTGTTGGGTCATTAACTGGAGGCCTGAGGAGGAAGGTACCTTTTAAAAGGCCTTACAAAGCTTGGAAGAAGCCAAAGAAGTAGAATTCACACCTATGTGAAAGTTAGAAATTGCTGCCAATTGCACATTAACTGCAGAGAAGCAAATGCCATGATTAAAAATATCCACCAAAAACTCCAAAATGTCCCAAACTGGTGCAGTGAAAGGATCCAGGTCGTGCTGAAAGGCCCAGATTGAGAAACGCTTCCATTTACTTGACTAAACCTTCCCTGTAGAAGATTTGTGAGATGCTACCAGCATCTTCTTAACAGGAGAAGACAGCCCGGGAGTCCTCATTACCATGGGAACTGGAACAGTCAAGCCATGAGCTTCAGGCTAAGTCTGAGCAACGGATCTCGGAGGGATGTGTGATCAGATCTGGAACCAGATCTAGTGTCCAAGGTGGACACACTGCATGAGACCACAGAGAGGGGAACCAAACTTGGCAAGGCCAGAACGGGACAATGAGGATTCATAGGTTCATAGGTTAGTACTAGGCTAACTGCCCTTATGAGCCATTGTAAGCCTAGCCAATTATCCCTTGTGAGACTCAAACCCTGCACCTTCTGTTTTCAAGAAAAACACCTTAACCATTAGGCCACCCTCCCAACCCTTACCAAGGATCACCGAGCTTTCTGAATGAACTTGGATATTAGAGGAAGTGGAGGGTAAGCCTTCAGTAGACCGGAGGGCCAGAGGGCCAAGCATGAACTAGAGCGTCTCTGGGAGGCTCCCCCATAGGGGGGGCTTCAGAGCGAAATACTCCTTGCACTTCGCATTGAAGGAG
The DNA here is from genome assembly GCF_019279795.1 of Protopterus annectens. Lineage (NCBI taxonomy): Eukaryota > Metazoa > Chordata > Ceratodontiformes > Protopteridae > Protopterus > Protopterus annectens. The sequence continues at coordinate 1,839,580,338 of NC_056741.1, forward strand.
AGGCGAAGAGATCGCAGCAAGGCTGACCCCACTTTAGAAAGATTTGTTCTGCTACTGAAGGATTCACAGACCACTCGTAAAGCATCAGAATAGACCTGCTGAGCCTGTTCACTAGAATGTTGAACCACCTCAGAATGTGCATTGAAACCAGAAAATGGCTGGCGGAGATCGCCCACTCCCAAAATTTCATGGCTTTGCGACAAAGGTGATAAGATCTGGTTCCCCCTGTTTGTTGATGTACCACACTACTGACATACTGTCCGTCTGTATGGCAATAGTCCCAGGAGGGAGAAAGGCATGTAGCGCTTGCAATGCCAGAAGCACTGCCCTTATCTCTAGGACACTGATATACAGATTGGTCTCCAGAGAAGAGTCCTTCCCATGCAATATCCCCCCCCCCCACATGAGTAGGGAGGCATCCATGGTCATCGTGGTCATGGGGAGGGAAGAATAAACTGATAACCCTGAAGGAGGTATGGGAATAAAAGCCACCAAAGAAGGAAGTCCTTGCAAGCATGTGACAATTGGACAGGATGAGACAAGGGAAGGTCTAGCAAGAACCACTGAACGGCTAATGTCCACTGAAGAACATTTATATGATGCCGTGCTGTCTGAAAGAAAGTGATTGTGGCTGCCATGGATCCCAACACCTGAAGAACTGACTGACATCAGTGACATCAGATGTAACTCACATGATGTCGGAGTGATGGTAGTCTGTCCGGAGGCAGAAGCACCTTGCCCTGGGTAGTGTCTATTTGGGCTCCTATAAAGTTGTGAACCTGCACTGGTGCCAGCTGAGATTTTGAGGTTTATTGTTAGGCCCAGGTATTGGGCGGTTTGGAGAAGATCATCCCTGGCTTGAGTTAGTCAATTGCTGGAGGGAGCGGAAAGGAGCCAGCCGTCCAGGTACAGAAAGACCTGAAACTCCTGCAGCTGTAGGTGAGCTGCCACTACCGCCATCACTTTGGTGAAAACCCAGGGGTGGTGGTGAGCCCAAAGGGGAGTGCTCTGAACTGAAAATGACTGGATCCCAGCCAAAAGTGGAGGAACCTCCGAGATCGCCTGTTCACCTTGATATGATAGTACTCATCTTGGAGGTCCACCGAGCACATCCAGTCATTTATCTGCGGGAAGGGCAGAATGGACTGAAGGATGACCATCTGGAATTTCATCCTGGCAACAGACAGGTAAAGGTTAAAAGATCCAGAATGGGTCTTAAGCCCTCCCATTTTCTTTGGCACCAAAAAGATCCTGGAATAAATGCCTAATACAGATTGGGCTGGATGACTCCTTTTTTGAGCAGATTGGAAAATTCTACAGCTGCCTACTCTTTTTGCACGGATGGAACTCTGAGAGGTGTTTCAGAGGGATTGGGAGCTGATGAAAGGGGGATTGAGTATCCTCTGGATATTATCTGCACAACCCAACGATAGTTTATTGACTTCCAGGCTGTTGGGTGCAGAGATAGGCATCCCCTGACTGCCTCCAGAGATGAGCAGTCAGGCAACCCTTCAGGACTGCAGGGAGTGTCTGTCCAGGAATGGATTTCAAGACCCCTGGTTCCTTGGGCCCCATCTTCCCCGGGGGGCGGCATCTGTCGTATCCCCCTCTGCCTCTGGGGGAAGGCAAATTCTGAGCATTGTGGGAAGAATCTTGAGATTTCCAGACCCATATCTTCTTCATCCCACTCTGATTCCTAGAGCAGGATCGTTGTGGGGTAGAGAAGCAGATCTCGATGGCAGACAAATTCTTCCCATCCTTCTCGCTCTGGACTAAGGTGTCACGAACAGTCTTACCAAAAAAAGTGGAACCGTTATAGGGAGCATTTATGAATGATGCCTCGAAGGGCTCCAAGAAAGCATAAAGCCTGAGCCAGGTGTGATGCCTGATGGCTACGCCTGTCCCAGCGGCCCTAGAGACAACTTCCGTAGCATGTGATAGGAGCCTCATGGAAGTATTCCATATCGAGGTAAGGGGAGCCATATGGGAGGAGAACACCTTTTTCTCCCCTGCCAACATGGACCCTGGGGCAGACTCAGCAACCTCTTTGACCAGGTCCCACTGCAGTTTGATAACGTGCGCCAAGTAGTTCAGTGCATGTAGGGCAAACGTAGCTGAAGCATAAGCCCGCTTCCCGAAACGGTCCATAGCCTGAGACTTCCAGTCTGGAGGATGGACCGTAGAGCTCTCCACAGCGAGCTCTTTCTTGGTGGCTGCCGCTATCACCATGGCATCGACTAGGGATCCCTTTGACCAATGCTGCCTATCCGAGGGAGTGCCGAGTACTTTGTCCAGGCGCTTCGAGATAGACTCAACTGTATCCGGTTCCTTTCATGCCCTAGTTGAAATTATTTCCACAAGGGCATCAGCTGGAGGGGACACCCAGGAGGCAGAGGGTCCTGTGCCAAATGCCTCCAGGAATACCGACTCATCCAGGTTGGGCTTTTAGGTAGACCACCCACCACGCTGACGCAGGATTTCCATTATGTCTCCAAATGAGATCCTCCTGGGGTGATTGGGGAGAACTCTCCCTTCCCTCCAAGTCGGTATTTTCTGTGAGGGACTCAGGCAGGAACTCAAGTGCCTCCTTTTTCATGTGTGTTTCCGAGGGGGCTTCTCGGGGAAATTCCGTGGAGGACTTGGAAACTTCGCAGAGTTCCCGGGGTGGGGGGGGGGGCCTCCTGGGGCGAAGTGGCAACAGGCTATCCCTGTGGGAGCAGGATGGCAGACTCAGGCCCAAAGAAAGAGTGATCCAGGACGGACTCAGAGGATGACAGTGTCAAGGGTCTTGAAGGAGCCAAGAGAACCCTCCACCAAATCGAAGGCAGAAGGCAAACAAAGCCCCAAAGGAGGAATGGCCAGGACCAGATCTGACGCCCCCTGAGCCAATGGGGGAGCCAGAGCCGAACCTCCTGGCATCAAAACTCCGAGAGGAATGGCCAACTGTGAAAACCTCAAAGGTGACGCCACCCCCCGGATTCGATGCAGAGGGTATGGCTCCGAGAGTTGGTAGACTCTGAAAGCTTCAGAACCAAACCACTCAGGACAACTGTCAGTGTTAAGGTACTTAGAACCAGCAGTGCTGACCCCTTGCACCAGGAAACCTTGACCCCGATGACTCCAAATTCAGAGGTCAGATCAAAAATGTAAGATGCCACTGACCTGGGCCTGGAGTGGCACTGAAGGGAAAGCAGAGAAGGGGGGAATGAGCCAGAGAAGACTCCGGCAAAAAGGGAGGTGACTGGAGCCAAGGAGAGCCCTGGGTTGGATCTGGCCAGGACTTGGCCAGTTGCTCGATCAAGGAAGTGTGTTCAGCGGACCGCTTCCTAGGCCGATCTTTTTCCTTGCAGCGGACCTTCTCCCCATCCCCAGACTTCTTGGTGGGAGGTTGCGTCCCAGAAGCCAGGGTGGAGGAAGAAGTAGAGGCCTCGAAAGACAGAAGACTTAAGAATCAACTTGCTCTTCCTGTTGATCAAAGTGCAGGGGTTGCAACAGACACAGATCGAGCAGAAGGAGTCCAGGTGAGATACACCCAGGCAGACAATGCAGAGTGTGTGGCCATCAGACGGGGGATGTTTATGGCCACACTCTATACATTTCCTGAAACCCAGCTTAGAGGGTTTGGCCATGTCAACAAGAGTACACACCACACACACTCAACACAAGGCAGGAAAGGAGAAAGATGGAACAGAGTTTTTTTTTTTTAAACAGATGCTGAGCGCACAAGGATAGCGTAGAGGTAAAGAAAAGGACCTGCAATGAAGAGGAGGCGAGGAAAAGGCCAAAATATAACTGCTTACTGTTAAATAGAGCTTGGAACTGAGGAACCACGCTGCTGTTCTAACAAGCAGCAAATTACATCTGAGAGGAGGAGGACGACAGGGGCATTATGGGCAGGGGAGAAGCTTTGATCCAAAGCTAAAGTATGCGGCAGAGTCAGATCTGTGGCTGGATCCGGGTCCCTTGGTTTGAAGAACAAATGAGATCATCACAATATTAAGTATTCATCATATTTGACCACAAACGTATTAGCAACAGTAACTTATGAACTAGGTGCTATTTTTACAAAAACATATTAACTATTTCAAAATTCAATACAAATTTCTTCAAAAAATGTCAACAATACCCTGAGAAAATGAGGCACCAAAATTTACAATCCATTTTTGTTCTTTCACTGACAGTTAAGACTTGCCAACCCATTTTTATATTACAGATTAAGACAATTAGAGGCATAAGTAAAATACAAGATGAATAAATAAAACAATCAAATTACTATAGTCGCTATAGGAAATTAAAGCCAATATTTTGCTACAGAAAAAAATAAAATAAAACGATTTACTGGCAAAGACATTGTAAGAGTAGCATGACATATATCAGGTATATTGAATAAAATGGTTGATGCTGTGGGAAAGGCTGGAGGAAGAGTACTACAAGTTAATTACACTTGTAGAAGATACAAGATTATGGTATGTAGCCAAAAAGTTATAGAAGTAACAGAGAAACTGACAGTGTAGGCAAGGAAGAACGAAATACCCCTTCTTTTTGCTGGACAACCATTTTAAATATTGGTTTTCTATGTTTGAGCAGAAGAAATGGCTGAGCCTCGTGCATTTTCCTGTAGCGCAGTTGAAGTACAAATAATCCCTGTAAGGAAGGCCTTTACAGAGGGTGAGCTACCATCTATGGGACTGCTGGAACAGCATCAGAGACTGCAGAAAAGCTTTGACTGAAGAATAAAACCAAATTTAAATAAGTAAATAGTTTATGTATCCTAGGAGCGGGACAACATAAATGATCTAGACACTGGTGACATAGTTTAAGAAAAAAATTCTTCCAGTTCTGAATTTAAGATTTTTATGTTGAAAATGAGCTACTATTAGGAATCAAAATTCAGTCATTTAAGTTCATAAGATAGGAACTATAAAAGTGGAATGAAAGACTTTCCCCTCTTATAGAGTAAGTACATGGGCACAGCCAATGGTCAATGTCATTTTGGCCAAGAGAAAGATATTAGACTGGCCCTTCTTGCTTTGAGAAGAACCATCTGAATTAAAAGAAAAGGCAGGAAAGTGCAGATTAAGTCCGGAATCCACAGAAAGAAAACACTTTTCCAAACTATCGCATGAGGTATGAATTAGCAGAAGTTGATGAGATGAAACAGTTTAGGTGGACGGTGAAAATATCCCACTTCTAAAGAACTTGGATGATGCAAAATCATTGATTCCAGCTTCTATTTATGAGCCAAAGTTATTTTCCTGCTCAAAGGAAACCAGTTAAATAACTCTGTAAACCTGGAATGTTACTTTGTAGTAGATGACGGTTCACTTGCAGAATCAGTTCCCAAATTTGAACTGTCCCTTTTCAAAGTTAAAAAAAAAAAAACATGTTTCCTCTTTCTTTTGGTATCCCATCCCTGCAGTATTGGTTGTGTTGATCCAAACCTGACATATCTAAAAGTTGTCCTGGAAGGCTGTTAGGGCTCTGTAGGTTGCTTTCGTCTCCTTCAAGTTGATGTGATGAAGTCACTGACTGCCTTCAGCAGATAAGCTGCCAAAGTGGGCTATCCAAGCATAATCTAAGGAATGTATAATAAAGTAACGAGTGTCACACAGGGAAAACAATGTCATTCCCACAAATAAATTTCTACATCTTTCCAGGACAGGAACTTCTTTACAATATGCGAGATGGGACTCATCACAACCAATGCATCCACATGCTAGTTTCAACTATTTGTTTGATGCCATCGTGTTTGTCTTGCATGTAATGATATGTAATCTTGCCTGGGGAGCAAGAAGAGTGAATTTTGAGTAATAAACCTGGCCCTCTCTGGTCTGGTGGTACCTCCTGGCTGGTCCTTTTTTGAAGAAAGGAGGAGACTTAATTTTTAGTTGCTTTTAACTGGTGGGTTGGCACGTCCAGTATTGGCTGACAGGTTTGAGGGGGATGGAGGAAAAAGGGAAACAAACAGCCTCTGGATATTCTCTCTCTCACTCAAGAATCTTGTGTGATAGCCATCCACACTGGAGAACAGAGACAGAGAGAAAGCGAAAGACAGCAATGAGGGGAGCAGTCAAGCAGATCTTCAGGGCGGGTCTGCTGCTGGTCGCAGAATATCCTCGGTTCTACAGACCTCTATGACCACTGGGTCTACTTCCACTGAAGAGGTTGCTCCTGCTGCCAATACTCCTGTCTGAAGTAGAGTCATATGCCTGGACTTTCAGAATCATAATGACTTTGTCCCTTTTTGGTTCCGACAATAAGATCTTTGGAGACTTTCAAATTTGATTCCAATGGCAGAAAAGATCTTATCGTTCTGCTAACACTTCTTTATACACTCTTTGATAGACAGACCAAATAGAGAGGATCTGTCATAAGGATCATTAGTAAAAGACGCCTTGAAGCTATCTGGAAAATCTCATAAGTGAAGCCAGGCAAGACATCTCCTCATTAAGCCTGTTCCCACTGCTCTAGCTGCTTCATTAGCCACACGAAGAGGTTAGAAATGTTATACTTATTAAAGTGATCACCATCTGTTTCCTTGAATCCATAGTGGGCATTTTTTTCAAGGATTCCAATGTCTACCTGACAAGATCCCTTCGAGACCTGTTCATATGTATGTTGTAGTTCAAGGCCCTGAAGCACATGCCTGCTTCCCTAATCTGTCTATGGCTGAAGCCTCCCTATTAGGCAGATGGACAGTGCCTGTGCTCTCCCCATCAGCTCCGTTTTGGTGGAGGCTGACACAGTGATGGACTCAGCTAAGGGACCTAGAACCCAGTGCTGTCATTGGGAAGTCTCAAAATTTTATTTGGTTTCCTTGGAGTTTGTTTGCAGGAATGAGACACCTGCCATGACCTTCAGACAGCTAAGTTAATAAGGTGGTCTGCTGAAGGAGCTCTCCAGGTAGTAGACGATGTTGAGCAATACACCAAAAAAGGAACTCCTTGTCTGGGGTGGGGGGAGTTACATTGACCCAATAACCCTCCGGTGCACAAGTTCCAAAACTTCACAAAAAGCGACAGCTTCTGGAGGGGACTGTGGTGATCCCTACCATACAAATCCAATGTGACAGACTCAGAAGGAGAGATTGTGCCTCCTCTTATATGTCCTCTTTCTTGGAACAATGGATGATGGGTGATCAGAGTCCTAACAGGAATGACCATTTGAGGCCTAAAGCTCGACTCTGACCTATGGACATAAGAGTGGACTGAGAAGCAATTGAAAGAGTTCCCAGGGGTAGAGCTAACACTACAGGAAAATGCGGTCCGGTTCTACAGGGAGAAAAAAGAAGTTATGTACTCACCATAACATTCCACCTGTCTCATCAATCTTCATTTATCGTTTACCTTTGGGGTACGGTTCCACTCCTCGGAACTGGCTTGGCTATTACATAGCTCATGAAAGCCAAAGCCTCTCAAGCTAAGAGTCTACCCACAATACCCCTCTCCATATTATCGCAGATCGAGTTTGCAGCTACACAGAAAGACAAGGAATTTTTTCAAAGATAATTGAAGAGGCCATGTCTAACGTCATACCTGATAAAGTTACTAGGACAAGTGTCCGATCTTCTAGAAAGTCTATAGGTGGGGAAAGGGTGGGGTGCGAAGGATAACTGAAGATCAACAACACAGATGGAATGTTATGGCAAGTATATAACTACTTTATCTGGTGTTGTCAATCTTCATTTATCCTTTACCTTTGGGATAGAGTCCCCAGCTAACTGTAATCCTGGGTGGCCTTATGAAGGATATTCTTGAGAACCACAGAGCTGAAGGATGCGCTTCCCCTGGAGACCATATCCAATTTGTAATGACCGATAAAGGTATGCGGAATAGCCCAGGTTGCTGCTGCACATATTTCATGCCAGGAAGCCTTTGAATGGAAACAGCAGAAGTGGCTATTGATCTAGTGGAGTGCGCTCTTCACTGGTGTTGGTAACATGAGATTCTTTTTATTGCATATGAAAGTAATACAGTCTCTTAGCCATTTTGACAAGGTAACTTTTAAAATCACTTTTCCCAGAGATGGACTGGAGAATGATACAAATAACTGGCCCAATTCTCTAGATTCTTTAGTTCTGCTGAGGTAGAAACGTAATGTCTGTGTAAATCCAGCAAATATAAGCAATATTCACCTCTGTTGGCAAAATTAGAAAAAAAAAATGGGTACTTCAATGGTTTGATTAATATTAGTTTCTGAAACCACCTTGGGGAGAAAGGATAGGTTGGTTCTTAGCGAAACCCTATCCTTATGAAAAACCAAACATGGGAGTTTTCAAGAGAATGCTTGTATCTCAGAAATTCTTCTGGCTCAGGTAATGGCTATCAGAAAAATAGTTTTCCATGAAAGAAACTAAGTGATATGTAGCGTCTGGTTCAAAGAGAGGAAGCACCAAAGACTGTAAAACCAAGGTCAGATTCAAAGGAATTTGAGGGTCTTTAAATGGGGGTTTTAACCGCAAAGCCCCTTTCATGAGCACTTTACATAATCTATGGGAAATCAGTGGGAGGTCTTCGAAGCCATTGCAAAAATCAGAAATAGCAGCTAGACAGACCTTAATAATGGAAGAAGAAGCTCCCTGTCCAAAAAGCATAGCTTAAAACTCCAAAACTTTCTTAACTGGTGCAGAAAACGGGATTAAGACCATTACTGTTTGCCCAAAAAGAAAATCTCTTCTATTTGCTTAGGTACAGTGTCCTGGTGGAAGGTCTATGTCAGGGATCTGCAACCTTCACTATCAAAAGAGCCATTTTTGGCCCCTCTCCCACCAAATAAAATTATTTGGGTACCACAAAACCTATTTGACCCCTAAAATGAAGATAACACAGCGTATAAAGTTGTATATATAGTTATTATACTAAATATAAAATAAGTTTATAAGAGCAATATTTAAAATCCGTCTCTAATTTTGTTCCTTTGTTGGAATTGCTCGATCGCTCTCATTGTGTGTGTGGAATGCATGGCAAAGGCAATCGTGTTATTCTAGCAAGTTTCTGAGTTTAGAAGAGCAATATTTAAAGTCCATCACCGGATCACTCTGTGCGTGTGTGTGTGTTGTGCGGTAGACTGGCCATTATTTTTCAAAGCTACAGGGAGCCACTGCAGAGGGATGAAGCCAGTAGAATTTTTTGGACTGGGGAAGGTAAATTTGTCTGCCTGGCAACTAATGGAATTGGAGGAACCAAGCTGTAAGCTTGAGATTCTGAAAACTGGGATGCACCAGTCCCTGCGGGTGACTCAGAAGATCCAGAAATAGGACCAGAATCCATGGGCAGTGAATCAGATGAGGCCACAGAAAAGGGAACCAAACTTGTTGAGGCAAAAGAGCACAAACAGTATCACCTTGCTTCTCAACCTCCTGGCTTTCTTTAAGATAAGAAGGATCAGAGGGACAGGGGAAAATGCATAGAGTAGACCCAAGGACCAATTGTGAAGAAGAGCATCTATTGGGGACTTCCCCTGAGGGGGAATTGGGGCAAAATAGCTGTTGCACTTGTTTTGAGGTGATGCAAAGATGTTGCAGCAAGGCTGACCCCAGAGATGGAAAATCTCCTCTGGTACTCTGAGATTGAGAGACCACTCTTGAGGCAGGCGAATGCATCAGCTCCGTCTGTCTACTATCACATTTGAGTTGCCCGGGATGTGCATTGCTACCAGAAAGCAGTTGGAAGATATCGTCCATTGCCACATTCCGACAGCTACTCAACACAGGGGGGTAAGATTTGGTTCTGCCCTGTTAGATGATGTACCAGACTACTGACATTGTCTAATTGAATTGCAATCATTCCTAGAGGGAGGACAGACTGGAATGCTTGCAACACTAAGATCACTGCCCTCCGTTCTAGAATGCTGATATGCACGTTGGCCTGTATACGGGACCAAGTGCCTTGGACTGTCTTTCCCAGATAATGCCTGCCCCACCCTATCTGAGAGGCATCCATGGTCACTATAGCCTTGGATTGAGGTGGGACAAAGGGGTGGCCTAAAAGAACTTCCTCAGATTCCATCCACCAGGATAAGTCCTTCTTGCAAAAGCTGGTGATTAGAATTGGGTATGTCACTGGATAAGTTAGAATGGATCATTGTGTGGCTAGAAGCCACTGTAATAGTCGCATCTGAAATCTTGCTAATTGGACTAAGGTGATGGTCACTGCCATGCAGCCCAAAGCTCAAAGGACTAGTAGTGCAGGAGTCTTGTCATTGGAAAGAATGGTCTGTACTAGGGATTTTATTTTCTGAAGCCTGTGAAGAGGTAGGGAAGCTAAACAACAGATGGTGTTTAGGCGATTACCTAAGAATTCTAAATCCTGAGTGGGAGTCAGATGAGATTTTGAGAGATCCACATTAATGCCCAGAAGGTGAAACAGATGTAGGATGAAATCTGGTGCCTAAAGCAGTAGATGCCTGGTGGGAGCAGTGATCAGCGAGTCTTCTAGATAAATAAACACCTGGAATCAATGCAGTCTCAAGGGAGCTGCTACTGCCACCAAACATTGGTGAAAACCCTGGGGGGGGGGGGGGGAGGCCAAAGGGCAGTGCTCTGAATTGGAAATGACTGGCTTCTAGCCAAAAGCAGAGGAATCTTCTGGAGTGTCTCTCCATTTTTATGTGGTAATATGAGTCCTGAAGGTCTATAGAGCACATCGAATATTTTTCCTCTAGAAAAGTATGTACAGATTGAACCGTGACCATCCGGAATTTCGCTTGCTGAACAAACTTGTTCAGAATGCGGAGCTCTAATATTGGTCTCAAGTTCCCTGTCTTTTTAGGCACTAGGTGACGCTAGACTTTTCAACTCTGGGTGGTTAGGATTTCCCTCTCTCTTCCCCCCTTGGCTGACCTGGTGTGACTTAGTTTGAACTCTACATTTACTTACAAAACGGAGTCTACAGGACTGCATTTGGTCACCATAACAAAATCAGTTTTTCTCAGCATTTAAGCAGATTGAACTCTACAGTTACCTACAAAATGGAGTCTACAGGACTGCAATTGGTCACCATAGCAAAATCAGTTTCCCTCAGCATTTCAGCAGATTGAATTCTACATTTAGCTACAAAATGGAGTCTACAGGACTGCATTTGGTCACCATAACAAAATCAGTTTCTCTGAGCACTTAAGCAGATTGAACTCTACATTTACCTACAAAACAGAGTCTACAGGACTGCAATTGGTCACCATAACAAAATCAGTTTCTCTCAGCATTTAAGCAGACTGAACTCTACATTTACCTACAAAACGGAGTCTACAGGTCAATTGGTCACCATAACAAAATCAGTTTCTCTCAGCATTTAAGCAGAGTAGGTAGCACACAAAAAGCATTTGTTAAGCTTTCACTTACAGTGCTGTGTAATTAAGCAGGTCACCATTTTGGTCAGCCATAGGGCTCTTTTTTCTAGAGTGTTTGCCTCCTTCCCCTGTAACTTAAGTAAACTGACTCTTACATTAAGAACTATAATATTTACCTTATAGCTTTAGGACACCTTAGGAAACCTTGTAAACTGCAATAGCCCCGTTACGTTACAGGCATCATTTTCAAATCTAGGTGCTTAGGATTTCCCTCTCTCTTCCCCCCCCCCTTGGCTGACCTAGTGTGACTTAGTGCAAGTTTCTTGTGTAAGTTTCTTCATTGTATGGATCTTTTACTGTATTTTGTGTAACTGAATGACCTGCTGCTAAATTCTGATTCTGCACAGACTGCTCTATTTTTTTGCAGAGGCTCTATAAGTAGCTAGTGACTTTTTAGAATTTCTGTGGTAATATTTGTGTTTAAACTGAACCAAGTTTCTTCATTGTATGGATCTTTTACTGTTTTTTGTGTAACTGAATGACCTGCTGCTAAATTCTGATTCTGCACAGACTGCCCTATTTTTTTGCAGAGGCTCTATAAGTAGCTAGTGATTTTACTGAATTGCTGTGGTAATATTTGTGTTTAAACTGAACTTGTACCTAGAGAAAGTGTATAATCAGAGCTCCTACTTGCTGCATGCGTTTTTAATGTTTAAATTGCACACACACATTGAAGAAGTGCTTTTATGACCTGAATAACGGGCTAGCTATACCTGAAGCTACTTTTACTGGCAATTTTCCAGTTGTACAATTGTGAACAATTGATTTAGTTTTTCTGGTATATCTTTAAAATCTGGCAAGTGTTTATTTACTGCATTGCTCTCTTGTTTAGGTTTCTTAGCTATAAATCTTAGTTCATTCTGAAGTGTGCTACTTTACCCCCCCACCTTCAAACCTTTCTGAATGTATTATTATAAAATAACTGCCAGTTGTTGCCTTCATGCTTACCCTAGAATAAGAAGTTATGTACCTACCATAACGTTCCATGTTAGTTGTCTTCTTCTCGCCTTCTTTCTTGCTGGATGGGTTCGGAGCCGAACCTCGGCTCGGCCCGACTGACAATACTAAAGCTCGAGCTAATTCCACCCGGCTCGAGGCTCCCCTATATCCCACAATGCTAGGCGGTAACTACTCAGATCTCGCTTGATAGCTAAACCAAGCAGTTCTTCTGGTCTCCATAGTATGGAGAAAAGAACCCACCTCTATATAAACCTGAATGTAAGCTACACAAACATAAAAGGGGGAATAGAGGTGGTAGAACATGTGGGAAGGAAACTCCAAAGGAAGATCCCAAAATTTCCTATCGGTCTGTCCAGGCTAGGGGGAAGGAGGGTGGGACGCAAGAAAGAAGGGGAGAAGAAGACAACTAACATGGAACGTTATGGTAGGTACATAACTTCTTAATGTTAAGTTGTCAATCTCGCCTTCATTCTTGCTGGATGGGACCGCGTCCCTAGCACCTTATTCCGGATGGCCTATCGGAACAGACTCTTGAGAACAGTGGAACCAAAGCTGGCACGGTTTCTGGAGGCCATATCCAATTTGTAATGTGAAATGAAGGTATGAGGAGAAGCCCAAGTTGCTGCTGCACAAATGGAATCTATAGGCAGCCTGTCCTGAAAAGCTACAGATGTAGCTAATGCCCTAGTTGAATGAGCTCTAGGTCTTGAAGGCAGTTTTTGATGTCTGATTTCATAGATGAAGGTAATTATAGAGGTAAGCCATCTTGAAAGGGACACCTTAGTAACTGGAAGGCCCAATTTCCCTTCCGCATAAGACAGGTTGATCAGATTTCCTGAACTGTTTAGTCCTGTCTAAATAATATCTAAGTTGGTGGTGAACATCTAGAAAATGTAACTTTTGTTCCGATCTGTTGGAATAGTCAGGGAAAAAAACTGGGAGATCAATCGTTTGGTTCAAATTTGTCTCGGAGGAAACTTTAGGTAGGAAGGACGGATTAGTCCGGAGGGACACCCTATCTTTGTGGAAAACTAAATAAGGAGGACGACTGCACAGAGCATGAAGTTCAGATACCCTTCTAGCTGAAGTTATGGCTACTAAAAAAAGTGTTTTCCATGAGAGTAGCTTAAGAGGGCATGAAGCCGCTGGTTCGAAGGGGGGGAGGATCAAGGATGCCAGAACCAAATTCAAGTCCCATTGAGGTGGGGGATCTTTGATTGGGGGCTTGAGCAGAAAAATACCTCTTAAAAAGGCTTTGCAGAGCTTATGGGACATGATACTGGAGTCTGAGACTCCTACATGAAAATTAGATATAGCAGCTAGTTGTACTCTAATGGTAGATGAAGAAGAGCCTAAATGGAAGAGCACTGCCAGAAAGTCTAGGATAGACTGGATAGGTGCAGTGAAAGGGTCTATATTCTTTGATGCTGCCCAGAAGGAAAAACGTTTCCATTTACTATTATAAATCTTCCTGGTAGAAGATTTGTGAGAGGCCATCAGGATGTTCCGGACTGAATGAGAGATTAAGGGAAGCCTGGCTAGGGTAGGAATTAGAGAAACCACGCTGTGAGGTTGAGAGAATGAAGGGAGTGGTGCAGCTGGCCCGACTGGTGGGTCAACAGATCTGGCACTGGGTCCAGATGCCAAGGCTGCTCCAATAGGTAATGATGGAGGAACGGAAACCATATCTGTCAAGGCCAGTAAGGGGCAATGAGGATCATTGTAACTCTCAAGGCGATAGCTTTCTGAATTAATTGAGATATCAGTGGAAAAGGGGGAAAAGCATATAGAAGTCCCTGGGGCCAATCGTGGACTAGAGCATCTCTGGTGGGATGGCCTGGTAACGGGAAGAGAGTGAAGAAGTCGTGACACTTGCTGTTTTGGGGAGTAGCAAAAAGATCGCAGCAAGGCTGGCCCCATCTTTGGAAGACTTCTTCCAGCACTGATTTCTTCAGAGACCACTCGTGGGGCATCAGAATGGCCCTGCTCAATTTGTCCGCAATCACGTTGGACTTCCCGGGAATGTGCGTTGCTGTCAGAAAACACTGAGAATAAATCGCCCACTGCCAAAGTCTGAGTGCCTATTGACATAAGGGGTAGGATCTGGTTCCACCCTGTTTGTTGATGTACCACACTACGGACATGTTGTCCGTCTGAATTGCAATAGTCCCCATGGGAAGAGAGTCCTGAAGGGCTTGCAACGCTAAAAGCACTGCTCTCATCTCTAAGACATTTATGTGCAAGTGGCACTCGAAAGGTTGCCACATGCCCTGGACTGTCCTGCCCTGATAATGCCCCCCCACCCGATCAGGGAGGTGTCCGTTGTCACCGTGGCGACTGGGGGAGAGGAACGAAAGGTCTGCCTTGGAGAACTTGAGGTGATGTGATCCACCAAGACAGGTGATTCTTGCATGATTGAGTTATTAATATGATGTGAGACATCGGGAGCTGTTGGAAGGACCATTGAGTAAACAGCATCCATTGGAGGATCCTCATGTGGAAACGAGCTAAGGGGAGAAGGGTGATAGTAGCTGCCATGAGTCCTAATACCTTCAAGACTACCCTGGCTTTGACCTTATTGCATTGTAGTAGAAGGTAAACTTGTTTGCGGATATCTAACACTCTTTGCTCTGTAAGTCTGGCGGAAAGATTGAGTGTGTCTAAGGTGGCGCCTATAAAGGTAATAGATTGACAATGTGACAAGGCAGATTTTTCGAAATTTATTGAAATGCCTAGAGCTTGGCAAGTTTGGATGGTGAAGTCTCTGGCTAGAAGCAGTTGATGTCTGGTGGTGGCAGTAAGGAGCCAGTCGTCTAAATATGGAAACACCTGGAGTCCTTGACGTCTCAAGTGAGCGACCACTGCCATGCATTTGGTAAACACTCGGGGGGGCTGTAGTGAGACCAAAGGGCAGGGCTCTGAACTGGTAGTGACTGGCTCCCAGCCTGAAGCGGAGAAACCTCCTGGAGTGTCTGTGCATTTTGATATGGTAGTACGCATCCTGAAGGTCTATCGAGCACATCCAATTGTCCTGACCCAAGAAGGGTAGAATGGACTGTAGCGTGACCATCCGGAATTTTGTTTTTTTGATATAATTGTTTAACTTGCTGAGATCCAGTATAGGTCTCCAGTCCCCTGTTTTTTTTGGTACCAAAAAGAATTTGGAGTAGATTCTGGATCCTTGCTGGTCTGCTGGCACTGATTGGATAGCTCTTTTTGATAGCAGCTTTGATATTTCTAGTGCTGCTTGTTCCCTTAGACTGGGTGGAACGTCTGGAAGGGATCCTTTGGGTTGGGAAGGGGTGTGAATAAAGGGAATTTTGTAACCCTCGGATATGATTGACTGTACCCATTTGTCTTGGGTGAGGGAAAGCCAGGCTTTTGGGTACAGTGATAATCTTCCCCCGACTGCCTCCGAAGGTGGACAGCCGGGCAGCTCCTCAGGGATGCTGAAAGGGTTTATCAGAAAAAATGTCCCTGCTACCCTGGTTTTGCGGACCTCCTCTGCCTCTAGGGAGGATCTATTGTTATTCCCCCCTCTGCCTCTAGAGGGGAATAGACCTTGTGCATCAGATGAGACTCCCTGAGGCTTGCGGAACCACATTTTTCCTCCCCTCTGACCTTTTGGATAAGGTCTAGAAGGGGTAGAAAAACGGACTCCCACGGCAGAGAGAGTCTTACCTTCCACCTCGCACCTAGTCAATGTATCCTTCACCTGAGGACCAAACAATGTTGAGCCATCAAAGGGGAATTGGTGAAGGAGGCCTTGAAAGGGTCCGCAAAATTGCAAAGCCGCATCCAGGCGTGACATCGTAAAGCTACACCTGTGCCTGCGGCCCTACTCGCCCCATCAGCAGCATATGAGATAAGCCGCATGGAGGAGTTAACAATCGAATTCAGGGTTGCCAACTGGGAGTTCATTTTGTCTTGGAACCCCTCAGCTGTTGGATCCTGTATAGCCTCACCCATATCTTTGAGCAAATCTCTCTGGAGACGGGTGAAGTGACACAAGTAGTTCAGCGACCGCATAGAGAAGGTTGCAGAGGAAAACATCCGCTTACCGTACCTGTCCATGGTCCTAGACTCCTTATTAGGAGGATGGACAGGTACCGAAGGATCGGCTAACTCCTTCTTAGTGGCTGCAGCCACCACCATGGCATCAACAGAGACACCTTTTGATAGAAAGTCTTTGTCCTTAGGGGGAGTAATAAATTTTGACGGCCTCCTTGGGGTAGGTTCCACTGAATCAGGGGCCATCCAAGCCTTCCTTGCCACCACTTCCATAAGGGGGTCAAAGGGAGGGGACACCCAGGAGGTGGAAGGGCGAGAGCCAAACGCCTCAAGGTAAACTGACTCGTCCTCTGAAGGGTTAAGGGCAGGCCAGTTCCCCCTCTGTTTCAGGGTTTCAAGGATGTCAGCAAAGGAGGCATCCTCAGAGGGGGACCGAGGGGAACCTTCAGATTCCTCCAAGTCAGTGTCAGAGGTGATAGACTCAGGGGGAGTCAATGTGCTTCCTCTTGCACTGTCTCTTCCGAGGGGGTTCTCCTACCGGGTCAGGAGAGGCCTCGGAAGAGGAGGAAATTCCCAGTGGGGAAACCTGAGGAGCTGGCTCTCTGCGGTCTGATACAAGGGGATGGGTAGAAATCACCGCAGGCACTGAAGAGGGAGGAGCTGACGGAGCCGACTGTGGGGTAGACACTGGGTCTAGCACGCTCCGCATGACCTCAAAGGCGCCCCTATCTGGCAAGGCCGGAGGTCCCCGCTCCGAGGAGACAAGGACCCCCCGGCAGCGACAGGGATGGCTCTGAGGCCTTTGTTGGAGCCGAACTCACCAGCACTGACGCTCCGAGAGGGAGAACGGGGTTGGACAAGGGTCCGATGCCACTCGCCCTCTCAGAGCCGACGAGGGAAGCCCGGTGCCGAGATCCCTCCAATGAGGAAATCGGAGCAGACGACGGAGCCGAAAGGGAAGGTATCGGCTACGAAGCACCGACAGCCACGGCTCCGATGAGCCCCGGCTCCAAACCCAAAGGAGTCGGAGGAGGAATAAAATCAGGGATGGAAATAGCCGCTGACTGTTGAGTAGGGCTATGCAGCATTTGGGCCAGTGCCTCGGACTTGAGAAGTCTACTCACCACCCTTTGTAAATCATGGTCGGACAGCCTGGAGGACCGAGAGGAGTGAGACCTATGGCTCCGTTCTGATAGAAGAGGAGATCCCGGCGCCGAATGGATGGAGCCGATGGAAGGGGACCTAGGCCTCTTCTTAGCAGGTGGCTCCGATAAGCCTATCGGAGCTGACTGAGTCTTGTCAACCTCGGCTCCAGCCGAAGCCGAGGTGATAGTATGAGATTTGGAAACATCGGCTCCAGCCGGAGCCGATGTCGAAGCCGATCTAATGCTTCCAGGGGACGGCTCAGAAACTGGAGCCGACGGTCTGGAAGTCTTAGAAGGCTTCCCCGACACAGACTGAGTCGGGGGGCCTTCAGGCTTTAACAAGCCACGTAAAATCAATTTATTTTTGCGTCCCTGCAGGACTCTAGGGCTGAATGCATGGCATACAGCACGAGTCCTGCAGGTGCAAAGGTCCCAGGCAATATACACAAGAAGTGTGACCGTCTGTCAGAGACATTTTCTGACAGCACGAATCACACTTCTTGAAGCCTGAGACCTTGGAGTCTTTAGACATCCTAACTTAGTGTAAAAACACAAGCACAACACACCCTTAAGCAAAAAATAAAAATGCAGTCACACTGAAGGACTAGAGGAAGGAGGGAGAGGGCCAAAGGCCTAAAAGTTAAAAAGGGAATAAAAAGGGATTGGAGACACTCGAGGGGGACCCAATTTAAACTACTGAAATACTATAAATAAAACTATGGTAAAAGGAAGAAAAATTAGGGGTTGAAATAGAAGTTTCTAATTAGAAAACTTAGTAACCTGCCAGAGCCGGCAGAAGAAGCACCTTGTCAGCTAAGCGGCAAACGAGATCGGAGTAGTTACCGCCTAGCATTGTGGGATATAGGGGAGCCTCGAGCCGGTGGAATTAGCTCTCAAGCTTTAGTATTGGCCGAGTCGGAGCCGAGGTTCGGCTCCGAACCCATCCAGCAAGAATGAAGGCGAGATTGACAACTTAACATTCTCTGCTTTTCTCTTTTCCTAGTTGAACTCTTCATTTACCTACAAAATGGAGTCTACAGGACTGCAATTGGTCACCATAACAAAATTAGTTTCTCTCAGCATTTAAGCAGAGTAGGTTGCACACAAAAAGCATTTGTTAAGCTTTCACTTACAGTGCAGGTCACCATTTTGGTCAGCCATAGGGCTCTTTTTTCTACTTGGGTGTTTGCCTCCTTCCCCTGAAACTTAAGTAAACTGACTCTTACATTAAGAGCTATAATACTTACCTTATAGCTTTAGGACACCTTAGGAAACCTTGTAAACTGCAATAGTCCTGCTACGCTCGGGCTCTCTTCGCTCCCCTCCCTGCCCCCAATTCCCTCCTGCCCCCAGGACATCTAAATTAAAAGTACTATAGCCACTCCTCCACTTTCTAGATCCTATCTGCTTTCATCTGGGATAATTCCTCCCACCTCCATTCTTCTACCTACATTTTAATAGCATCTATTATCTTTCATCTGGCATTCTCCCATCCCCTTTCCAATACCTTTACTTCACCACTCTATCTTCTGGTGTTGCATCACCAGGTAAAACAGTTCCTTAACTCACTAGCCGAATCACAAATAATGATATACTCCTCTTTACTACCCCTCTTGTTCGCACCATACCTCCTTACCTTGTATGAAAACCAGTTTCTCATGGGATTTCAGGTCCCGAAATGCCATACTATCACCCCAGCTGTAAATCCTCCCACCTTCAGCCATACTTACAGTACCAGGTCCTATCCAACATCTTGTTCAGTCTAACAACATCTCAACCCCAGGCACATTAGCTCTAGATCCAAACACTACCACAAACTAATAAACAAATTCCTGAAGTTCATCACCAAGTATAGACTTAACCTAATACTTGGTGGTGATATTCACCCCAACTCTGGCCTACCCACTTCAGATACACATACCCCCTCTACTTGCAATCTAAGCTACAAACCTACAATTAATAGGCCAACTAACTGTCTCCTAGCCTGTCATCTCAATATTAGAAGCATTAATAACAAGGTACATGAATTGCATGCACTTTTGGATGTCCACTCCCCTGAGATTCTCTGTTTATCTGAAACCTGGTTAAAACCTAACACTACAGACAATGACATGTTACCACTTGGGTTCAACATACATAGGCTGGATCGTGCTTCCAGGAAGGGGGGTGGGGTAGCTGTACTCTATAAATCTGAGTTGAATGTCACCACAGATGTAATACAACCATCTGAGATTAATAACTCAAGAGATTCTTGCCACCAAATTGCAACTTAATAAACATAAATGCATTAATATCATCTGTATGTACATCCCCCCAGGTAACAATATATCTACACAAAGATATCCTGCACTGGCTATCATGTCACTACCCCCAGGAAACCCTACTACTTGGAGACTTTAACATAGACTGGGGCACCTGTTCCTCAGAATCCCCAACCACCCATATTAACCTGCATTTATTTATTTATTTATTGACATTTGTGAATCGGGTTTGTCCAACTGGACATGTGGCCCATTTTCAGTGGAGACCAGAGGAGAAAAGCTCCAGTAATACATTTTAAAATGAGTACAATTTTAAACAATACTGATATAATAGCAGTTATAGCAAAAAGATTCACATATGTTGGGTTACATGCATAAAGTTAAAGTTGCATTAAAAGAAGCTAAGTAACAATTTTACATTGATATAGTTCAATAGGTCAACAATAACATTTTTTGTTTGTATAAAATTGTGCAAATGCATAGTAGACAAGCATTTACACAAATCATATCCACCCCTACCAGGATAGGTAAACCCAACCAAAAAGAAAGCATACTTGACTGGGTACTCATAAATAGTCACCCCCAACTGTACACCTCTGGTACCCTTCCCTGATGGCCTAAGTGGTCACCTTCTTACATATGTAATTAAGCACAAAGCCATTAATTCCCAACAACCCTTACTCAGAAAGGTTAGAAACAATAAAAACTTTGACACTGCCAAATTCCAACAAGAACTAAACTCATATAATTGGCCTATTCTAAAACACCTCCCCTTAGAGGAAGCAGTAGCATACTTTAACAACAAATTCCATGAGATCCTTGATTTGCATGCACCTGTTCGTTCAAAGAGAACACAGGCAAAAACTGTGCCATGGCTTTCTAAAGAGTCTAAACTCAAACTTACCCGTAGAAACAAAGCATGGGCTTTATGGTGGTTCTTCTAAAGACCCCCAAGATCACATTAAATACAGGCAATCCAGGAATGAAACTAAAAAATCCATTTTACAAGACAAAAAACAATACTGCTGTAATTTACAGAAAGTAAATCAAAATAACTCTCAGAAGTTTTGGGCAGGTTTAAATAATCTACTACATCCCGGACAAACTTCAACATCAATCCCTGCTGCTACTATTGATAAACCCCCTGAATACGTTTCTGACAGTTTTAACCAATTCTTTACTGAGACAATTCAAGCCCTAGCTAGCCTCCTAGCTCCCCTGGTCCTGAAAGTACCACCCCTAGAAACCTACTCGGGTTCAGCTTCCAACCAGTCGCCACTTCACTTATCCGTAACTTGATCAAAAAATGAAAACCCACTACACTTTCTGCTGATCAACTTCCTGCCGAGTACCTACAAAAATCAGCTGATGCTATTGCTTACCCCGTCTCAATACTAATCAATCGAACCACAGTAGAAGCTAAAATTCCCACCATCTGGAAAATATCCTATGTAATCCCACTTCACAATGGAGGCAGCTCTATTGAATTCTCCAATTATAGGCCAATAGCTATACTCTCTCCACTTGCAAAGATTATGGAAAAATGTATTCATAGACAACTCATGCACCACCTAATCCAGAATCACCTTATGGCAGACACTCAGCATAGCTTCCGTCCTCATCACAGCACTACTTCAGCCCTCCTAGCCTTTACCAACACCATAATTGCAACAATTATTATATATCTTCAGCCCTCTTCTTGGATCTTTCCAAAGCATTCGATATGGTTGATCACCAACTTTTAATCCACACTCTGCAAACATTCTGTCTAGATACTAGAGCCATTCAATGGTTTCAATCATACCTGAATGGTCGACAGCAGGCTGTCCTCTGGCATAACAAACTCTCTAATCTTCTACCCAACACCCTTGGAGTACCATAAGGCTCTATACTCGGGCCCTTGCTATTCTCCATCTTCATTAACGACATTTATACTGTCATCCCAAAAGTCAGCTGTGTCCAATATGCTAATGACTCTACTCTGATTTGCTCGGCTACATCTCCAATAGAGTTATGGTCAGCTACCCAGACCACCTTTAATACAATAGAAAACTGGCTTTCTGAACGTCATCTGATCCTAAATCCCAAAAAACTAAAATGCTGTTATTTTCACCAACACGTAGGTCTACCGCTTTCACCTTTACCATAAATTCAGATGATGGCACAATAATCTCCCCTGACCCCTCTACAAAACTATTAGGTGTCATCATAGATAATAATCTAAAATTCAACCTACATGTTAACCAAACTATCAAAACCATCAATAAAAATTTAGGGTCACTTTACAGAATAAAAGCCTTCCTAACCGCTCCAGCTAAAATTGCCATAGTCATAGCCTTCTCACCTTCTTTCAACCCTTCTGTATGCATCCCCTCTACTCTCGAATTTAAACAAGACTGTCCTTAAACTCTCAATTTGCTACAACCACATTGCCAGGTTTGCCACTGGGCTTGGGATAAAACTCCTGACACAGAAGGGGCCAGCTGAGAGCCTGCACAGGACAGTGCCCTCTCCATAACCTGGAAGGCACGCCCCACTGAAGAGGGATGGGTGCCCAGAAATGAGAAGGACAACCTCGGAACCCAGGTCACACCCCACCCTGAGAGACCCACCTCCAGAGTAGGAGCTGAGGAAGAGACCATGTCTGTCAAAGTTGCAAGAGTCAAGGACGACTCCAAATAAAAAAACTAGAGATGATCCGAAACTCTCAGAACTGAAAGTGGAGCGATGGCCCTGGGAGTCCATCTGTTCTGAAGGAACCAAGGAAGCCAAGGCAGATCCTGAAACTGAAGGGGAAAGGGTTGTCGGCACCAGGGCAGCTGGAACTGGGGAGATCGGAGTAGGGGTCTCCGAGCTCTCAAAGGAGGTCAGAGAAGAAGATTTTGTGGAGTCCAGGGAGAATATGCCCCAGCTCCAGAATGGAGAGTGGTCTGGGAGGAGACAGATAGACCCCTGGCCACTAGGAGCTGATCCACCAGCCTCACATCAACTTCGGTAAGACTCCTGAAGGATTGGACAGACAAACCTCATTCTGATACTCAAATTATCCAGCAAGGCCTGGATCAAACAAATGCTTAGTGTGTTATAGAACCAGTTTATTTTTCCATATGCAAGGCCTGGATCAAACAAATGTTTGGTGTGTTATAGAACCAGTTTACTTTTCCATATGCATATCAATGCCTTCTGTGTTTACCTCAATCACCTGACCTAGATAGACAGATTTCAATGTTTCCATATTAACTTATTAACAACCATATGGGTGGAATATCACACCCCTAGCAGCCTACACACATCTTGCATTTCAGTTCATTTTTTGAAAAATCAACTTAAAAAGCCTAAGATAAACAAATGTTAAGTAATTACTGAATAGCAATATCTATTAAAATATTCAAATAGCAATGCTAGCAGTAGAAGCATTCTTTACAGTGATAACAGTCGGTGCGTTCATTTCATAAATATGATAATGCATTAATAATTCATACAAAATTCTATGTTTTGCTAAATTTTCACAAATTGTTGTATCTTGGAAACTCTACAACCTAGACATACATTTTTAGAACACTGTCGTTAACCAGACTTAAGCTTTCACATGGCAGCAAGAAATGCCTTTCTGAGTGCATGTTTATTGAGATATTTACATAAATATGATAATGGATCTACTTTAGAAGCTCAAACTTTCAAAACGTCGAACATCAAAGTTTTGAAAGTTCGAAATTTCAATTAAAAAAAAAAAAGAATAAAAACAAACTTTTTTTCTACGTTTATGCAGGGGGTAAAGCCCCTATGCACCCCACTGCTAATTAAATGCACCAACTCATAGATCACACTACAGTAAAATTCCTGTTCTGCACTGTACGGCAGTCTCCATTTAAACCGTTTGAAGTTTGATCTTATGGTCTCGACCATATGAAGGTCAAAGTTTTGATACTTCTATCTTCCAAAGTAGACCCATGAAAACATATGTTTAACTGTATAATTAGCAATATAAATAAAGGTAAGAATCTCTCAGAATGTGGAACTTACACTGCAAATATTAAAGACAGTTTTCTTCAGCAACATCCATAGGTTCATAGGTAGGTACTACGCTATTGGCCCAAGGGCCTATGCAAGCCTAGCCAACAAGGTTTCTTGGCTTACGCCACCCAAGAAAGTTATTTTCCTGTGCCACTGACGAGCAGAGACACAGAAGTGATCCCCGGGGTGTATTTCCTATTTCCCATCTACTCATCAAGATTTTTCTTGAAGAGTGCTAATGAAGAACTTTGCTTGACATAGATGGGTAGCCTGTCCCAGAGTATGGGAAGTCTCTGGGATAGGAATCTATCCCTCCAGCATGCCCTGTTTATTGCGGTGACAAGGTTTAGGTCCCTAGAGCGTGTAGCTTGGAGGGATTGGGATTTCTTTAGGTGTAACATGTCCAACAGCTCTGGGTTTGACATAGCTTTATATGTTAGGCAGGGATCATCTCTGAGTAGGCGATATACTACGGAGTAAAGCTGGAGTTTTTTGAGGCGGTCAGTGTAGGGCATTTGTTTGAGTCCAGTAATCCTCTTTGTGAGGTACTTCTGTGGCCTTTCCAGCTGCTGCAGATGTCTTGTGAGGTACATTCCAAAAGGGGCGTTGTACTCTATAATGGGTCTAATGAGTGATGAGTAGATCCAGAGTTTCACCTGATGCCAAGCAATAGTTTGCAAGCCACTTGTTTTTTGAAATATTAAGTACACAAGGAAATGTTGCTTATTTTCATAATTAGATACGTAGCTAGTAATATTTCCAGTGTAACTGGATACAAACAGATACTGACAATTTTCTTGTTTCCTGCATTTGTATTTCACACCATACCAATCAATGGCATGTAAGTTTCTCAGTTAAGAAAATTTCATAAATGTGAACATATGAGTAATAAATGGCAAATGATTAATTTCTCCACAGTAGGGCATCCTAGATTAACCATTTTAGTGTATTTTTTAATAAATCCTTGTCCTTTCTAATGATGCCTATTATTATTAGTTAGTAAGTCGGCTCCCTATTGAAATTTCAGCACTCAAAATGCCAAGTGCCGACATGCAGAAAAAAAAAAGACCAAAAACACAGGAGAAGAGTGAATCTCGAAGATCACGCTTCTCCTTAAAACTTTTTTTTGCAGGGAAGGCAAGCCCCCCACACCCACCAAACTTTATCAACTCAGATATAGCCATACCCTGGATAAAAGTGAATATTCCAAGAAATGGCATCTTGGACTTAGTATATATAAACCCGATCTTTCGGCCATTCAGTCTCCGTATTTCGGGACTTGCTCTAGCAGGTCTTGACATTTCAAATGGTTACTGAGCATGCCACTTAGTTAAAGAAGCCAGAAGAAAAAATTGCCTGGATGCCATAAGGAACTACGGGTCTTAACTGGAAGAATAAAAAAAAGGCTCTATAGGCTTGAGTAAGTTAAGAAGATACATGGTCTTATTAATTACCCTTAGCTATTTTGATAGACTGAAAGCCTTATTCTTCCACTGAAGCTCATACCGGCCCCAGTGGGGTGATCTCTGTTCAGCGTTCTGTGCTATGAATGATCTTGCACTGCTTGAACTCCCTTTATTTAAACAGAACCAGTGTTAAAGCAAAGACCTACGCCTCCGTTATAGCACCAACTATACCAACTGATATAACAGGCACCCAACTCAAAGTATCACTTGTGTCTGGAAAAGACATCTATTATATATTGTGAAGGATGCATACACGACATTCTTTAAAATCAGTGTGGATAACTTGTGTGTGACTGCAAATTTATACCTAGGATATGTGGGGCTAATACATTTCAAGGCACTATTAAATCTCCCATTAATACTGGATATGACTGATTTTGAGATTCTCAAGGGTCTCCTTGGCTACAAGCTTAGTAAAAACCTCTAAATCTATGAGATTCTTAACTCTAGGACACAGAAGGAATGTGAGATGATAAAGGTGTTGGACCAAGAGGGGTTCACCCAGTTGGCACAAGACTGTAAAGAATTCAGAATGTGGTCTTATACAAGGTGGAAGGGCTCAAGGATGTCATGTGGTAGTGCTCTTGGCCAACAGTTGGGACAGTAAACTCCGCAAAGATAAAGTTGACAGTGTGGGACTTTAAGGAAGTGAATTATGCTGAGCTGGGAGAAAAGGTCAACACAAAGGCAGTCTTAGGAATGCATAAGCTATGGAAATGAGTCAGTAATGAAGTACAGTGGTCAAAGTTATGGTCCAAGGCTTGAGAAACACAACAAACATAGGGGAGAAAAAAAAAAGGTAGTGACAAAAGGCTATATAAGAAAGGCAGGCCACTGATTAATCCAAAAGATGGGGCATAAAAGAAGTGGAAGGGTGAAGTGGGAAGGCTAAGGAGAAGGAGGTATAGTACCAGAAGGTACGCGGAAGCATAACAAAAGAAGTAAGGGCAACAAAAGTGGAAGTTGGCAGAAGAATCAAGAAGGTGAACAAAGTTTTTTTAAACAGTTACAGAGCAAAAAGGAAGGAAGAAAGGCATAGAACAGGCCCAGTTCAGTAAGGATAGGAACAAAACTGTATTTTTCTGAAGAAGCAAAATGGTCCATTTCTGGCACAACCCATCTGTGAACCAAGTCTAGGAATACTTCCCTTTTCATCATCCATTTGTTGGGGGCCACATAGGGTATGTTCAAGTTTGTTTGCCACATAATTGTGTTGTCCTGGAATGTACTGGCATAGTGTCATAACTCCCACACCTGTATGGGCTAGTCTGCACAGCAAATAAGAGTGACTGCCACCTTGTTTGTTTATGTACCACATGACTGTGGTTTTGTCTGTTTGAATCCTAAGGGGTCCTGGCTGCCAACGGTGTCTCTATGCTTTGATGGCTAGAATAACTGCCACATTCACTTTTTATGTGTCTCTTGGACATCTTTTTGTCCGACACACCTTGCACCTTCAAGTCCCCTGAATGCGGTTCCCAGGCAGTGTCTGTTGAATCTTTAGTTAGTACCTAGGGACTAGTTTTCAATCTGAAGGGAATGGCCTTATTGAGCCAAATATTTTTTGTCTCACTAAACAAGGGAGAAATGGGAGTTCTCATGCTGAGCTTGGTGAGGGGAATTAAGATGCTGAAAGCCATGCAGCCCAAAAGCATGAGAAATTCCCTGGAAGATACGCTACTGAAGTTGGCAATCTTGTACTGGGACAGGAAAAGGATTTAGTCACGTGGGAGGAAAGTCTTTTGTTCTGTAGAGTCCAAGTTCAGTCCCAGGAAAGTCACTTCAGTAGTATAAGTGGGGTGGGATTTATAAATATTTAAGGATTTGCCTATCTTCTAGAAGCAGTCCACTGTGATTTGAATAGCACTGTTGACTTCCAGACTAGAGGGAGCATGGACCAAGCAGTCATCTGGGTAAAGATAAATGTGCATGCTCCTTTGTCCTGCAAAAGGGTGTCAGTGACATGGGCCAGGCACTTTGTGAAGACCCTGGGTGCAGCAGACAAGCCAAACAAATCAACTCTCTTTTCCACAATTTTGTACATGGGATCAAGGTGGTGTGTCAACTATCATCACCTGTCTTGATTTAATATCACTTTTAGTCACAGGTCTTCTCTCACACTATCTATCCATCTTTTTGCTGGATATCCTTGCCTTCTCTTGCCTCTTCCTGACTCTTCCGAATTTTCTTCAACAAATCATATCCTAGTTTTTCTACACATATGACCTAAACATTATATTCTGTTCTCTTTGACCTTGTCTTCAATTAGAGCTACTTTGGCTTCAACTCTGATGTCATCATTTCTTCTTTCACTTTAGCCTCTTTTAAATGGACATTCTCAAGATGTCTCTGGACATTTGGAATAACAACCCTGAAACCATCCAGAATTCTGTGAAACTTCCAAGACGTCAAAAAATCTTTCAAACAGCATCTTTAAGGTAATATTTGTAACTGCTTTATAGCTGACTTCTGCCAAATAGCATGAAATGTCACGATGGCCATATCTCTGTTCCCCTGGGGGCTGGGAGGATGGGATTGCAGACCTGCTACTAGCTACCTTTTTGCTTGCTGTGGAAATCAAGCCTTATCATTAGGGTTTTCATTATATTGTTGTAGGATACATACTGAGGACAGAATTTATTGTATTTCTTGCAAGTTATTTGTCTGTTTTATTTCTTCATGTCTCAACACATTATAGCTTGAAGCACAGCAGCATGTATTCTCAGCTTCCTGTACAATTTACAAACTAGGGTCTGTACTGTATAGTTATTAAACGCACCTCAGACATTATGCTGCTTCTGCAGCTGTTACTTTGCTTGTTACTGGTTATCATTTACTCTGTCACTATCACTGTATAACACTTGCACAATGCTGCACAAGTACTTAAGCTATGTTGCATTATTCTCTTATTGTCAGTATAAATTTTGCTATTCTTTTATTCTGACCCAATGTTTGCAGTGAGACAGATATTTGAGAAGAAGCTAGAAAGCTGATTTGGGCACTCCTGCGGTGTTTTGAAGTCCCTGAAACATTGGTGGAATTAGTGCAAGCTATGTATAAGGACCTGATGACTCAAGTAGGAACAGTGTTTGGTCTCACAGAGTGGTTCCCAGTGGGAGTAGGTTTGCCTCAGGGTTCAGCTCTGAGCCCACTGCTATTCATACTGGTGATGGACAACATTAGCAAATGGGTCGGAGGGAACAGAGCAACAAATTTGCTGTATGCAGATGATGTGGCATTAGAGGCCGAGTCTCAGTAAGAACTTCAACAAAGTATAGTGGAATGCAATGCAAAATTGAAGGCACATGGGATGAAACTCAGAATGGATAAGACAGTTGTAATGGCAGGAAATGGGGGAAATAAGAAGCTGAGAAGTGAGAGAGAAAGAAAACAGTAGAACAGGTTAACAGCTTCAAGTATCCAGGAGGGGTGGTTGAGGAGAAGGGAAGTCTGAATGAGGAAGTTAAAGCTAGAATCAGAGTGTCTGCAGCCAACTGGCACAGAGTGTCAGGAATAGTGTGACAGAAGAATGCCAAAAGAAGCTGAAAAGTAAGGTATACAAAACAGTAGTGCGACCAGTACTACTGTATGGTACAGAAACCCAGGCAGTAAAGGCAGTTGAGGAAGTGATGGAGATGAAGTACCATAGAAGGGTGGCAGGATGCACACTGTGGAACAAACAAGGCAATGAGAACATAAGAGCACAAGCCGAAGAAGCTCCAATTGCAGAAAAGGTCAAAGAGAACAGATCACAGTGGTGTGGGCACATGAGCAAAAAAGCAGAAGGCAATATGGACAAGATGAGATGGGAGAGACAGGAAGAAGGCAAGAGGAAACAATGGCATACAGCAAAGAGGTGGCTGGATTGTGTTAGAGAAGACTTGTGACAGTCAGTCATGAGTGTTGAAGAAGGCAGGAGAATGGCAATGAATAGAGAGATAGAGATGGTGACAGTTGACAGTTGATACTACACTCCGACCCCATGTAGAAAATGTGAAAAAGGGGGTTGCTGCTGATGATTATTTTATTTTGCTTTAGTGCGCACTTGTTGAAAGCATGTTATGTTTATAGTTTTTATCTACATAGCCCAGGTTGGGTATAAAAAGGGCCCTCAAACCAGTTCACTTACTTGGCAAACAAATGTTAAATAAGTAAACATCAAGAATCTTCTGTACTGTTCAGACTGTTCAAAGAAATGAGAAAAAGGATGATTCTAAATGTCAGATCTTTATATTATTTGTTAGTTCAGACCAGGGTTGCCAGACGTCCCTATTTGGGTGGGACTGTCACGAGATCAGCAGCCTGATCCCGAGTCCCGCCCTGCTGGTTTAAATCCCGGCCAGCCTCCGCTTTGTTTTTTTTTTTTGATTGGCCCGTATACCTGGCATACGGGCCAATCAAAAATCGCTAAACACGGAGCTTCTTGTGTTCCGCATTAAACAGAAGTAGCTCCGTGTTTAACAGTTTTTAATTGGCCCGTATGTCGGTATACGGGCTAATCAAAAATCGCTAAACATGGAGCTATTTCTGTTGAATGCAGAACTGCAATGCATTAAACATGAGAAGCTCCGTGTTTAGTGCAGAGCTACTGCTCTTTAATGTGGAACTCTGTTCCGCATTAAAGACCTTTTATTTTTTTATTTTTTTTGGTCTTCACTTGCCGTGAAAGACCTTTTTTTTTTTTTGTCCTTACCTGGCTGGTTGGAAATCTGGCAACTCTGGTTCAGAATGAAATTTGATTTGTATAAATTAGTCAGGGCTAAATTTCATACGATTCATTAATGCCACATATATTGTCTGAATAAAGTACTGTTTAAACAGTAAAATGAATAAGTAAGCAAACTTATGGCACATTATCTAAATATTCTGAAAAAATATATTTTCATAACCTGTTCCAGCTGGGTTCATTTCCATAACATATGTTGTTTTCCACCAGGTTAAGGTTAGCTTCTGAACAACCTTAAAATAGCAGACATTTGGGCATAAAAAAGAAACTGTTCTAAAACTTCATAATGGAATTAAAAAGGAAAAGTTAATGTAGCACCTATTAAGTCCATATCCGTTAAGGCGATAGATCACCAGAGCAGTCTTATTGCAGAAATATCACCCAACCAGAAGTCTTTTGATTAATAACTTCTTAGCCTTACCGTTTGGTCTGTTGTAGTCAGAAATATATCTCTGAGTCTTCAAAACTGTAACAATGTACCACCAAAAATCATAGCAGGGGGTCAAAAATTTGCTTACATGTAAAAATGCACCACTCTGGTGAGAGGAGATAATGTGTAAACCTGCAATCTTAGGGACATGACCTGCAAAACTAGCACCAATGTGGAGATAACAGATGCATAGCTACATCAGAAATGCATTGTTTCTGCACTGTGACATGGTAAGTTACGAGTGGCACCTAATATATGAACAGCCAACTGCCTAGAGTCAAATAAATACACATCTGTTACATAACTACATTTAATGGCACCACAAATGTTAAAGGAAACTCCCTGGCAACAAGATAAAGACTCATTTGTGACCAACTCACAAAAGAGTGATTACAAATAAGCAAAACACCAAGTATGTGCACTGTATTCTAAAACATAAAAACAGAAAAAAAATTTTTTTGCCTCTTGCACACCCAAAACAACCTCATTATTTTATATACTTTCAGGAAACGTCTGTCAGCTGCACTCTAGTGATTGGTCATGTTAGAATCGATCACTAGAGTTTTGTGGAGAAGCCTAGCTCCCCTTAACTGATTCCATAAATACAAAACACTTGTTACAATATCTGTACTAACAGTAAATTACCCTTTAAAAATCACAGAACAGGAGGTAAAAGACATAATTTTTCATTTTTTAAAATTACTATGAGGACTAAGACTAATAAAATTTAGAGCAGGGGAACACAAATTCTATGTACAACATCCCGTTCACACAACACATATGAAAAGCTGTTAGACTGACACCATGATTTTCAGGGTCACTGTTTTGTGTTGTTCAGCTCCGATGCCAAATTATCTTATGCAGTGTTTTTTTTTTATGTCACTAAACCTCTACACTGCCTTCATATTCTGTAAGAATCCAGTCCTGAATTCTCTTTCTCTTGTCTATTATTACTCCACTCAAAACCATTAGTAACCTTCTCAACCCTAATATGCCAATTCGGCAGTAGCTTCCACTATTATAGCCCCCTAACATTTCAGAAGTGCGCTAGTCATCATTGTAAATGCATTCAGTTTTACACACCTTACAGATACAGACTCGGAAAGATTTACATTCTTCTGGAAGCGAAGCACAAAGTCAGGAAATGATGTGTGAATCTAGCTTCTTATCAGCAGCAGCAAGCAATCAGAAAGAATGAATTCCTCCTTTATTTGAACAGCATACAGAACATTCAAACATAGTAACATTACCCTGGCAGCACACAGACAGCAAAGAGATACTGGTTGCCAATGACACCCTGACAGCAGAGAGACACTGGTTGCCAATGACACAGTCAAGACACACATCTCTTCTTTCAGCAAGCACTGAAAATAGACACAAAAAAACAGGCAGCAATTATACCATCACACACACAATATTAACCCTCAAGACTTTTTCAGTCCTACTGGCTCACAATTCATACCTCTCCAGAATTTCATGTTCTCTTTCCACTTAAACAATTAGTGCTCATGTTCGAGTTTAAGTCATCCTCTGTGTCCTGCAGGACTCTTCAAAAATCATCAAAGTAGTACTAAACATTTAACAGCATATATTACTCGTCTCTTTGACAATGAACTCCAGAAGTCAGTCTTTCATTGGTTCTACAATACAGGGCAGACTCAGGTCAAAGAAGAACAGGGGTGAAGATGCATATTTTAAGTCTAAAAATTGGGGCATTCTAATAAATTCAAGCAGATACGAGGTGCGGTCTGAAGTAAACACACTGATGTGAAGTAACATTCCCATAATAGGGATCACTATTCCAGCTTCACTTATTTGCTGTATCAAAAGTCTCAAGATAACAGACCAAAAATGGAGATGGTGCCCCAATATGCTAACAGAAGTCTTGCAAATCCCATGATCAGGGTAGGTAGATGATCTATTGCTCTGATAATTCATCACTGTTAAGGATCTCTCAAATTTGTGAAGTTACAGCAGCTGCTTCCAAACTTTATTATCCTTTCTTGGATTCAGGAATATCAGGGAAATCCTCTTACAGAATGAGTAATAAGTTTGTTATTTAAGTGGGAAAACGGCAGGGACTTGCCTTTCAGATTTTACTCTGCCCATAGACTAAATAATTTGACTATCGTAACTGGTATAAAAAGTAATTCAGGTCACAAACACACAGATGACCCATACTTAAGCAGCAGAACCTGCAAATGCTGTAGATAGATGGGAACTGACAGGATCTGGCAATTATTTTCCTACTAAATAATTATATTCCAAGATACAAACATTTAGAAGGACCACTTTAAAGATATGTTTTTCTATCCACCTTTGGAAACTGAAAATGAGTTTTCTTGAGCTATTTTAAAGGAAATAATACCTGATGGTTCTATGAATATTCAGCTTATTTAGCAAAGCATCTGGACACAAAACACTCCAGGGTGAAAACATTTGCTGAACATAACCTTAAAACTAAAGTTATGTTCTTACCTTAACAATAGATGTGTCATCAACATTTGTCCTTCCTCAACAGATGAGTCTTTGGATCTGACTTCAGCCACTCAAGACTTTGGATCCCAAGCTCAGGCTTCTCCCTTTACACTTACTCCCTTGTAAAACCTAACAATCTCAGATCGAGTTTGCCTGAGAGAAAAAAAGAATATTAGCATCTTACAATAAACAGGAATAACCACAATGTTATAAACGATTATGCAACAGATTATGACTGCTCAGAGACTAATCTGGAGCTAAACAGTGTATCTGAAGGGCCTTAGAATACGTCAGTCTGGTCAACCAGGATAAAATTACAACTAATTCCATAATAAGGCAGAGGGACAGATGGGAGAAAACTTGAAGGATGGAAGCAGACAACATATATCTATCATTATGAAAAGTACATAACTTAAGTATCTGATGCTGTCTCCTGCCCATTCCTCAATGGAAGGGACAGAGTCTCCAGCTAATATAAACACTAGGTGGATTCATGGAAAGATATTTCAATGGGTGGCTGAACCAAATGCTACCCTGCCTCTGAAAAATAAATTCAATTTATCATAGTATATAAAGGCATGAAAGTTAGACCAAGTGGCTGCAAATGTCATCAATACATGACCTGGAAGAGAAGGCTGTAGAGGCTGCATGGACCTAGCTAGGTGAGTTTTGACATGTTTTGTTAAGGGGAAATCTCTTTCTTTTCTATACATGAGTTAGGCAAGCAGACAACCACCTGGATAGGGTGACTTTGGAAACTTGTTTATTTGCCGAAAAGGACACTAGGAGCTGATCAGACTTTCTGAATGATTTTGTATGGTGAATGTAAAATCAAAGCTGCCTATGAACATCCAAAAATGCAGCAAGCATTTTCCTTACTTAGGAAATTTTGTAAAGAAAACTGGCAGATTAATATTTTGATTTAAATTTGTTTTGGTAGCTACCTTATGTAAAAGGGAAACACTGTTCTTATAAAAGCAATGCTAGGAAGATTGCCCTCATCTTTAGAATGTAGATATGGAAATTGGCCTGGAGTGCTGGTACCCTCTTTGCAAAAGTAACTGCTACCAAAAACAATGTTTTCTATGCAAGGAACTGAAATTCCAACTTGGCTGCAGGCCCAAGTGGTGGCTGAGTTAGTACTTGAAGTAGAATACTACTTATTCCAAGGAGGAGTAGGATCTCTAAGGGGTTGCTTGAGAAGAAAGGCACCCCTCAGAAAATCCTTAGATAATTTGAGAGAAGCAATGGGGACTGTTTTTTTCTCCAATGCAGATACTGCAAATAGCTGATAAGTGGACTTTAATAGTGGAATAGCTGGCACAATTTTGAAAAAGACAGACTAGAAAGTCTAAGACCATTTAAAGTGGTGTTGAAAAAGTATCTACATTTCTTTCCATAGCCCAAACAGAGAATCTTTCCATTTGCTTTTGTAAATCTTCCTAGCAGATGGTCTCTGGCAAGAAGAAAGAAAATGGATAGTATTGAAAGAAAGCTTAGACTGGCTAGCCATCACTGGAAGTGGACAAATCAAGCTGTTAACTTGAGGTATGAAATATTCAGGAAAGACAGTCTGGATAGGAGAGAAATGAGATCTGGATGGGGATCCAGAGTCCATGGAGGTTGTTTCAGGTGAGGCCATAGTTAGGAGAACCAAACTTGTCGAGGCCAGAAGGGGACAATGAGGATTACCACAATCCCCTTCACAATGTTTTCTGAAGAAATTTTGGGATAAGAAGTGTCAGAGGAATGGCAAAGAGGAGACGGGGGGGGCATCTCTGGGCGATTCCCCCTGTGGGGAGATAAGGGCAAAGAACCTGCTGCATTTGGTGTCTCAGGGAGAAGCAAAAAGATCACAGCATGGTTGGCCCCAGCGGAAAAAAAAATTGCTCCTCTACCTTCTGATCGAGGGACCAATCTTGAGGCAGGAGGCTGGATCTGCTCAAGCTGTGGTGTAGAACACTGGATTTTTGCCAGAATGTGCACTGCTAGGAGAAAGTGACTGGAAGATATTGTTCACTGGCAGACCGTCATGGCTTCTCTACACAACAAATAACAACAGGTTCCTCCTTGCTTGTTGATGTACCAAAACAATGGCATGTTTGTTTGGACAGAAATCAGTCCTTAATGGAGGGAGTCCTGAAAGGCCTGCAATGCTAGGAAGACTATCCTCACCTATAGAATGTTGGTATGGAAACTGGCATCAGAAGGGGGACCATGTGCCCTGGATAGTCTCCCCTACAGTGTCCTACCACCCCAAAAGGGAAGCATCAGTGGTCAAAGTTGCTTTGAGACGGGAAAAACGCTGGTTGTCGTCAGATAGATCGCTGCACTGCTAGTGTTCATTGTACTACTCTCATGTGATATCTGGTGAGAGGAAGTAGAGTGATGTAGGCTGCCAAGAACCCAGTAAACGAAGGTTCATTCCTGCCATTGGTTATTGCGATGAAAGGACAAATCGAGCATAAGTGTTAATAACATGCTCTGTAAATGTTTTCTTGTCTGAAGGATTGTGACCAAGTGTGCTCCAATAAACTCTACTGCTTGTACAGGGCAAAATTTAGACTTGTCCAGATTGATTGAGATTCACGGCTCTGAACAAGTTTGGAGCAAGAAGTCTCTAGCTTAGATAATCAGATTCCTGGTAGGGGCAGAAATGAGCCAGTCGTCCAGATGCAGGAAAGGTTAAAAACTTTGCAGTCTGAGAAACATTGCTACCACTGCCATGCATTTGGTTAACACCCACATGGCTGTGGTGAGGTCAAAGGGCAGGGCTTTGAATTGGAAATGACTGTCTCACAGCCAGAAGTGGAGATGCTTTCTAGATCACCTGTCTGTCTTGATATACTTATATACATCCTGAAGGTCTATGTAGCACATCCAATTGTTCACTCAAAGATGTGGGAGAATAGACTGAACTGTGACCATCCTGCACTTTGACTCCTTGACATACTGACTGAGGTCCAAGACTGGCCTGAAGTCCCTGGTCATTTTGATACTAAAAGAAATCCTGACTAAGTCCCAGATCCTAGTTGATCTGGTGGGACCTCCTGGATGATTCATTTGTGTATCAGTTTTTGCACTTCCTTATGTGCTACTGGTCTTTGAGACGGAAGAACATTTGGTAACTTTTCTGAGTTTGAAGGAAAGGACAGAAAGGGAATGTAATAGCCTCTCTCTATTATCCTTAGTAATCATCTGTCATTTGTGATGGACATTTGGGCTTCGGGGCACAGGGGCAGGTGCCCCTGAATGCCTCTGGGGAAAGGTAGTTGGGCAACTCTTCAGGAGCAATGATAAAGCCTCTTGGTGAATGGAACTCTGAAGCTTTGGTTCTGCGGTCCACCTCTGCCTCACGGGTGATGTCCATTGTTAGAACCCCCCCACCTAAAGGTGAGTGTGACTGTCTCCTAAAGTGTCAGGAGAGATCCCTTGGGATTTCTAGAACTAGTTTCCCCCCCCCCCTTTCTAGTTCCTAGAGAAGGACCTTGGGGGGGGGGGTATAGAACTGTAACACAATTGCAGTAAAGGACATTCCATCTTGCTCACTTCTGGTTACTGTGTCTTTCAATTTGGGCCCAAAGAGGGCCACGCTGTTGAATGGGGCATTAATAAAGGATGTCCTGAAGTGCTCCATGAAGTCACAAAAGAGTATCAGGAATGTCGCCTAATGGTAATGCCAATGCCTGCTGCTCTTGAAGTGTCTTCAGTAGCGTTAGAGATAAGAAGCAATGAGACATGTGAAAAGACTGTAGGATGGCTAGCAGAGTCCAAGGTTTTCTCATCTTCTATAGATGTAGAACCAGAGAGGGACTTGGAGATTTCCTTGGGCAAATACTTCTGAAATCTCGTAACATGTGCCAAGCAGTTCAGTGCCCTCAAAGCACAGGTAGCTGAAGTTTTTGCTCACTTACCAAACCTGTTCAGTGCCCTAGATTCCCTATTAGGGGGAAGGACAGAGGAACTTTCCTCTGCAAGCCAATACTATGAAATTTACGGCAGGCCCCTTGTTCAATGTAGGTGATCTTTTGGGAGACCAAGTACCTATATGGCTTGTGGGGAACTGGTTCAATCATGTCTGGCTGCTTCCAAGACCATTTAGAGATAAGGTCTACCACTTCATCTGTGGGTGGAACCACCCAAGATGTAGCCGAGCTGGAAGGCTTTGAAGAACAGTGCCTCCTTTTTTGAGGGGGCTTCAAAGGAACACCTGCCCTTCTGTCTAAGTACAAAAATTCTCCAAGAGAGATATTCTCAAGGTCAGATCTGGGGGATCCCTCCGTGTTATCAAAATCTGTCTCTTCTCTGACAGACTCCTGCAGGGAGTCACTGCATCTCCTTTTACACAAATACTTCTAAAGAGCTTCGCCAGGAT
Organism: Protopterus annectens; assembly: GCF_019279795.1. NCBI lineage: Eukaryota > Metazoa > Chordata > Ceratodontiformes > Protopteridae > Protopterus > Protopterus annectens. The sequence goes on from NC_056741.1 coordinate 1,839,617,550, forward strand.
GATGTTTCAGAGAAGACCCAGAAGAGACTTCCAAGTTCCCTACCGGGACTGTCTGAAGGCCTACAGGTCAGAGATTCCATTGGAGTAGAAGATATGCAGATCTTTGGGTCCAGGGCAGGCATACTCTGGGTAGCATTTGGATCCATAACTTCAAATCTGACAAACAGATCAGGGTAGAAGAAACTACTGGATGATGACAAGAGACACAACTACCGGATCCAGCAGCAGCTTGAGCCAGTAGATTCCCCACCTAAATCAGGGTCCTAAAAATCTCCTTTTCATGTAGTCTACCATTAGCTTTAGAGAGGGTCTTGTTTCACTAAATTGACCTCAGGGATGAAGCGGTGGAGAGAGGTCTGGATGAGTGATGGCTAATCCGCTTGTAGAAAAGGAGATTAGAGCCAAGGAGAGACTGGCTCCAGTGAAAACCGTGGCTCCAGAAGAGGGGGAGAGTTGGATTTGATCTGAATTCACTCCAAGAATCAGATAAGAGTGTTTGAATGATGTACGTGCCGGAGCTGTGGATGGCAAACAGAAAGAACGACAGTCTAAGAAGTGATCCCTTAGTCTTATCTTTGAAGGTTTTGTCTCTCTTGAATTTGTCTGTAGAGTTTTTTGATGAAAGGGACAATCCAGTACCAGTTTGCTGAGTCTTGGATGTTTCTTCAACAGGAGCAGGGAGAAGTCCCTTAAGGATAATTTTTTTTTCTTTTCTACTACTGCCCGGGTACCAAAGGCAATGCAAATATTGTAATGTTTGTTCAAGTGGGAAGCGCCATATAAGAGTTTGGTATCTTATGACCATAGGTCACAGATTTTTTAAAACAAGACAGTTTATCCAACATATTGACAGTCTTTGAAAAATCACTAATATAACACAGTCTGAGTTGAAGAGGTATGTAAGAGATACAGTTAAAGTTTTTTTGTGTGTATGTGAACTATAGCACCAAGGTGTGAGAAAACTGAAAAAGGAGAAACTGTAGACAAAGTTTTTGAATTTAGAAATTTAAGGATATAGATTTTTACAGATAAAAAAAGAGAGGAAAGGTATAAGATAATACAGAAAAATATATCAATCAAAATACTCATACAAAACTTCAAACCAGCAAGCGGCAAACAAGATCTGAGGAAATGCATCCCAATATGCAACATAAATTATCCTGGTAGAAATTTTTTCTCTGTGCCATCAGCCCTCCAGTAAACTGATTCATTCATTTACTACAAAGGGCAGCAGCCAATGACAGAAGCCATTATCTAGGCAGCCATCAAAGTTTTCTAGTTAACTCCCTCCCCCCAAATTTCCAGGGCAGCCAACTGGTTCCAGCTGTAATACTGGCCGGCCCAAATATATGTGTAACTTTTGATAACTGACTACGACAGCAGTATGCTTTACTTGGTGTACATGATCTTCTCACAGCCCATTTCATATAGGTGCACCTACAGTACACTCCCAGCCTGTGTTGGGTATCATGTACAACAGTTGGCTTATCTGCCTCCTTTCCCCAGAATAAATGTCCTGTCACCAGTTGCTCATTCCCATCATCCTTTTCCATACACTTCAGCACCTGAGCCATAGTCAAGGTCTTACCCCTCTATACTTCAGAGACAATGGTAGGCTGGAAATGGTGCTGAAAGTACCTGCAAGATTCTTCCAAGTCCCCAAACCTAGAGACAGCTGTATTTCTAGAAAGCAGATATGAAGCGTCAAGACTTAATACTCCACAGGCTTCTTACAATCTACTGTAATCCGATGAGGTTGAAGGGGAAGTCAAAAGAACAGCTCTAGCAAGGGAAACCGGTTACAGTACTGACAAACAGGGCTATAAAGTGTCCAATTTCATGGTGTTGGGGCAAAATCCATGATCATAAATGAGATCACTAGAGTTTTAGTAGTGACACAGGTGCTAGAGGAGCCAGGTGGTGAAGGTTGGGAACTGGACAGCTGATGCCTACTTACCCATCCTGAGGAGAGTAATCAATGTTCCAGTTAGCTGTTGGCAATGAACCAAGAGCATGGATGTGGCTCCCCAAGTTGGAGATGGTAGCTCACCCTGTGTTATGTGAGAGAACATGCATTCTTAGGGCATGAGCACAGGAGGCCCCCAGTGATGTGGGTGCTTATGTCAGCCACTGGGATCAGGGTTTACTAAAAATGACTAGGCTGTCCAAGACAATAAAGGTTTCAGGCTTAGCCTCTGGCAGGCCAGGAAAAGTAATAGTGACAGGGTGAGAAGTGCTGGTAATAGTGGTCCTCGTTTGTAGGCCCCTTGGGCTGCTAGTCCAGAGGGGGCAGGACTGCAAAAATATGATGATCCTCAGATACACAGTCATCCTTCACTGCTCTGGATGCTACTCACCTTTCATTCAAATCCATGGCCATGCCATCACTGAAAGGGAATGCAAAGCCCCTGGTTTCTAATGTGCTTATACTATTGTATTTTTGTTGTTTAACCTGATCGAAGTATCCCTTGCAGCACTGCATACAGTGTTCTCTTTCTTTATCATTTAAAAGTAGGAAGTACCAGCATCTTGGAAGAAAGCAGTTGTGGCTGTATTACTGAAACAGGGAAAAGACCCACCAGATCAGGCTGCACATAGACCCCTTTCAACTTTAAACAATAATTATAAAGTGTTTTTTTGTCTTTCGGCTTTTCTCGGTTAGGGGTCGCCTCAACGGAACTCCGGTCAGCTAATAATTGGCAGATTTTTTTTTTTTTATGGTGTCGAGTTACCAGCCCGATGCCCAACCTCACACATTCAATGCATGTCTTTCGAATGCCCACTCGACCTTAGTTAAAAGAATGGCAAAGATGTTATCAAAATTATCAGGTCTGGATCACTGTGTTGCTGTTGTGGAGAAGGCAAACATTTGATAACAGTAACAGAAAAATGATGATGGGGGAAGTGTAAGAAAACACTGCTACTGTTTGCTGGACTTGATGCAGAGAAAGCATTATGGGTATGGCAATGGCAGCATCTGCATTCCTGACAGAATAAAAGGATTAAATAAGGATTTTATATATATATATATATATATATATATATATATATATATATATATATATATATATATATATATATGAAGGGACAGACATAAGAATAAAGACAGAATGGTTCCTCTCTGACAAGCTGTGTTTGGAGAGAGGAACCAGGCAAGGATGTCCTATTTCTCCTTTGTAATTTGATTTATATTTGCAAATATTAGCAAAGAAAATAAGGGACTCAGAAATTAAATTTATAACTGCTGTGGTAATCAAGAAAAGTTAGCCTTACTTACAGATGATATTCTGTTGTATCTTGCAAATGCAGACTTGGGCCACTGCTGTTGGAACATGTTAAGAAAGCTTCAGATCTTTTTAGGTATAAATAATTAACAGTTAAAAGAAAACCATAGTGGTACTCTACGCGTCCATGCATGAAATGGTTCAACACCACCAATACTTGGTGGAAAAACTCCAGATGGAATGTGGGAAAGTTTTGAAAGAGAAATTGTTTGAGTGCAACAAATCAAAAAAATTTTAACATCAGAATCTAGGTATACGACATCAGGGGGAAACATTTCCATAAGAACAAGGTATCTTATTAAGGAGAGAGACAAAAAATATAAGAAATGGAAGAGAGGTTGAACTACAACTTTGAAAACTGAAATAAACAAGCTGGACAAACAGCTCAGGCATAGTGTGAGACAAGATCAAGAAAAATCTGAAGAAAATTTATATAAAAATATTGAGCAAAATAGGAAACCTTTTTATAGATACATAAGATGTGGAAGGAGTAAAGACACACAAATTGATAAACTGTGTGCAAAACTGTGTGCAGATTCTAAAATGTATTCTCAGGCACAACAGATTATAGATATAGTTACAAAATTTTATACAAAACAGTTTGGCTCCACAAAAGGGGTGGTAAATTGTCCTAGTGACATAAAGGCAACCTCAGATACTGGAATCAAATTAGATTATATTGAAAAAGATCTGTGCAAACTGGATCCAAACAAAGCATACAGGGAAGAGACGGAATTAGTAACAATGACCTGAGAACACCAGCAAGAACTTACAGTACCATTCTAGTATTCACTAGGTCATATAAATATAGGGAGATTCCTCAAGATTGGAGACATGCGCTTATTAAACTTGTTTCTAAGGGAAAGGGGAGTAAGACAAACCCAGAGTCATATAGACCCTTAAGTCTACTTACATGTTGTGGAAAAATAATGGAGAAGGTAATATTTGATAAGTTATTGTCAGAACTGGATAGGTTGGGACTCAAAACCATGTATCAGCATGCATATGTTGAAAACAGACCTATTACCACCTGTAACATGATGTTTTATAACAATATAATAACAGTTATGAATGAAAAATTGTGCTGTGATGTAATTTATATAGATTTAACTTCAGCATTTGACAGGGTCATACACAACACTGATCAATAAATTAGTACAACTAGGTATTGATGTACTCTTGATAAGATGGATAGCTGCATGGCATACAAATAGGACATGGCAAGTACCATACAGCAACTGGACAGGTGAAATCCTTGGCTACAGTCAGGGGGTCACACAGGGTTCTGTCCTAGGCCCTTACTTATTTAGATTGTATCTTTCAGATCTAACTTTTTCATCTGAGGTGTTCTATAGTATATATGCAGATGATCTGAAACTGGGTCAACTGATTACATGTGTTACAGATAACTTGACTAAACTGACCATTTGGGCACAGGAGAATAATATGCTGATAAACTCATCAAAAACTAAGCATGTGAGATTTGGTAGGCATAAATTGAAAGGTGAATATTTAAAACAGCACACAGTGATTGAAACTGTAGACTCATTTGAGGACCTGGGTATATGGGTAGATTCAGCTATGAGTTTTTCTAATCATATCAACCAATTGGTTAATGATAGTTATAGAACTATAGGTTGTATAAAAAGATTTCTAAAGTCTAATAAATCAAAAATAATGAAGTCATTGTTTGTTAGTTACATTAGATCCAAGCTTGAGTATGGAATAACAATATGGAAACCCTATAAGAAAACAAGCATGAGTAAACTGGAAAGAGCACGATGGAAATATACTAAAGGGTATCCATGGATGTGAACATTTAAGTTATTATCATCATCATCATCTTCTTTCGGCTGTTCCCGTTAGGGATCGCCACAGCAGATCATCTGTTGCCATTTCTTCCTGTCCTCTGCATCTTGCTCTGTCACACCAACCACCTGCATGTCCTCTCTCACCACATCCATAAACCTTATCTTAGGCCTTCCTCTTTTCCTGTTACCTGGTAGCTTCATCCTTAGCATCTTTTTCCCAATATACTCAGCATCCCTCCTCAGCACATGCCCAAACCAACGTAATCTTGCCTTTCTGGCTTTGTCTCCAAACCTTCTAACCTAGGATGACACTCTAATATACTTATTCCTAATCCTGTCCACCCTCATCACACCCAGTGCAAATCCTAACATCTTTAACTCTGCCACATCCAGCTCTAACTCCTGCCTTTTTGTCAATGCCACTGTCTCCAACCCATATAACATAGCTGGTCTCACTACCCTCTTGTAGACCTTCCCTTTCACTCTTACTGGTACTAGTCTGTCACAAATCACTCCTGACACTCTTCTCCACCCAAACCATCCTGCCTGTACTCTCTTTTTCACCTCTCTTCCACACTCACCATTACTCTGAACTACTGATCCCAAGTATTTAAACTCATCCACCTTCTCCATCTCTACTCCTTGCATCCTCACCATTCCTCTATCCTCTCTCTCTCATTTACACACATATATTCTGTCTTAGTCCTGCTGACCTTCATTCCTCTTCTTGCTAGAGAATATCTCCATCTCCACAGGGTCTCCTCCACCTGTTCCCTACTCTCACTACAGATCACAATGTCATCTGCAAACATCATAGTCCACGGGGACTCCTGTCTGATCTCGTCTGTCAACCTGTCCATCACCATTGCAAATAAGAAAAGGCTCAGAGCTGATCCTTGATGTAACCCCACCTCCATCTTAAATGCATCTGTCACTCCCACCGCAGACCTCACTGCTGTCACACTACCCTCGTACATATTATGAAAGACTAAAATATCTGAACTTGCACAGTGTCTCTTACAGATATCTAAGAGGAGATCTTATTCCGGTATAAAGGGCATTTAGTGACAACTGCCTCTGGGAATGTTTGGGGTTAACAAAAATTACTAGAGAATCATCAGACAACCTATGTAGGAGATTCTACAGGAATGGGAAGTGCATTAATTGGCTATCTGACAGAGTAGCTGATGCATGGAACAGACTACCTAATATATTAAAGCAAGTACTAGTTTACATGTTTTTAAGAACAGCTTGTATACTTATGGGAACAAGTGTTTTGGTATATTGGCAAGCTAGAAGGGCATTAATGCCCCTGCTTGAAATATTTGTATGTATGCATGTCTGTAATACTTATGGGGACATAAAATTAAGTATTTAGGTGTATGGATTAAAAAGGGTTCTGTTAAGGCATGCAAGACATGTTTGAAAAAAAAAAACTAAACAGAAAAGAACAGACAAATTAAAAAAATGGAAGCTCTTGATTATGGATATGGATAGTAAGAGACAAGCAGTGAAAAGGTTTTTGGTCACTTTAGTTTCTATACATGTTATGCATATTTTTATAAACTGGAAGGTTGTGGATAACAATAATGACTTCAAGAAAACTGTTTGGTTGAGGAAAAGAGCAAGAGTTAAGTGGAATACATTGATTGCCCCATAGGGTAAACCTAATCCACAGTTTTCTGATTTTAAGGAGCATGTTAAATCCACAGAGTTAAGACTCATATACACAACTCAAGCAGAAGGTTATTAATTAAAGTGGGAAGGGATGAAGATGAAATGGGAACTTGAGAGATAAAGACAGACTATGATTCTGGATGCAAGACCTTCAGGAGAAAAGTAACAGCCATACAGAATATTCTGACCCATAAAGTAGGAAAATGTAGTCAAAGAACTAAGCACACAAATAAAGAAAAAAGATTTTACCAAAAAGGTACGAGTATGAAAAACAGGTAAGATGGGGACTGAATTTAACGGGAAATTAGCAAAAGGAACCAAGATGCTGGCAGTAAGTAACTTGGGAGGGAAATGAAATATAGTGAGATGAGGCTAACAAGGAATTAGTAAAGATTACAGAATACTGCCTTTCCTATCAGAAACTGATAAAAAAAGAGCATAGGCAAACAGAATAAGATAGAGCAGTGCTAAAAGAAAGGCCAGTTTTGGTACAGCTTTTAAATACTGCTTTAAAACTATACATTCAATCAAAGGAGGCTAAAAATGACTGGAAAAAGCTAAAGACAAATAATAAAAAGAGCAATGGGAAAAATTTTGCAGGGCTCCAAAACGTGCAATAAAATCTAGAAGGTAAAGGGTTTTGGCATGGAAGCAATTAAAAAATAATTCTATACCCAAAGTAGACTTCAGAAGATTTTCCCTCAGGTAAACCGTAATGGCTGGAGAAATGAAGGGAAAAGAGAGGATATTGAGAATGAGTTTTTTTGGGGGGGCTGGTGGGGGGGGTGTAATAAGCTGGAAGATTTTAAAAATCCATTCAAAGCAGTTTTACAGACATGCCGGTGAGCATACGGTAGTAACTAAGAAAATGATAAAGGATCCGAATTGCCTAGACCCAGTAAAGCCTTACCAAGTTTAATACTATGAACTACAAGGAAATGGAAATGAAAATGCAGTCCTACTGTAATGGAAGTTTTAAATACTGTAAAGGAGGTAAAAGAACAGACAGTGGGAGCTTTAGAAAACAAAAGGAACAAAAATTCATAAAAATAAATGGAATTTGTGGAACCAATACTGGCAGAATAATTCCTAGAAGTAGGAGAGATGTTTAGGGGAAGTTAGGAATCGAGCAACTTATGCAGTTGTCAGTGAATGAAAATTGTTAAAAAGAAAATGCATGTATTGCACAACAATAATGGAAACCGTTACCAAGTTTATTTTTTTTCTTCGACCATACTTGAATTCATGTTCAAACGAGAATGTGATGACTTAATAAAAATGTTTAGAAAAAAAAGAGAAGGAAATGTGTTCTTAAAAGGTGAGCACTGATGCAGTTCCCCTTAAAAGAAATACTTAACCACTTACTAATGATCTACAGTTCAGACCTCTACGAAGCTGTGATATTGCAAATGTGCAAAAAGTATACCCTTTGACCATGGAATAAACTGAGATTTTAAGTGATGCAGGTGTAGTGAAGGTCAGAATTATCTGCAAACTGATTGACTGAGATCACATAGGATGCACTCTTTGCTCAGAAGAAGACTCTTTCACTAGGCAAAATACATCTCACAAGTAGAAGGCTTCATTGTGGTTTCACTCACTTCCAAACTCCTGCTGACAGGTCCAGAAGGAAAAGTGTATTTATACAACAAGCTAGCTCCTGAACTGCAGCTGGTTGTCAACTCAACCAAGATGGGTTTCCTTGGCTTACTCCAGGATTCTACACTGCCATGGACCCAACTACCTAAAGCCACACCATTCGTACTTATACTATAATAACTTTCAGAATAATACTAAACACAACCTCAAAAAACTTTGAACAGCCATTAAAGAAATCTTACATCCCAGCCAAGATTTCAACCCAAACCCTCTCCAGATAACTCACAACTCGAAACTGCAATACAGTTCAACTCTTGTTTTGCATATAGTATCACATTTCTAACTAAGGATTCCTTAACATCTAATACCTCCTCTGCCCAACAGCCACATATCACCACATCCACTTTCTCCTTCAAACCTGTGGCCACATCCAATATAAAACCACTCAAATTTAAACCATGCTCTTCTTCAGCTGATGACCTTCCAAGCAAGTATCTAAAAATTGCAGTCAATAGCATTGCCTATCCCGTCTCAATCTTTATAAATAGGTCTATTGAAGAATCCCGCATTCACTGCCTCTGGAAAACAATCACACATTATTCCTCTGCACAAAGGAAGAAATTCAAAAGACATTAATAGCTTTAGACCTATAGCAATCTTATCTCTCCTAGACAAGATACTTGAGATACTTGAAAAATGTATTCAAAAACAACTGCTAGACTATTTCCTGCAGGAGGAACTCCTATCCCCTACACAACATGGCTTTTGTCCTTCCCACAGTACTAGCACTGCCCTCCTAACTTATTCAGATAATGGCAAACTAGTCTCTTCCTTATTTCTAGGCTTGTCTAAAGCTTTTGACACAGTTTGTCACAGGAAACTCCTACTTCAATTGTCCTGACTAGGTCTCTCTTAGCCCAACCTTCTGTGGTTCAACAGCTACCTGTTCAATAGGTATCGGTCAGTAAATTCACACTCCACACTCTCTCCTACCTCCTAGTCAACACCAGTGTACCACAAGGCTCTGTCCTTGGTCCCCTCCTCTTTGGCATTTTCACCAACACCCTCTATATTTCCACACAACAAAGCACCCTAATACAATACTCAGATGATTCCACTCTCATTTACACATCTGACAACATGGTACACCTCCAAAAGCTTTAACAGACTCTGAAACATAGCTTTGTAACTCACAACTCATGCTTAACCCAAAAAGACCAAACTACTACTTTTTCCCCAAATCCATCTCTCATGAAAAAACAAAATTTAAAGTCATCTCTCTCTTGATAATGCATTCACTGAAATCACTTGTCATAGCAACCTATTAGGGGTGATAGTGGATGATAATCTAACATTTGACTTGCATATCCAAAATTGCATAAAAAAACTCATCAAAAGCTAGGGATGTTTTACAGAGCCAAAAACGTTCTTACTGATTCAATTAAAACTACACTTGCCACAACTTATCTCCTCCCCACTCTTCTTTGTGGCGCTTCTATCATTACTAACCTCCAGGCTTCAGAAAAATTAAAACTTGAACAATACCATAACAAAGTTACTAAATTTGCAGCACATAGCTCTTTCAGAACTCACCACTGTATAGCACTGAAAAGCCTAAATTGGTTAGAACTGCCAAATCAACTAATATATACACAACTCCTTACCACCTATAATGCAGCATCCATATGCCTGTTCAATACTAAAAAAAAACATTGTACACAACTATGTTCCCAGTCAGTCACTGTGATCCACTGACCAAAAACTCTTGTCTGCCTACAAACCTAGCAAATCTGCTGGGCACTGTCTGCACTTGTACAAGGTCGCTAATGCCGGGAACTCCTTATCTGTATCCATCAGGTCTATTCCCTCCCTCCTATCTTTCAAAACCACTCTGAAAGACCTCCTAGTTAAAATCTGGCTCTGTCCATGCTCAAAACCAGGATAGACTATATCCCAAAATATGAACAAGTCCCTTTTCAATCCTTACACTTCCCTACTCTCCTTTTTTCACTTACGTCCTTACTGCTGTCTAATTCTCTTCCTTGACTTTTTCTCTAGATATATCATAAGCCTGTTTTTCCCTCACATCATATTGCAGTTTGTTTGTATTAAACTAACTTACCTTTTTTAGGCAGTTTGTATATACATTTTCTCTAAATATTAAATAATTGTCATATATCTTGTATTGATTCTTAACCAATGATTTTATATTATGTCTAATTTGTTGCAATTATTTAAACTGCAGATGTTTTTGTTTTATTTTTGAAGATTGTATAAGTATTGTTCTTAAAATGTTTTATAATAATCTGGAGATTTTCTCCCTAGGCCTCCTCTAAAAATGGGCTTCTACCCCATCAGACTTTCTCTGTAATCAAATGTCAATAAATAAATAAACAATATGAACACTTAAAGGGATATTGTGATGATATTCACGGAAATGTCAGAGAAAAAAAATATAAGCAACACCAATAAATTTGACTGAAAACAAAGAAAAGACCTGTAATGCAAACTCAATCCAATAAAGCCATGGGGAAAAATGTACAGATAGCAAGGTTTGCCTCTTCTTTTCATTGGTGTGTTTGCAATGACATCATTGGTATGGTCTGACGTGGGGGGCTATGCATTTACCATCTGACAATGCTAAAACATGTTCTCTAATGCAGTACTATTTGATAATTGGTCAATTTCAGTTCAAAGAATGACGAGACACATACTAATACTATTTCCATTGCAGGTAGTTACAACACAACATAACGTAATTCTAATGCCCCATTTCCAACTAAAGAACAGACAAAAAACTTGTGCTTATGGAAACATATGAAATGGTAATACCCCCAGCATGGGACTCGCCAATGCAGAAATATTGTTTAGCACTTCCTAGAGACATATGTAAGCATGTTACTGTCCTTAGAATTTACAGAAATGCATCCTTCAGATTTTACCTAGTGTGGACGCGCAGTATTATGGGGGACACTACTTCCATATTACTAATTATCCTGTTATTGTTGCTATGAGTCTGAATCGATACTGTCCAGTTTCTAAGTAACTCTGGAAGTAAACAGTATAAAGGATTATTGGAAATGAATCCTTGCTTCTCGCAATGCATGAAGACATCTATTTCTTTCAGTTGCAGGAATTCTTGAACCTGAAACTGATCCTCAACCTGAAAATGATAAATATTCTGATTGCAACACATTCTTATTTCTGAAGAATTGTTCAAATATGTGAAGGAAAAGAACTCTTGTGAAAAAGTTACATGTTAACTGGTTGGAAAGTTTGCCAGAGAAATGTGCAAGTCACTTCTGCTCCACTGGCATATTCATCAATAAGTGAATTTCCAGCATCTGCCTGGGACAATTGCAGGGCAAATGAAAACTAACTGGCCAACCCACTACTGATATCTCCCTGCCCTGGGATGTGAATATCACAAACATGAAGAAACAGAGAATTCCAAGTACTGTCCCAGATTTACTCAACCAATTCTTCAGGACAAATGTTAGGCTAACAGAACAAAGCAAGTCAGATATACTGCCTGGCTAGTTACAAACAGAGCTGGTATTGAAAAACAGATCCTCAGTCAAGGTTTTGGGAAAAAGGTCCTGTCAAATGGCTGAAGAAGATGGTCTAGCTATTAAAGTGGCATCACTAGGCAAGGGGATCCCCATCCCAATGGTGCTGATTGGGACCTGTCTGGTAAAGGGAGGCCTGTTTAGGGTTTGGAATAGGCATCCTTATTGGTCCTTCTGAATATTTTTAAAGTTTCAGGCTTTTAGCTTCTAGTATTTAGGCCCTGCATTTGAGCAGTTTCTGCTTGTTTGTATCAAGCTAAACTGAGGTGGGCTACCAGCCACTACTCTGAGCTGAGATACCAGACTGTTAGAGGCTTCTGAGCTTCCAAAAATCATGTTACCTGTTTTTTTTTTTTTTTTGCTTATTTATACTATTTACTGCACATTTTTATTGCCTGCCACCTACTTTTATACTGTATTTATTTAATCTGTACTACTACACTGTTGTATTGCAAAGTGTCTGCTTTACTGTGCCTGTTAAATTTAATTTCATTGCTATCACTGTTTACAAAGCTTTTTTTTGTTAGTTTCACTGTTTTAAGTATTTACTGATATTTTTCACTGCTTTCAAGCTATCTGTTCTGTTTGTTCTGATTTTCCCACCAAGCAGTGTTTAAATAACTGATCTGTTAGCTGTTTAAAACATTCTTTATAGCCTCCTTGCTGATTTTCTGCTGTCTTAATTTTTTTTAGTGCCTCACTACTATTTTCTGCTGTTTTAAATATTCTCTAGTGTTTCCCACTGAAACCAGGGTAGCTAGTAGGTGCAGCATAGTCCAGATACAGGTTAGCTGCTTCTGGAACTATTTGCATTGGTCTGTTTGTTCTTAGCATGTTTTCCAGGCCATCTTGGGTTGGAACTGGACTATCTGCTCTTTTGTGAGAGAATTGTGCTGATTGGAACCTGTCTGGTAAAGGAAGGCTGGGTTTAGGGCTTGGAATAAGCACCCTCATTGGCCCTTTTGAATGTTTTTAGGTCCCAGATTTGAGCAGGTTTCTGTTGCATGTTGTGCAGCACCGTGCAGTTGTGCACCAAAGCCGGACAGTTAAATTCAAGAAATGTTCCCTAAAATCTAGTCAGAAATATCCATCCACTGAGCTCCTCTGTGATCGATTTTGAATAGCCTTCCCAAATGACAAAAGTCTTCAACTTAGCATTATAGACAACTGGACTCCCCCCTTGTCTCTCCTATCATCCTTGTTGACTTGGGTCTGTTGAGACAGTGTAGCAATTGCCTCATGTACACAGACAACCCTCTACTAATAACACACTTTAGTACAGAGTGCGAGAGATGTATTTACACCATGAATATAGAATCCATGCTCTCTCTCACTCAAAACAATAACACCGAGAAGGCTGTCAACTCACCCCCCACTACATATGCTCATAGTACTGCTTCTCATACACATACCACTACTCATACACATAGTATATATCAAACACATAATTCCACATACGTGGAGGTTCTCTCAAAAACTTACCGAAATACCAGAGACCTCCAAAACACAAGACTGCTACAACTAACACAGTCCCCACAACACCCATGACACATAGGAACACCAGTATCTCACCCACCAAGCCAGTAAGGCATAACACTCAAAAGAAAAAACAAATTTTCTTGTCACTGGAGACTCAGTAGTGAGACACAGAAATGTTCCACTCACCAGGATAGACAAGGTGAAAGTCACGGTCAGCTGCCTGCCTTTTGCCATGACTTGTCAGACCACACATGCACTCAGGTCTCTCAGCAACAAGTACCGTTATGACTCTGTCATAATTCATGTTGGTGTGAATGATCTGAGAGTTACCTCACTGGACTATATGAATAGGGACATGGTTGAGCTCTTGGAGTATGTGTCCCAGGCAGGTATGTTCCTTGTCTTGAACAGCATACTACCCTCACCTAGAATGAATGCCACAGTATAAATAAAAAATAATTGATTTCAATAATTGGCTCAGTTTTTGGTGTCATTCAAAGGGGATTCAGTTCCTGTCAGCCTTGGAAGCATTGGTGGACAAACCTCGCTGTTTTGCCAGAGACGGTTTGCACCTGGCACCTCTAGGCTTTCGGCTGCTGGCAAAGCTGCTACCTGGAGCTCAGTTCATACGTTCACCAAACATTACCATTTACCTCTCTTCTCTAAATCCAGAGCTGGCTTTGCCACAGCTGTCCTGCAGGGCCTTATAGCTGCTCCTAATGCTGTATAAATCCATCCTCCCAAACATAGCTTTGGGATTCTACCCAAATGTAATGACTGCAACAGTGAAACACGAAGAACATAGTACAGTTGTGTACACTTACCATAAATGTAGATGTTTGAGTGTATTCACTGTTGCAGTCCTGGTTACCCTCCCTCCAGCCCCCTGTTTTTCTCTAACTATACCTCTCCTTTCTTTTACTATGCTTAAAAGCCTTTTTGGTGTATTTGCTTTTGTTTGGAGGTATATGTTTTGTGTTTTAAATTCTATGTATATATATATATGTGTATATATATATATATATATATATATATATGTGTGTATGTATATATATATATATATATATATATATATATATATATATATATATATATATATATATTTTTTTTGCTCCCCATCTGGAGGGCACCTGACATCTGGGGCTAGAAAAACTGATGTAATGGCGTCGGCTGCATGTTTTATACCCCTGACGACCTGACGTCATGGAAGAAGGGACAGCAACCGACGCAGGACCCAAGACTTTGTTAATCCTGCAGACTGAGGGCAACCTGCCAGCAGATTACCCAAATGTAATGACTGCAACAGTGAAACACGAAGAACATCTGGGAATTACAGACCCCTAAGCCTGACCAGCCTCATCTGTAGGGCCATGAAACGTTTCATTATGGACCTCATAAATAAAGACATAGATGACCTTCATCCCTGGATCCTACCCAATTCGGCTTCATGAAGGGCAGATTCTGCCTGTTAAACCTGGTGGATTTCTTTGAAAATGTGACCAAGGCCATTGACTAGGGCAAATCTGTACACACAGCATACCTTGACCTGGTAAAGGCTTTCAACACAATCCCACATTCAGGCATTACTGATAAACTAAGCAAACTGAATGTAACCCCCTTCGTTGTAAGATGGGTTGCCAACTGGCTCACAAACCGGACACACACTATCAAAATAGGTGACTCCACATCAACAGCAGATCTGTTACCAGTGGGGTGCCACAAGGGTCAGCACTGGGCTCCCTACTGTTTGGCATATATTTCTCAGAAGTTCAGGTCAAAACTAAGGGGTTGCAGCTGACCAAGTCTGCAGATGACTGCAAACTAGGTGCAACCATTGAATCCCCAAATGATGTCCGTATACTCCAGGGGGGTTTTACGCAGACCATTGACTGGTGTATTAGTCATGGTCTTAAACTGAATGTAAAGAAATGCATCATCATTCCCTTCGGCATAAACAATGTCCCCTAACACTATCAAATCAACAACAATACCTTAAGTAGCCATGAAGTGGTAAGGGACCTGGGAATACAAGTTAACTGCGACCTTAACTTCAACAACCATGTGTCTACTGTAGTAAAGAAATCTTTCTACATAGCACACTTGATTAGTAAAGGCATCACCTCAAGAGCAAAAGAAGTTATAACTCTGCCATTCTAGGCACTTATCCAGCCCAGAATTGAGTATAACACCCTATTTGGCATGTACCGTACTAAGCACATGCAGCAATTAAGAGAGACCTCAGAGGTTTCTAACAAAGATGATCAAGGGGCTCCAGCATGTACCTTATACAGACTGACTAAAGTCCCTGTCACCATACTCCATATCACATAGATTTCTTAGGGGAAAAATCATTACACAATATATGAAAATTTAAAAGGGATACATAACATTTTTATAGCAAAACATACCAAAGCTCTACTTTTTGAAAATGCAATACTGTAATTTAGCAATATTTTAGTGAATAATGCAGTATTTATTTTTGGACAAGGGCACCGGGTTTTATTTAGTTTGTGCTTGAAGTTCTGCTGTAAACTGATTTTCTCTCTCTCTCGCAAGTGACACCATCCCCCAAATCCTGGCCTCTTGTGATAAAGGAGAATCTACACCCTTGTCCTTGTGTCTCAACAAAAATAGGTCAATAAACTTATCTGTACATAACAGAGTCATCAGTTTTACCAGATAGGTTATTAATGTCTGCTATGTGAAATACACTTTACCTCTCCTCATGGAAAGATAGCAATCTTTTGACATTTAGGAATACCAACCTCAAAATGCCACTCCTTCTGACCCAGTTGGCCATACAAGCCCACACTTGAACAAATAATCTTAATAACTTAAACCACTATAACATGCTAATAACAGAGCTCATGTCTTTAAAAGTCACAGAGAAGGGAGGTAGGAAATTCAGGTAGCAGGAATGAGTTGCAAAACAACTGGGGGATTTTAAACATTCAACATTTACCCGCTATTCTCCATCTGATGCCTGACCACCACTTAGGGGAATGGACCAAGAGTCAGATCATGGTCAATGGGGTCCTAGGCAGGGTAATGGACTAGACCCCCCCCCCCCAACAGCCATTTTTCTGTCTCATCTCTTCCCCCAGTTACCATGAAAACTGTTCAAAACGGTCAGTGTGCATACTACTTTCTTCTTTACTTTTGTAATGAAAACAAACTGAATTTAATTTAATTTAAAACTTTACATTTATTTATTCTTTGGCCAAGTTAGTCTCACTAGGCTAGTAGCCTCTTTTCATGAGAGACTTGTGGTGGCATTTATACTAATAGGGGAAATTTTGGAAACTTCCCCCTACTCTTTTCAATACCTCAGGTGGATCTTGAAGATCTCTCAGCACCTGCCATCAGCATAGGCAGATGGGGCCTTGGTTTAACATCTCATTCGAAAGATGACACACCCAAGAGTGCAACAGCCCTCCTTAGAACCCATAGCCTTCTGCACCAAAGGCAAGTATGTCACCAGTTGTGCTACTAGCAATGCTTTCAAATTTTATAGAGCAAACACTAACACCATTTTAACAAAAAAACAGTTGCAAAAAAAAAACAGACATTGTCATGTGCAAGCTAACTTCTCTCTTCCAAGCTACCATAAATGTAGATGAATCTCATATTCACAGGATAGCATCTGCAGTCATAACAAATGGGTTGTCACATTCAGTGAAAAGCACTTAGCCAGTAACAGATTCCAAAGTCTGGGTCTGGCCTCGGCTGGTTTCAAACCATGGGCCCCTGCATCATTTGGTCATGCATAAAGGCATCAGTTATTTGAGCCATTTTCCTGATTTAGTGTTTCTTGCCCCAGATGCCAGTTGCCCTCTTGAAAAGTTAGTTTTTGATAAATGCCAATGTTTCAATAAAAAATGACCCATTAGGAAGCAACTCAAATGTCCCTGCAGTCAAGGTACAGGGTGTGAGCCTGATCAAGTTAATTAGTTAACTAGAATTTTACAAATACACTCTCCTGATCATTCCTCCTTGTGTACATTCAGCCACAAAAAAATGCATGTATGTACATATATACAAACAAATACACCAGAGATCCCCCAGCTAGCTATTAGGAGGTAAATACTCCCAGGAGTACCACAGGGAAGGATGGATGTATAAAGCTGTAAGATGCATGCAGATGCTATCCTGTTCGGACATCTACACTTATATGTAGGTACAAAACTGTACTATGTCCTTCAAGGCATCTGCAGTCATAACAGAAAAGGTAGAATCTGCACTCCCAAACTAGGGACATTAAGGCTGAGGCATAGCAAGAAAACTCTC
Organism: Protopterus annectens; assembly: GCF_019279795.1. NCBI lineage: Eukaryota > Metazoa > Chordata > Ceratodontiformes > Protopteridae > Protopterus > Protopterus annectens. Next base: position 1,839,635,256 of record NC_056741.1, read on the forward strand.
TGAATCTGTCTGAACAGAAAAATGTAATCAGTTAGGATCCACAGACAGTAATAACAAAACTGCAGTGGCAAACCCTGTGATCTAGAATATAGAGGTAAGTTGTAATGCTTGGCAAATGTAAAAGGTCCAAGTTCAGCCGCCTGAATAATGTCCTTAGTAGCCACTCCTGACTGCTGTAGTGGCTGTAGCCCTTGTAGAGTGAGGTCTTATGTTCTGTGGAATTTGCTTTCCATGGTAGGAGTAACAAAATCTTATGCAATTTCCTATCCATTTAGATATTGTCTGTTTGGAAATTGCTTTTCCTTCCCTTCCTGTTGCATAGGCTACTAAAAGCTGGTCAGTTTTTCTGTTACCTTTGGTTCTGTCCAGGTAGTAGCGTAACTGTCTATGTACATCCAAGGTATGCAGCAGTCTTTCCCCCCTGTTCTGTGGTTTGGGAAATAAGGTAGGTAGGTGGATTGCCTGGTTTAGAGTCACTCTGGATACCACCTTAGGCATAAATGTAGGGTTAGTTCTCATGGACACTCTATCTTGATGGAAGATTAGGAAGGGTTGTACTGCCATTAAGGCCTGTAGTTCCGAAACCCTTCTTGCTGAAGTAATTGCTAGTAGGAAAGCAGTTTTCCATGATAGGTGTTGAAGATCTGCTGTTGCTGCTGGTTCAAATGGAGGGAGTGTCAATTTTTCTAGCACAAAGTTCAAGTCCCATGCTGGTAATGGTGGTTTCCTAGGAGGTTTTACATTTTTGATTCCTCTGAGGAACTGCCTGAGTAGAGGATGTGAGAAGATAGGGGGATCAAAGCTGTATTCTGCAGAAATAGCTGATGCATGTATCTTGATGGAGGAATAGGACAGGCCTGTATGTAGAAGCTCTGCCAAGTACTCCAGGATGTTAGCAATGTCTACCTTTGACACATCTTTTCCTCTTTCAGTACTCCAAATGACAAACCTTTTCCATTTTCCTGCATAGTTCCTTCTTGTTGAAGGTCTGCGAGCTTCAAGGATAATGTCTTTCACCCTTTGGGATAAATCTGGGTTAGTTGCTGTTATGTGATGTTCCAGGCAGTCAGTTGTAGAGTTTTTAAGTTTGGATGCATGACGTTGTAGTTGTTCTGAGTTAACATCAAAGGCATCAGGGGTAGTGTCCACGTTCTCCCCCGAGACATGCTCCTCAGCAATGGATACCAGTGTTGTCTTGGCCAATTTGGGGCTATCAGAATTATCCTTGGACGTTCCTCTTTGATTTTCAGTAGTACCTTGTGCATCAAAGGAAGAGGTGGAAATGCATATGCTGTCAGGCCTTTCCAACTGAAGGATAGAGAGTCCACCTTCCATGCTAGTGGGTGGTATGTCCTTGTGCAGAATTTCTTGAGCTGGTGATTGAGTGGGGATGCGAATAGGTCTATTTGTGGCATTCCCTATTTCTTTGTGATGGTCTTGAAGATGTCCGGGTGTAGCATCCATTCGTGATCATCCGAGGTAGTTCTGCTTAACATGTCTGCTAGGATGTTTTCTTTTCCCGGTACAAATATTGCCTGTAACTGGATGTTGTAGCTCAGAGCCATATTCCAAAGGTCCAGAGTCATTCTGCATAGGGGGTATGAATGAGTGCCTCCCTGTTTGTTGATGTACCACATGACTGTGGTGTTGTCTGTCCTTATCATTAAATGGCCTTCTTTGAGGAATGGTCTGAAATTCTGGATTGCTAGTTTTACTGCCAGCATTTCTTTTTGATTTATGTGCAGGTGCAGCTGGTCTGGAGTCCATAATCCTTGTATGCATTTGTCCAGCATGTGTGCCCCCCAGCCTAGGTCTGAAGCGTCCGTTGTGATGGTTTGGCTTGCTTGAAAGTTGTGGAAGGGCAAGCCTGGGTTTGACTGGCATGCTTGAGCCCACCATAGGAACTCTTGTTTCAGGCATGGGATTAGTGGGATTTCGGTTTCTAAGCTGTGCCTGTGTTGAGACCATAAATTCTTTAGGTACCACTGTAGCTTTCTCATATGCAGTCTGGCATGGGGACCAGGATTATGCATGATGCCATGAAGCCCAAGGCCTGCAGTACTTTTCTTGCTGTTAGTTTGTTCTGCTTTGTTAATGCCAAGAAGTAAAGAGGGAGTTGTTCTTGTTTTTCTGCAGTTAGGAATGCCATCTGTTTTACTGTGTCCAATTCCGCACCCAAGAATGTTCTTGTTTGGGATGGTATCAGTCTTGACTTTTTAAATTGACTGTGTATCCCAGGGCTTGTAGTAAGCAAATGACTCTTTGTAAGTCTTTTGTCAGCTTGCTTTTGTTGTCCGCTTGTATCAGGCAGTCGTCCAGGTATGGATAAATTTGGATTCCCTGTAGCCTGCAATGAGCGATTACTGATGCCAGGCATTTTGTGAATACTCTGGGCAGTAGATAAGCCAAAGGGCAATGCTGAGAATTGATAATGCTCTGATCCTGCAAGAAATCTGAGGTATCTTCTGCAATTTGGTCGTATGGGGACGTGCAGGTATGCCTCCTTGAGATCTAGAGTTACCAGCCAACACTCCTTGCCCAGCATGGGAAGAAGTTGCTGTAGGGTCAGCATTTTGAATTTTGGGACAATGATGAATGTGTTTAAGACGGACAGGTCGAGAATAGGTCTCCAACTTTTCTCTTTCTTGGTACTAGGAAGAGTCTGGAGTAGAATCCTTTGCCCTGTTCTGTTAGTGGTACTCTTTCCACAGCTCTCATCTTTGTTAATTGAGCTATCTGCTTTAGAGCTTCTGTTTTTGATTTGGAGGTAGGTTTGGCATTCCTCTTTTACTGGTAAGGTGTGGAAGTGAAACCTGTAGCCTTGGTCTATGGTCTGCAAAATCCACTTGTCTTTTGTGATATAGTGCCAATTTTTGAAAATAAGGCTAACTTTCCGCCTAAAGGTGCTGCTATTTGTTCCCTGGTAGGCGGTGTCAGAGCCAAGTCACTGTGATTGTCCTGTTGCAGTGGCAGTGGTTGTGTCGGTACCTCGCTGGTTATTGCCTTGCCACTGGCGTCCTCTGTAGGCACCTCCTCTGGATTGATTTCTGCCTCTGGCACGTCTATTCCTGCCTCTCTGAGATTTTGAGGAGTCTGGAAAGGACCAATTTTTGGAAGGCCAGCTCCTGCTAAACCTTGGGGGCTGAACCTGTAAGAAATCCTTAACTGTTTGTACAGATTTTGCCTTCTCTTCCATTTTCTTCATTACTTGCTGAGCAGGAGTACCAAATAGACTGGCCTTATCCATAGGAGCATCTAACAGCTTTGCTTTAACATGATCCGCAAGACCTGTTCTTTCAACCATGCATGCCTTCTTATAACTGTGCCAGTCATGGCTGATCTAAATGAAGCCTCCAGTGCATCATAGCCACATTTTAAAGAATGGTTACTAACCTGCTGAATGTTATTCACCATTTCTAAAACATATTTCTTATCTAAGGAGTCATCAGAGGACAGTTTCTTAGTTAACTGATCAAGCATAAACTCTTGGTATTGGATCATATGAAACTGACAGTTCAAAGCTCTAGCTGAGAGAGTAGCAGAGGTGTAAACTTTTTCCCCCATCTCTAAGGACCTGGATTCCCTTTCAGAAGGAAGAGGGTTTTGCTGAGGTCGGCTACTGCCTTAGGCCCCTGGGAGATAGTCTCGGGATCTGCAAGTGGGGCCTTGTATAGGTGGTGATGAGTGTCTGGTACCCTGTAAAACCTATCTGGTTTGGCAGGGGCTGGAGGTAAAGTATCAGGAGCAGTGCAAACATCATTAAATGCATCATCCACAGCAGGCAGAACTGGAGGTATAGCTAAGGGCCTATGTTGTGGTAAGTGTAGAAAGGTCCTAAGCCTTTTTCTTGAATTTGAGAAATCTTGTCCCTGCCACTGGAATTGTTCTCTCATGGCATGTAAGGTTTCCCCAAAGGAAAATTCCTCTGGTGGAGAGGCAGATGGAATAGATTCTTCAGCATCGGAATCTTCATAAGTAGAAAAAGGAGCCTCTGGATGGTCTGTAATGTCTGAGTCATCCGAAGAATCATCAGAGGACACTGGCTCTCTCTGCTCTAGGTCTCTTTTCTGGAGGCTGAGAGGCCCTGTCTGGGTGAGATTGGGATCCCCTAATTAAAGAGATGAGATCCTCTGCCAAAGTAAGCATTTGTGAACTGGAACTGGGCCTGTGTGAGGGGGGCTTAACAGGCACTGATTTAGCAGTTTTGGCTGCTTTAGCCCTGGCAAAGGCCTTAATAGACATGGCTGCAGGGGGCCTAGCAGCACCACGTGCTGGGGTAGAGACATCCAAAGGAATGGTGTCTGATAATTCAATAGGAACCACATTAGTAGGCAAAACTTCAGAGGCCGATTCAACTAGGGTAACAGGAGCCTCGGTAGTAGTCATGGATTCGGCTGAAGATTGACCCGTTTGCTCGGTTTCGGCGAAACCGAGACACTCATGGTTTGCTTAACCGTGGTTTCGGCGAAACCATGGACCGCAGTGTCGGTCTTTTCTTTGCGTTTTTTAACAATTTGAGTAGTCGGAGGATCCGACGGCATAATGTACGCAAAGTCTGAGCCGAAAAACTGTTCAGCAAACTCCGACCGACGCCTAAGCGTTCGTCGGTTGAAGGAAGCACAGGCTAAACAGGCTGCTACGTCGTGGTCTGGGCCTAAACAAGGTAAGCAGTAAGAGTGGAAATCCTTATGAGGTATTTGTTTCCCACAAGTTAAACAATTATTTACTTTTTCTGACATCGGCTGAGGCAAGAAAGAGTCCCCAACGGGGTACTTAGCTTTTTAGAAGTCTTCGAAGTAGTATTCAGTAGTAATAATCTCTGGATCTGACCGACCGGCACTTGCGAACAGCTTCTGCTTCGGGCACCACGCGGCAAGAAAGACTGAGGAAAATGGCGTCGGCTGATGCCTTTATACCCGAAGACCAGGAGAGATGACGTCGGGTGAAGTGCGACACCAGCCGAGGCCAGACCCAGACTTTGGAATCCGGCCGACCGAAGGGCTGCCTGACGACAGGACAACCCATTTGTTATGACTGCAGATGCATCCTTGAAGGACATCCCATAGTCTTCTGCACCAAAGGCAAGTATGTCACCAGTTGTGCTACTAACAATGTTTACAAATTTTATAGAGCAAACACTAACACCATTTGCTAAACAAAACAGTCGCAAATTGAAAACAGACTTGTCATGTGCAACAGCTAACTTCTCTTCACTTGAAGCTTACATTCATTGAAAATGCAATGAATCTCATATTCACTGAAAATGCACTGAATCTCATATTAATTGAAAATGCATTGAAACTCACATTCAGTGAAAAGACACATAGCCAGTAACAGATTAAGTGCAACTTGGTCTCTGCGCTATTTTCAAACCATGGGCCCCTGCATACATTTGAAAGATCATGCATAAATGCATCTGTTATTTGAGACACTTTCCTGATTTACTGCATTTGTTGTGAAGTACAGCAACATTTATTTGTGTGCATTTTAAATTTGTATTTTGAACACCTTTTCCATTAAACAGTGAAACAGAATGTATAAATCAATAAATAACAAAATGACCCATTTCAGGATATTTCAAGGAACTCAAATGTCCCCTGCAGTCAAGGTACAGGGTGTGAGCCTGATCAAGTTAATTAGTTAACTAGGGAATTTTACAAATACACTCTCCCGACCATCCTTCCTTGTACATTCTCAAAGCCACAAATTAAAATGCTATATTGTAATTCTCGGACCACATACAGACATAGCACCTGCTTGTAAATTCCCCAGCTACCTTTCAGACAAAAAAATCAAAGCTTGTGCTGCAAGTTAAAAATAAGGCTCCCAGCTAATACACACTGCTTCAAATTTCTGTGCATTGCTCTGCATGTTTCTGTGTCAGCTGGAAAAGATGGATGTATGCAAAGCTGTAAGATGCATGCAGATGCAACAGAAAGAGAAGGAAGTAAATGTAGAAAAAACAGAAAACTTTTTACTTAAAAAAACAATGTTGCAGTTGTGGCCGGAGTAGCCCCCCAGCCAATTGCCTACGTCACCTAGTCATGGATCTGGCTGGAACCCTCATCATTGGGACATCTGCTGGCACTGATATATGTAAACGGTGTACTGGTATGACTGTAGTGCCCATCAACTTTTACTAAACATACGACAGAAAAGATAAGATCTGCACTCCCAAACTGGGAACTGGCAGTCAACCTAAATACCCCAACCTCTCCACTGCTTGGTTAACTTCTCAAATCACTATCATAGGTGGGACAGATAGGGCTACACTGAGACATTAAGGCTGACTGACCAAAAAATAGGCATAGCAAGAAAACTCTGTTGAATCTGTCTGAACAGAAAAATGTAATCAGTTAGGTAACCACAGACAGTAATAACAAAACTGCATCAGCAAACAACAAAAACTGTGTTCAAAAACATTAACAGAATTAACTATGATAGCAAATGTGCTGTAAATACAGTAAAAGATCAAAGTTCAGAAACCTACCTTATCAAACTTGACTCTGAATTCACGACCACACTCCAAGGGAGTGACATAGGGGTCAAGATCTTGGCCCCAAAATGCAAAGAATCTCTCAATCCGAAGACTGCGTAGGGCATAGTATCCAGCATTCCTGATACCATACTTCTGTCCAACACTCATGACCTCATTGTATACGTGTAAGGCATACTGGATTTAAAGATACAAACACAAAACAAAAAATACTTAAAGAAAATTGCAGCAGTAATTCTATTTCATAAAGTTGCATAAATACATAATAAGCATCACGACGGCTAGTACATTGACAACAAAATAAATGTGTGTTCAAACTAATGCTGATACTTACATAAGCCAGATACAGAGGAAACACCTTCACAAAGGAAGAAGAGATTATCACAAGTTCACTACCAAGCTCTGAAGCTCCAAACAGCAATTATCAGACATATTTAAGATAATTTTCACAAGCTACCATAGGTAGATGCCGTGTAGCTCCATCTCCTCAAAATCACTTTTTTTCTGAGGGACAAGCCTCACTACCGTGAAGATGAGTGTTCCACATTCTTAGAAAAGAAACTGTTGTAAGACTACTGCAATAAAGTCACAATAGTTAAGAATCTACAAGTCAAAAGATTTGGTCTATGAAGCCATAGCTTCCATTATCTGGCATATGTGCGACTTATATTAGTGGCTTGTGTGGGGTAATTTTACCCAGCGACATCTTACTAGCAATGCCTGGAGCCATGACTGACAACACCTACATGAAATCCCAAGACCATGGCACAGCTATATCCTACCATAGACCCATGCCACTGCTGAATGCATTTTAACCAGCTGGAGGTCTAGTTCCACTGTATGGATGTAACAGAGGATGCCCTGCAGTATGAACCTACCAAATGCAGCTGAGGCATTTTCAGTCTGTGTAACGTTACATAACATTATTACATGCAAGCAGTTACAGCACAGCAGACATATTCAGGAGGAGGAAGTATAAGACCGAGCAGTAGAGGAGGTGCCTGAGGAGGAGACTGTGGACAAGCCATCTGCAAAGGATGACAATCCCAAAGGGAGGTGCGCACAGAGTGCCATGGCACTGGCTAAGTGACTTGTGTCTAGATTATAAACTACTGTGCAGAACATTAAAAATGATTGAAACAAACCTTCACCTGGGCTGTGATATAACATACAGAGACTGCTCACACTGTGCATCACACACAGACCACCTAAGTAAACTACAGATGGCAGGGCACGGCTGCCATCATATGCACAGCTGGCAAGGTCCACAGTCTGAAGTGTTATAAATGGGTAATTGTGTGCATGATGGTGAGTTTGGATAATACTTTGTGAGGTTTGCGTGTCAGACTTGTGTTGGTGGGTTGGAAGAATGGGATTCAATGGCCAGGGAGAGGATAATATGACAATTGTAGTGTGTGTATTTGGCTAGGCATTTCTGACCTCTGAGTAAATCTTTGCTGGGGCACAGCTTCAGCAGATGTTGCAGCACTGTGTCAGGATATGAATAGTTCCGGGGTACCCACAGGAGATGCATGTGCAGCCTTGTGCACCTCCCACAGCTATGGGAGAATCACAAGCAGGAACCCCGCCATGCTGAGATGACGGAGTGCTCTGTGGCCATAGTGACTGCAGAATGTGCACGAACTCCCCACTTGAATGAATGTCCACGTTGCAACGTATGTCCCTTGACAATGGATGGTGAAGTGGATGTGATGGTATTACATATGGCTGAATGTGGTGTCTCCAAGACAAGGTGAACATCCTTGCCATAGATGAAGGCAGACTGGAGATGGGGAGTGTGTAGGCCATGATGCCTGGCCACAGAAGGGCACCTGCTACAGGCAAACTCCCTGTGCCACATATGTCCATGATGTTGCACATGTGGCCCATGCATTCTCAGAAGTCATCATGCAGACCATGTACTACCCCTGCCAACTCAGCAAAGCCTATATTGGTGTCAGCCTGAATTTGTATTATGGCCCTGCACAAATGCTGTGTGGCCATAGACACACACTGCTTAGGTGGTGGATGATATCCATGGCGTGCTTAGCCACTGGAAAGACACCCACTCATGTCTTCCTCTTGCTGTCATCTGTGAAAACACCAAAGCAAATCACCCAAATTTATTAAGACCCTTCACCAATACCCAACATCCAATGAATGAATAAATACTACCTAATACAGTGGTAGGGGAAGTTAACATAATGTGTGCTGGTGGTCTCCGCACCTGCAGTCCTGATGCTTCTGCAAAACATAGTGGTTATCCTTGAACAAATGTACAAACCAAGCACTTACCTACTATGGCAGATACTTGTGTATGTTAAGACACATCAACAGGCATTCTGGGTGGTTGGCTGAGCTCTGCTCCAAGATCCAGGACTTTACTGAGGATTGTGGAAATGTGCCTCATGCAGAGATGGCAAGAACTTTTCCATTTTTGCTAATAGTGGTTTAATCAGTGAGCCATCCTCTTTCCTCCTGCTCCTGTGTCAGGTGGGTAGACTGACTTTTTGCAGCACTCATGTTGGTGATCTAAAATCTCACCTGATCATACATCCTGTTCTAGCTACTGGAAGCACTGATGTCATTAATTAATTACACCACTCCAGCCATGCTCACAAATGGACAGTCAGAATAATTATGGCTGATCATCTCCCAATTGTGGAGATGAAAAGTCTGTAGCAAGATGTCATTCCCTGCATAGAAAAACTTGCATTTTTGCTGTTTACCACATTGTGGCATCTTTCCTCTGAAATGGAAAAAAATAATCACATACCAGACATTCCATAAGCCACCTAACATATGCCTTCACTGATTTTAAATGCAGGGTGCCAGTGTGGTAAAACTATGCTACAGAAATATGGGATAACCATGGACAGGTATTGTTTACTAGGTTTTATCACATCCAACCCCACTAAAATAAAAATAAAAAATTATGGAATTTATATGGCTCCAGTGAGTATTCCACAGCTGTATATCACACATGATATACATGCTACAGGGTAAAAATATTCTTATGCTATGAGGATCACAGCATATAATTTACTCATCAAAGTGTGTTGTTTCTATTAATACTGTAAGGTACACCGCATTTACTTGATTAAAGTGTACCTTAACTAGGCCACAAACACATCAGGGATATCAGACATTTTTTTTTTACTAAGAAACAGGAAGCATGGCCGCTCCTGCTATAGAAAGTGTATCTGACACACACAGGACACTTGTAAATGCTCATATCTTTATTGCAAGAGAATGTTGCCTTCCCCTCTGGTATCACTAAACATGAGTACCAAATAGTAATATCAACATAAGCCAGCCCCTCCCCCTCAAACCAAACATGGCCATTACAATATACAAAATACTGCAACTGCTGCTGGGGTTAAGAAGCTGTACAAGCCCTCAGACAAGAGAAGTGCCATAGATGTAAACACTGATTACCTCTGTAGTTGGATGACGAATAGAATAAAAATGCATTGCAGTTCACTGCCCCCCCCCCCCCCCAAAAAAAAAAAAAAAAAAAACATGCATGCAGACTGCAGACAAAGTATTACAACCCCCATACACTGTCAGCATGGACATAACTCAAAACTGCAATATAAGGAAAATATGAATTAGTATCATACTTCCAGGGAAAATCATCAGACATACATACAGGCACAGCAACATGTAATATCAGTTTGTAGCAAAGCTAATACACTTACCTTTCCAATTAAACAAATAAATAACTGCAGTGGAAACACCTACTCTTCAAACTTTCAACAAGCTCACATAGTTATTTCTATGCAACATTCCGCAAACCAAATAGGTCAGTGGAAGCCATGAGAGCTTATACCATGACATTTCAAATCTTCTAGCATGGCAATCTTGCTAATGAGCCACCAGCTAATGAACGTTCCTGAAACATAATATACATACCATAGCACTGCGTCTTCATTACCCCTCTCTGTGTACTTTAACATTTGTATAATTCACCCTCATGGTGATTCTAAGACAGCAACATGTTCACCTACTTTTATCATCTCCAGTGCTCAAGCTTATCCCATCTTCCATAATGTACCCGTGTCCTCTCAGCCCTTCAGATGGAGTTTGCCCATTGAATGATATGCTGGTGATGGGAAAGCAATATATTATTAAGTATAGGCTTCTCACACAGGTCTACCAAGTGTCCAGAAAACAGGAAGTTAAAATATGGAAGGAGAAGGTGGTGGGATGTCAAGGTGGACAGAGTGGGATAACAAAGATCCAGCTTTATGCTAAGTACGTTACTTCCTTATCTTCCTCTAATCTCTTCCATCCACCTTAACTGTTGTGAAAGAAACAGCAACTACTAATATTCCTGAGTGGCATCATGACAGGATACCTTCAGGATGGTGGACGCAAAGGACCATCTGGACCTAGATATCATATCCAGTTTGTAAGTGTTTGATAAAGGTATGCTCTGTTGACCATGTTACTGCAGCTCAAACATTTTCAATTGAATATTTTTTTAAAGCGGCCATGGAAATTGCTATGGGCCTTGGAGAATGCACCTTAGGTTTTGGAACGGAGTTTTATACTTGATGGAATAAACATAACTAATGAAATCGGAAAGCCAGCTGGACAGGGTAATCTTGGAAACCTTGGAACCCAGCTTGGCAGAGGAGTAGAGTTGGTTGTCCTTGTGCTGTTCCTACTTGTGTACTAGGCTAATGGCCCTGGAGCCTGTACAAGCCTAGCCCATATGATTACCCTGGCATTGTGCCACCCGACCTTAGTTTACAGTGCCTCTGTCGAGTAAAGCCACTGGAGTGATCCTTGAGGTGAATTTTCTATTTCCCATCCACTCATCAAGATTTCTCTTGAACAGGGCCAGTGAGGTGCTCTGCTTGACATGTATGGAAAGTCTATTCCATAGCATGGCCAGACTCTGGGTTATAAACCTGTCCCCTCCAGCATGTTCTGTTGATTGTGGTAATAAGGGTGAGGTCTCTGGAGTGTGTGGTGTGGAGAGATTGGGATTTCTTCAGATGTCGTATTTCTAACAGAGCTGGGTCAGACATGGCTCTGTAAGTCAAACAGAGATCGCTTCTAAGTAGGCGATATGAGACAGAGAATAGTTGGATTTTTTTTAATCTGTCCATATAGGACAAACGTTTAAAGCCTAGGATCCTTTTTGTGAGGTACTTTTGCGGCCTCTCCAGTTGTTGCAGGTGTTTAGTGAGGTACATGCCAAATGGGGCATTGTACTCAATGACTGGCCTAATGAGGAAAGAGTAGAGGGCGACAATGACCTCTTTCTTCCTGGATGCAAAACCCTTAGTAATGAGATGTGCCACATAGAAGGACTTTCTGACCACAGTGGCAATGTGGTGGTCAAAAGAGAGGTTGCTGTCAACCTGTGTTCCCAGATCTCTTATAACGCCTTCTGTGTTCAGTGGACTACCATTGATGCAGTAATTCATGGGAACTAGGTTTTTCCCAAAGGGGATGATGACACATTTTTGGCATTGAACTTAAAGCCGTGGTTCTGATACCAGTCATTGGTCTCAGTGAGGCCTTTCTGTAGGATGTCAATATCACTTGGGGAGTTAAAAATAGCTCCCAAGTTGCAATCATCTGCAAACTTTGTCAGCCAGAGTCCCTTCGTGTTGGCCTGGACTTCAGAGAAGTAGATACCAAACAGAAGAGGACCCAGGACCAAACCCTGTGGGACTCCACTAGTGACTGGTTGGCAATCTGACTTGGAGTCAGCTACTTTTTGCATTCTGGTTCTACCTGTGAGCCAGTTTGTAACCCACCTAGTGATATAGGGGTTGATGCCAAGTTTAGTGAGCTTTTCTATGATTCCTGAGTGGGGAATGGTATCAAAGGCCTTGGCCAAATCAAAGTAGGCTGTATGAACCACCTTGCCTTCATCCAGAGCTCTGGTAACTGACTAAAAGAAGTTGACCAAGTTGAGCAGGCATGATCTACCCTTCACAAAATCAAACTGTGTGGGATCCAGAGTTTGGAGATTCCCTATATCCTTGTTTATTAGGTCCATGACGATGTGTTCCATAGATTTGCATATCGGACTCGTCAGGCTAATGGGGCAATAGTTCTTAGGGTCTGCAGTCTCTCCTCCTTTGTTGAGAGGGATGACTGCAGCAGTGTGCCAGTCAGTAGGGACAAAGCCTGACATGAGGCTGTGATTGAACAGGGCACACAGGTGAGGTGCCAGTTGTCTCTGTAGTTCATGTGGAACACAGCCAGGGATATTGTCAGGTCCCATACAAGCTGTATTCTTGGTGGTAGACAGTGCTGTTTTAACCTGTGCAGCAGTAATACTGGGTGCCTGGCAATCTACTGGTATTGTGATTGGTCCCTGGGGGGGGTAAAGTTGGCACTGAATCTGTCGGCCAGTATATTGGCAATATCTGTTGGCTCGGTATAGGAGGTACCGTTGTGCAGTAGCTCAGAGCAAATCTGGGTGTTGCCTTGGAGATTCTTTACAGAACTATAGAACGCCTTGTGGTTGTCTTTCCTATCTGCTGCAATTCTGTTTTCATAGCTAGCTTTACAGGATTTGATGAGGGTGCTGCAATTCTGTTTTCATAGCTAGCTTTAGAGGATTTGATGAGGGATCTCAACTTTTTGTTGAGGCTGATAAGGGAGTTTTTCCAGTCTTGGGACTTCACCTTATTCAATATCAGTTTCCTCTTTCTGTTGTAGAGTTTGTTTATGTCAGGGGACCACCAGATTGGCTTCCTGTTTTTGGAGAAGAGCGTCTTGGTTCTATTGGGTAAGGCGAGATCCATGCATTTGTGTACATGTGCGTACAGTGCATTGATGTATGATTCAGCGGTCTTACAACTGATCTCCATTTGCATGGGTGCAGTGAAGTGAGCCACCTCTGTTTTTAGGATCCCAAAGTTAGCTTTGGAGAAGTTCTTCACGGTGGTTACCTTTGTGGGGGGTGGGGGGGTGGATTTTCAAGGTGATTACTTTGTGATCTGCTCTAACCAGGAAGGAGTTGACTACTGGTGTAGAACAACGGTTGCCCATGTTAGTAATGACCAGGTCATGGATGTTGCTACCTCTAGTAGGGGTAAGAAAGAGCTAGTCCAGGGCATTGGAATTAATGAATTCCAGGAATCGTTGGGCAAGTGTATTGGTACATGAGTAGTTTTCCCAGTTAATGGAGGGATAGTTGAAGTCACCCAGTATGAGTGTTAAGTTGGACCTTAATATTCTCCAGGGTGCTTAGGAACATGAAGTGTGAGTCTTGGGACATGGCTGAGGACCTATAGCAGGCTACGACCTGAATCGCTGTCTTACCCATTGTTAGCTGCACCTGAAGTATCTCAGATGCATTATGTTGGGCTACCAGGCTAGAGGTGTGCACATCCTTTATGAATATGGAAACACCACTGCCTCTGGAGCTTCGGTCCAAGTTCTGGGGTGGAAAGGTGGGGAATGAGTTATAGCCTGGTAGTGTAGGGGTGCTTTATGCTGCCTTGAACCAGGTCTTTGTTACGGCACAATTGTCGATGGTCTCCATTTCAATCTCTAGTCCAGGGAGGTATGTCTCAGGTCATTTACACCCACATGTACAGTGACATAGTCATATTTGTACCTATTGTTGAGGACCTGAGTGCATGCATTATGTTGCAGATCCTAGCACCTGACAGGCAGCTGACTGTTACTTTCTCCTTATTCAACCTAATGAGTGGGACATCAGTGTGCCTCACTATTGAGTCACCTATGACTAGTGTGTCTGGCATGCTGTTTTGCCTTAGGGGCTTTGGCTGAGTGGCACACTGTTTAGGAGAGTTATGCGTCTCATGATTAGTGTTGTTTTGTGGTGGTCAAGTGCGTTTCTGCCTTGGAGGTTTCAGCTGTTTGGGTAAATTTTTATTGAGAGCCTATGTGAAGGTGGGTGTGTGGTTTGTGATTTTATGTAAAGGCAGTGTTTGTGTGTGCTCTGGAGGGCTATGTGTTCCATGTGGTGTGGTGCAAGTGTTGACCTTCTCCTCTTGGCCAGCTATTCCTGTCTTGGCTGGAGAGTGCGTGGCTTCCAATTTGGATATATAAATGCATCTCTTGCAAGTCTGAGTGTTAGGAGGCAAGAGGAGAGGGTTGTCAGTGTACATGAGGCAGTTGCTACATTGCCTCAGGATGCCCAAGTTCACCAGGTTAATAGGAGAAAGCATAGAGAACTGACCTTTAGACATGCCTGGAGGGGTAGGCATTAATAATAAATACTGGAGCTGTTTTCTTGTAGAACATTTAGTGCTGGTAGCATTTGTGTGTGCTACAATAATTCCTACAAGAAGTCTGGTAAAGTTCTAGATTAATAAGCTAGTAAAAGTGCAGGAGATGAGAGAACTAGTAGATCTAAAGGAAAAATTGAAAAGCAGACTGACACCGCTCAAAAGCTTACAAACAGTCCTAAGTACAGCAAATCTGTATCTGGACTAGACTAGTTAGAGGAAAGGTGGGAAACAAGCACAAATGCAGGCTTTTAAACCAGAAAGTTGAAAGAGATGGAGAAACTGCCCAAATGGCCAATAAACCACAACTTCTGGGCTAAAAATCACTACTCTTGTGGTAAATAGGCTACCTAGTGCTTACCACTCCCACTGATAAGCTAGAAGGCTTCCCTCCAACACAAAAAGACTTGGTGGGCTCAGAAGCTTTCACACAGTGCTGGATACAGCAAATCTGTATCGGGACTAGACTAGTTACAGGAAAGACGGGAACAGCGCAAATGTGGACTTTTAAACCACAAAGTTGAAAGAGATGGTAAAACTGCCCAAATGACCAATATACTACAATGTCTGGTCCAGAAACCACTCCTCTTGTGGTAGATAGGCTACCTAGTGCTTACCACTCCCCACTGGTAAGGTAGAAGGCTTCCATCCAACACAGAAAGGCTTGGGAGGCTCAAAAGCTTATAAACAGTTCTGGTTATAGCAAATCTGTATCTGGACTAGGCTAGTTACAGGAAAGGCAGGAAGCAAGCTAAAAATTTAGAATTTTTTTTTTACAGAAAAGCAGCTAAAACAGCACTAAAAAACAATTCAAATGCAGTGCAAGCTAGCACACTTGAGTGTGTAGCAGTATTATAGCAAATACAGTTTAAATAAATGCAATTTATTCAAAATGTATTCTGAACTGAATTCAATTATTGTTTTATTCAACTCTGAACAGTTAAAAAGTGCCAAAAAATATAATTATCAGCTGAGAAGCCCACTCAGTCAGAACACAGGGAGATTGTAGCAAAGTAGTAAAGTGGAAAGGGAGGAAGAAGGAGCAGAAGATAATTCAAGGTTAAGAAACTAAGTGGGTTGGCCTTCTCAAATGTTCTCTCTGCATTAGGTAGAATGAGCTAATCGCACTAGACTGGGAGGAGTGTCCCAGATCAAATTTACAGTAGGGGTGAGTAACTGCAAAGCCATCAAGTATAAGAACAAGATACCAATAGAGAGGGAGGGTGGGAAACTAAACTAGTTATATGATACACTTCTTGGCAGGAAATCAGAAGAAAAACTAGATAAAAAAGATTTACAAACAGTGTGACAGTAAAAAACTTATTTATCAGGCCCTGTGAGGCAGAACATTTTAGCACAGCCGTACAGATTAGTTTACAGCGATAAAATACAGTAAAAAGTATGCAACCGACAATAAAACTGCTATAAATATCTATCTATAAGCAATAACTAGTAAAAATAAGCCAAAACAGGATACTTAAAGTTATATATCATAGATCAGAGATTTGCTCAGTGCCCTTCCTCTGATTAGCTCTGTGTAAAATGGCAGAAACACTCACAAGGTAACCCCTTAAGTAACAGAAAGTTGAAACTTGAAACAACTTTAAAAAAGCTCGAAAGAACCAATGAGGTGCTTAATCCAAGCCATAGTCCAGGTAACCCCAATCAGCCAATGACCATAAACATTACACTCTCACTGAAATGCAAAATGGTTTCTGCTAAACTAAGACGTTCTTTAGTACAAAGTAGGTAAAAGTAAAATGATCTATAAGGATTAAAAGTGTGTGTAAAAAAAAAAAAATGTTCCCTTACTGGAATGGTTGAGAAGGTGTACATTGTGATTCAGGAGCAGCTAGGTAAAAAGGAGGGTTTATTGTTTGAGAGAAATCCTATCTTTGTGAAAAAAAAGTTAGGGGGTTTTGCAGGAGTCGGCATGCAATTCTGAAGTCCTCCTCGCTGAAGTTTTAGTGACCAGAAACAAAGATTTTTTTTTTAAGGGAAATAATTTTAACTGCAAAAGAGGAAGCAGGATTTTATGGGGGAGGGGTGTCTTGAGTGAGGGCTTCAAAAACCAAATTCAAGTTCTTGGAGGAGAGTGTTATTTCATGGGGGGGGGGGCAGTCTCAGAAGAAAGATCCTTTTAGAAAGGCTTTGCAAACTTTTTAGAAAACCAAGTATGCAGAATTGAAGCCTTGGTGAAAGTTGGACATGGCTATTAAATTAACCTTAGCAGTGGAATAACTAGAGCAAGAGTTGGATAAGGTTGCTATAAAGCAAAGGAAAGGGCCAAGTCCTTAAACTTCTCAACATGAAAATCTTTTCCATTTACTGTTACAAATCTTTCTAGTGCTGTCTTTCTGGGAGTGTGAGAGGATCTGAATGACTGGAAGAAAAGGAAGAATTATTAGCTATTACTGGAATTAGAATCAGTTTCAGTGATGAAATATCCAGATGAGGCTTGCTAGACAGGTGAGACATCACATCATTAAAGGGATTTAACAGCCACAGCTGTTTCTTGAGGTGAGGCCAAAGTAAGAGGAACCAAATTTGCCTAAACAAAAAGTGGACGATAATGACAATGATGGAGATCCTGTCTGTTGCAGAAAGCAACCAACAAGATCTGAAGGGTTGAGAGGACACAGATGCATTAAAGGAGAAAGGAGGAGCTTCATTGCTAGAGTGAGTGAAAGTAGTTGAAGAAATTGCCATCTCGGGTTTACAAGGGCAGATTACCCAAAAATCAAAGTGGACGGAGGGGGAAAACATATGATTCACAGGTTTTACTAATTGCTGCAATAACCAAAGCCATGCTAAGAGGCTCATTCATCTACTTTCATTCACTTGACCACTTGCAAGCAGCAGTGAGCATGAGTGGGTATATCAATGACCTCTGTGGGATGTGGAGAAATCTTATTTTAGTAGGAGCTACAGTGTGAAAATGCTATTTCAGACTTCATGATGGCGGTGCAGTTTCTATGTCAGTGATCATATCCTAGCACTGTGTCATGCCATCATCTTGTGCACTATGCAATCATGGCACCACTACCGGGGAGTATCTAGCGACCCATTGGGGTACATCACATTCCAAAAAAAGTCAACGTGCATGACTGAAAGAGCCACCACACCTCTCAGCAATGTGACTTGGTGAAGTGACTCGGTGAATGGTTATGGCTTTCAAAGGCACTGATGTTGGCAGGACTACACAGTGCTACAACAATGAAAGCAAAATCAATCTGTGTCGATTGCACAGAGACTATTAGCAGTAAATGACTGGAGACTCATATGAGGATCTCAAATATAAAGTAGATGCTTGGCACAGTCTTGCCAAGGTGGGGTCTGAAGCCACTGGCATAACCTGCTCTGCCAGCACAACTACAGGAACCTCAAGAAGCACCATCCTGGCCTTTTTAACAAGTGAGAAGAGTTCTGACTAAGGGCACCTGAGATACAATGTAAGCACTTGTAATAGTTGACTCTTCTTTCAGTTGCACTGTACTTTATATATGCTAGTACTGGACAAGTAATTTATGATTTCTTTGTGTGTTTTTTTGTTGTGTAGCTCAGCAGGCTATTTTGTAGAATTACCTTTTTACCAAAGAAGAATGAAGTGGCTCTCCAAGTGATGGGATGAATATGGATGTTTCTTCCCATAATTTTGAGAACATTCATTATATAGCCACCAGTATGTGTACACACTGCCAACATTTGCCCATCTGGAGGTGCTACTATTTTGGTTCTTTACTGCCTGTTACATATTGCAAGTGGATTTAATAAATGCTTGTCGGGTATGCATTTTGTAAACATCAGAAGTGAACTGTGAAGTGACAGCCGTCAATAGGTATAACATCTTAATAAGGCTACATGCATCAAAAAAGTAATACAAAGCATTGTGTTACTCTTCTAATACATGCAATACAAAGCACTGTGTTGCTCTTATAATACATGTCATACAAAGCACTGTTACTCTTCTAACACAATACAAAACACTGTTACTTATTTAAAAAATGTCATACAAAGCACTGTGCTACTCTTCTAATACATGTCATACAAAGCACTGTGTTACTCTTCTAATACGTGTAATACAAAGTACTGTGTTACTCTTCTAAAACATGTATTATTCTTTTAATACATGTAATATAAAGCACTGTGTTACTCTTCGAATACATGTAACACCAAGAAAGCACTGTGTGACTCTTCTAATACGTGTCATACAAAGCACTATGTTACTCTTCTAATGCATGTCATACAAAGCACTGTGCTACTCTTCTAATACATGCAAAACAAAGCATTGTATTACTCTTCTAATACACGTCATACAAAACACTGTGTTACTCTTCTAATACATGTAAACAAAGCACCGTATTACTCTTCTAATACATCTCATACAAAGCATTGCACTTGCAAGCACTTTTCTTCACATACTCAGATGTAGGACGCAGGAACACAGGCATACTGCAGGCCACCATGTTTTCATTATGATATGAGCTTATCTGTCCAGCTCTACTGAAAAGTAAATTAGTGGCCTGAAAAGCTCAGCAACTGTGCAACAAAGGGTCTATTTATCTCTTTTTTTTTGGTGGAGGGGAGGAGCATTGTTTGTGTGGTGGTAAAGGAGGAAGTTGTGTGTGTGTTATCACTGACAGAAAGCTGTTATGGTTTACAGTTTATTTTGTGTTTTGTGGGTAGGGGGGCTTGGTGGTTTCAGCTTGTTGTTAGGTGGTGGAACCACAATAATTGCTGGTTGTGTTCACATGTATGGCAGCATTTACATTGCTAAGTCCTACAGGTGTAACTATTGGTGCTAGATTCCCAGTACTTATAAGTTAATTCAACCTTCAGTTATGACATTACACCAAGGTCCCATCTACTTTAGCAGGTGGTAGCTCAAGTGGATGTAAAGATCCCACAGCACTTAATGGAGAGAGAAGGGGTCCTTCATTAATATACAAAAATAACTCTTATTTACAAAATAATTCTATATTTACAAATATTTACAAGCATACACATACAAATCTGTTTACACAAGCATACTAATTTTTTATCCCTGTTACAACCTCCAATCCTTTTTTCCATAACCACCATTGGATTTTACTTAAAACTGATGAAGAAATCCATTTACCATTAAAAAAAAAAAGTTATGTACTCACAAAACATTCCATCTGTGTTGTCCATTTTCATTCTTCTTCAACTGCTGGAACTGTTCGGTTTGGATCCGATCCTCTGGTTCTGACTCCGCCACTTGTTCCAGATGGTAGAACACAAACTCTTGAGCTCCTCCCTTTACCCACAATGCCCTAGTCACCCCACATACCTCAGATCTAGTTTGCTGCCCATAGTACTACAGGGTATTGTAGAATCAGAAAATAATAGAATCTTGGGCTGAAACAAAGGAAAAACGGTTCCTCCAACATCCCAGGAGTAAAATAAAAGAGGAGGATGGTGGGAGGGAAGTTGAAGAATGAAAATGGACAACACAGATGAAATGTTATGGGGAGTACATAACTTTTTTATTAGATGCTGTCATTTTCATTCACTCCTCAACTGTTGGGACAGATTCCCCAGCTACCTAAATCCTGGAAGGACTCTAAGGAAGGATATTCCTGAGCATGGCTGAGCCAGAGGCTGTGCTTCCCCTAGAGACCAGATCCAATCTGTAATAAGCAATAAAGGTATGAGGATTAACCCAAGTTGCAGCTGCGCAAATATCATCCAAAGAAGTTCTACACATAAAGGCTGAAGAAGTTGCTATAGACCTGGTAGAATGGGCTTTTGGTGGTTTTGGTAAAGGCAAACTTACTTTTTCATAAACAAAAGTAATACAGTCAGTCAACCACTTGGAAGGTCACTTTAGAAACTGGTTTGCCTAATTTTGATTCAGGAAAAAAAAAAAAAAACAATTGTTCGGATTTCCTCAATTCTTTGGTTCTGTGAAGGTAAATATGTAACTGCCTATGAACATCTAACAGGTGTAACTTTTAGTTATGTACTTACCATAACTTTAGATGTTTGGGATCCATCTCGCCTACATTCTGTACTGATGGGCTCGGAGCCGATCCCTCGGCTCCGACATGGCACGCTATGCTATAGAGCGAAGCCTCTTATTGGCTGAGCTATTTTCTATCTCAGGATGCACCACCACTAATCCCCCAGATCTTGTTTCTCCGCATTCATGCACACATACATAACTTGTTTATATAACATTGCCAGATGTTTCAAGATGAAACAACAGGATTCGGACCTTCTGATCTCCTCTGATCTCCAAGGAAGGGGGAAGGAGGGTGGGTTATTGGGAATGTAGGTGAGATGGATCCCAAACATCTAAAGTTATGGTAAGTACATAACTAAAAGATGTTATGTGATCCTATCTTGCCTACATTCTGTACTGATGGGACAGTGTCCCTAGCACCTAAATCCTGGGTGGCTCACTGGAAAACACTCCTGAGCACTGTGGAACCAAATGAAGCTCGCCCCCGGGATGCCACATCCAATTTGTAGTGGGAAATGAAAGTGTGCGGGGAAGACCACGTCAGCACAAATGTCACTAATGGCAAGCTTAGAATGGAATGCTATTGAAGTAGCCATAGCTCTTGTAGAATGAGCTTTGACAGAGGTCGTAAGCTCTTTATTAGAAGAGGAATAAGCTTGAGTAATACAGTCCCTGATCCATTTGGCAATAGTGACCTTTGTGACGGCTTTGCCCAATTTATTATCCGAAAAGGATACAAACAATTGATCTGTTTTCCTTGTTTGTTTGGTTCTATCTAAATAAAAACGCAATTGCCTGTGGACATCTAATGTGTGGAATATGTATTCCGCTTTGTTTGAGTACTTTGGAAAGAAAACTGGAAGTTCTAATGACTGTTGTAGGCAAAAACTGGAACAAACCTTAGGGAAAAAGGATGGATTTGGCCTGAGAGATACTCTATCTTTGTGAAAAACCAAGTACGGAGGTTTTACAGACAAAGCTTGAAGCTCTGAAACCCTTCTGGCAGAAGTAATCGCAACCAGAAAAGCAGTTTTCCACGATAGAAATTTTAAATCGCATGTTGCTGCCGGTTCGAAGGGGGAGGAAGTTAAGGCACGTAACACCACATCGAGATCCCATGGAGGAGTAGGATGAGAAATTGGAGGTCGTAAAAGCGCAGCACCTTTCATGAAGGGCTTACACAATCTGTTGCTCATTAAAGGTGGGTTTATAGACTCGTGAAAATTGGAAATAGCTGCCAATTGAACCTTGATGGTAGAGACTGAAGAACCTTGATTGAAAAGGGAATTTAGGAATTTCAGGACTTCTGATACGGGAATAGTGATGGGATCCAGACCCCGGAGTTGAGCCCAAATAGCAAATCTCTTCCATTTGCTAGAATACAATTTCTTAGTGGCAGACTTGTGGGCCGAAGATAAGATGTGTACAACTTCCGGGTCTAGGGTATGATTCCTGACTATAGTCGGAAGAGGAGGAGCCAAGCTGTCAATTTCAAGGTGTGTAGGGACTGGTGGAGTAGTCCCGACTGATGAACTAATAGGTCTGGGATCTGATCCAGGAACCATGGACCGTCCAGTGCATATTTCCGAAGATAGGGGAACCATACCTGACGAGGCCAGTAAGGAGCAACTAAGATCATTTTGCTCCCTAAGTGAGACGCCTTTTGGATCACTCTGGGAAGGAGGGAACTGGGGAAAAGCATATAGCAAGCCGGTGGGCCACGGATGGGCTAGTGCGTTCATAGGGCTCTCCCCCGGAGCCGGAGTGAGGGAGAAGAACTTTTTGCACTTCGCATTCAGCGGGGTTGCGAAGAGGTCGCAACAAGGAATTCCCCATTTGCTGAAAATCTGATTTGCAACCGTAATGTTCAGAAACCACTCATGTGGAGAGAGAATAGTTCTGCTCAGTCTGTCGGCTATCACATTGGACTTGCCAGGAATATGAGTCGCCACTAGAAATCGTTTGGTCGACACTGCTCACTCCCAAACTCTCATGGCCTCTCTGCAAAGGGGGTATGATCTGGTCCCTCCCTGCTTGTTCAGGTACCAGACTACTGACATGTTGTCGGAGTGAACGGCAATTACGCCCTGAGGGAGGTAATTGTGAAGGGCTTGTAGGGACAGAAACACCGCCCTCATTTCTAAGATGTTGATATGAAGAAGGGTCTCTTCCGAATGCCATTTGCCTTGGACTGACCTGCCCAGGGAATGCCCCCCCCCACCCCATCTGGGTAGAACAAAGGGTCATCCCTGATCCAGATTGGAGGGCAGTAGCCACCAGCGAAGGTCCCGTTTGCAGGTTTCCGTGATCCATATGAGGTGACTGAGAGGGAGATCCTGAAAGGACCACTGTGTTGAAAGAAGCCACTGGAGAATTCTCATGTGCAACCTTGCTAGGGGAACTAGAAGAACCGTGGCGGACATAGATCCCAATAGCTGCAGGACCATTCTGGCTGGGGCCTTGGATCTGGGAAGTAAGGCTCGAACTTGAGCCTGTATGGTTTGTATCCTTTCTGTAGGTAGATAGACCCGCATTCGGTTTGAGTCTACCTCTACTCCGATGAATCTTATGCGTTGAGATGGCAGCAACACAGACTTTGGCCAATTGAAGGTGATTCCAAGGGAAGTGCCCAGTGATATTGTGGCTTGTAGGCTCCGCAATAGTAGATGCTTGGAGGTGGCAGTCAGGAGCCAGTCATCTAGATACAGAAACACCTGGAATCCTAGACTTCTCAGGTGAGCAGTCACGACCGCCAAACATTTGGTGAACACCCTGGGGCTGTGGTGAGACCAAAGGGCAGCGAACTGAACATGACTGTCTCCTAGGCAGAAGCGCAGATGTCTCCTGGACGCTTGATGTACCATGATATGGTAATAAGCGTCCTTGAGATCTATGGAGCACATCCAAACACCTTTCTCCAGCAGTGGGAGAATGGATTGTAGGGTGACCATTCGAACTTGGACTTTTGACTGAACGATTTAGAATGCTGAGATCCAAAATGGGCCTCAAGTCCCCGGTCTTTTGGCACCAAAAGAATCTTGAGTAAGTCCCTAATCCGATCTGGTCTGCGGGGACTGGTTGGATGACTCCTTTTTGAAGCAGCTTTGAAACTTCTAAGGCTGCAATTTCCCGTTGACTGGGTGGCGGGTCCGGGATTTTTTTGGACTGAGGTGGGGAGTGAGAAAAGGGGATGGTGTAACCTCCGGCGATAATTCGAAGCACCCATCGGTCCTGAGTGATACCTTCCCAGGCTTTTAGGTGCCTCGAAAAATGACCCCCGACTGGCTCCGGAGCTGCACAGTCGGGCAGTCCCTCAAGGACTGTGAAAGGCTGAAGAGCCACGAAAGGACTCGCGGTCTCCAGTGTTGCGGGGGCCTCTGCCGCCTCTGGGACGGTGTCTTCCAGAAGAATTTCCCTCTCCTCTGCCTCTAGAAGAGGGATCGTCCTGCTGTGAGGGATAAGACTTCTGAGATCTACGGAACCACATTTTCCCTCCTCTTTTAGCCTTGGGGTGAGGCCGAAAGGGAGTGGAAAATCGTGCCCCTACGGCAGTCAAAGTCTTACCTTCTTGCTCGCAGCGGGTCAATGTGTACTTTACCTTGGGTCCAAACAAAGAGGACCCATCAAAGGGGGCGTCGGCAAAGGAAGACTTGAAGGCCTCCGCACACAGGCGGAGCCAGGCTTGCCTCCGTGAGCAATGCCTGTACCGCGCTCTACTCGGCCGCATAAGAAATGAGCCTCATGGACGAGTTTGATATGGATGACAGCGTAGCCAACTGAGAGCCAACCGTCTGGGCCAGCTGCTCAGGTAGGTTACCCAAGAGGGTATCTGAAAGCTCCTTGATCAGATCCCTCTGAAACCTGGTGAAGTGCGTTAGATAGTTCAGGGACCTCAAAGTAAAGGCCGCTGAACTTAGGGTGCGCTTACCGTACTGATCCATGCTCCTAGACTCCTTATTAGGAGGATGGACGGATGTCGAAGCCTCTGCTACATCTTGCTGGGTAGCAGATGCCACCACCAAGGCATCTACAGCCACACCTTTCGTCAAAAACTCCTTTTCTGGGGGTGCTGACAGGAACTTATTTGGACGAGCAGGCACCGGTTCTACAGAGTCTGGGTGTTCCCCGCCGACAGATCAAATCTAGGAGCTCGTCGGCGGAGACACCCAGGAGGCGGAGGGCTGAGCCCCGAAGGCCTTAAGGAACACCGACTCGTCAGCAGAAGGGGGTTTGGATGCCAGCCGCCTCGTTGTTTGAGGGCTTCCAGGATGTTTGCAAAGGAGACATCATCTGAGGACGACTTAGGGGACCCCTCTGCATCATCAAGATCAGTGTCTGACGTGAGAGACTCATCTGGGGAGTCAACGTGCTTCCTCTTGCACGATCATTTCCTTGGAGGTTCCTCTGAAGAAGCTTCAGAGGGACCTCCAGGAGGGGGGGAACCCCCAGTGGGGGTGACCTCAGGCCCCGGGGCTCCGCTGTCTAAGGACAGGGGGACTGCCAAAGACCCAGTCTCCGTATGCAGGGAAGGTGCTGGAGAGACCGTGGAGGTAGCCAAAGAGGATTTGGCTAAAGCACTCCTCATGGCCCTGAAGGCCGGACCACCAGAATCCTGGGAAGGTCCCACCACCGTGGCCACAACAGTAGACGGTACCCCTGCAGCTGACGCACCGAGAGGAAGGCTTGGGACCGAAAGCATCAGTCCCGAAGCATCCCCCCCGGGGCCGACAGAGGAGGTCTGCGTACCGAACTCCGACTCGAGAGCCGGGGTTGGAGTAAGGGTCGGGCCCAACCCGAAAACCTCCATTGGCTCCACCAGCACCGGCTCCAACTGTGCCGAGGCTGTTGGAGGAGGAACCATAACTACAGGGTGGACCATCGGCTCCGAAGCCGAATGGGCTGGAGCCGAAACTAACTTTTGGAACACAGGGGACTGGAAAAGTCTTAGGAGCACCCTGTCGATGTCCGAATCAGACATCTTGGAGGATCTAGATGAGACCGATCGGGTCCGAACCGACTTCTCCATCGGCTCCAAAGGACTGGGGGACCGGCTCCAAATGGACTCGACCAATATCGGTTCCGAGGGAAATCCCAAAACAATTTCCCTCGGTGCCGAGGAGGGCTTCGCCGAGGGAAGAGTCTGAGCCGGCACCCTCATCGGCTCCAAAATCAGTGGAGCCGATGAAGGTGACCGCCTCGATTCCCCAGTCCCCGGCCCCGAAACCAGGGGAGGCGAGACTGGAGGCACCGAGGCAGACCGTTCCGCCCTCGGCTCCGAAGTCCGTGGAGCCGATGGAGAAGCCTGCCTAGGTTTCTTGGCAGTCGGTTCCGACAGACTGGTCGGAGCCGACGCTTTTTTCTTCTTGGTAGGAGAGGAAGAGGAAGATAAGGCCTCCTCGAAGGAGGGTTTAATCAGCCCTTTCAATATTAATTTATTCTTCCTCTCTTGGAGGACTCTAGAAGAAAAGGCGTGACACACGCTACAGGACTCCTGTAGGTGCTTGGCGCCTAAACAATATACGCACGAGGAATGGTCGTCAGTTATAGACATTTTATAACCACACCTCACGCACTTTTTAAACCCAGAGGGTCTATGTTCTTTTGACATACTGACTAACAGGCACTAAAAACAAGTTAAAGTAGCAGTATCTGTTCAGTAATGAAGATTTTACCACAAAACAAAAAATTTTTAACCAACTTTGGTTTTTTTAAAACGAGACAATACACAATATCAGGAAAAAAAAATACTGAAAAGGAGGGCCAAGACCCTCTAACTTAAACAGGTACTTGACCTCCTGAAAAAAACAAAAGACACTAGATAAAGAATAGGGGAAGGCTCCTCTAACTTAAACGGGAAACCTTTCCCTTAATCAAAAACACAATTTTCCACAACAAATGTCAGCAAAACACACTCGTACAACAACAATAGCTGTTAAAACAGCTTTTAGGGTAAGAATAGCAAAATTCCTGACAGGAAACTTTGAAGAAAACAGTACTTAGCTTAGCCAAGTTTGAGACCACGTCCTAGCTTGTAAGCGGCAAACGAGATCGGGGATTAGTGGTGGTGCATCCTGGGATAGAAAATAGCTCAGCCAATAAGAGGCTTCGCTCTATAGCATAGCATGCAGAGTCAGAGCCGAGGGATCGGCTCCGAGCCCATCAGTATAGAATGTAGGCGAGATAGGATCACATAACATCATATATTTTCCTTTGTTTGAGAAATTTAGGAAAGACCAGGAGGTTGAATACTTGATTAATACTAAATTCTGACACCATCTTAAGAAGAAAGGAAGGATTTATCTGTAAAGATACTCTATCCTTGTGAAAAATCAAGTAAGGATGTTTAGAAGACAGATCCTGAAGTTCACACTCTTCTGGCAGAAGTGAAGTAATAGCAACTAGGAAAACAGTCTTCCAGGTTAAATATTCTAGTTCAGACTTGGCTGAAGGTTCAAAGGGGAGATGGGTTAAGGCCAGAACAACAACATTTAAATCCCAAGGAGGAGGAGTAAGGTCCTTTAGAGGAGGTTTAAGTAAATATGTTCTTATTAGAAAGGCTTTATAAAGCTTGGAGGAAGCTAAGGTTGAGTTATTTACTCCTATATGAATGGCTGCTAATTGTACTCTGAAAGCTGAGGAGCCCCTTCATTGAAAATTGTAGCTAAAAAGTCAAGAACCTTAGAAACTGGTGCTGAAAAAGGATTTAGATTCTTTTTATGTCCCCAATAAAGAAATCTTTTCTATTTACTTTTCTAACTTTTTCTAGTGTAAGCTTTGTGGGATGATAACAGAATGTGATGGATAGGGGAGGAGGGCCTGGGCTGACTAGCAATCAATGGAACATGAGAAAGCATGCAATCAACTTGAGGCCTGAAATGTCTGGATAAGTCATGTCTGTTAGGTGAGAGAGTAGGTCTGGAGTCAGATCCAAAATCCAGGGAGGATGTAAAAGACGAGACCAAAGGAAGGGAAACCAAATCTGACGAGGCCAATAAGGTGCAATGAGGATAACTGTGCTCTTCCATCGAGATGCTTTCTGGAGAAATTTGAGAATGGGGGGTATTGGGGGAAATTGCAAAGGAGACTGGAGGGTCAAGCGTGAAGTAGAGTGTCTCTCGAGGAGTCCCTTACTGGGAGATCAGGGCAAAGAACCTGCTATATTTGCTGATGGGTAATGCAAAAAGATCACAACATGTTTGGCCCCATACATGGAAACCTTCTCCTCTACCTTCATGTTAAGATACCACTCGTGAGGCATTAGAATAGACCTGCTTAACCTGTCTACAATTAGTCTGGACTTTCTTGCGATGTGCTTCTCTATTAAAAAGCAAATGGACCCACTGCCATACTCTTACAGCTTTTTGACAATGAGGGTAAGATCTGGCTCCCCCTTGTTTGTTGCTATATCAGACTACTGATATATGGTCCATTTAAACTGCAATAGTCCCAGTTGGGAGACTGCCTTGAAAGGCCTGCAACACTAGGAGGACAGTTCTCATCTTCTGGACATGATATGTGTGTTGGCCTCTTTGGGGGGGGGGTCCATGTGCCTTGGACCATCCTTCCCAAGAAGTGCCTCCCCACCTGATTTGTGTGGCGTCTGTGGTAACCGTAGCCTTAGGTTGAGAGAGAACAAAGGGGCAGCCTTTTTGCATATAACTGGAATGGATCCACCACAGAGGGCAATTCTTGCAAGCTTGTGCTGTTTAACTGGATAAAGGTTGCTGGATAATTGACCATTAAGTTATGAGTGTCCACTGAAGGATCCTCATATGGTACCTTTTTGCCAGCAGTACAAGTATGACTGCTGCTGACGTGGATCCCAATGAGTGGAGGATCACACGAGCTGGCAGAGCTTTGAATGATCTTTTTGACCTGGAATTGAATGATTTGAATTTGAGACAGAGGGAGAGAAGCCATACAAATGACCATATTGAAAAAAAACACTAATGGATTCCACTGTGTGAGGTGGATTAAGTTGAGATTTGTTGTGATTGACAAGAAATCTCCAGATAAGAGCACAACTGGAGTAAGTAGTCCCGTGCTTGAATTCATTGATGCCTGGTCAGAGTGGTCAGAAGCCAGTCGTCCAGATATGGAAACACTTGGAATCCCCGCAGTCTCAAGTGAGTTGCAACCACTGCCATGCACTTGGTAAACACTCCAGTGAGACCAAAGGGCAGTGCTCTAAGTTGATAATGATGGGCTCCAAGCCGGCAGCGTAGATATCCTCTGGATCATCTATTCATTTTTACGTGATACTATGCATCCTGGAAATCTACTGAGCATATCCAGCCATCCTTCTGCAGAAACAGCAGAATGGAGTGAACAGTGACAGTCCAGAACTTTGCATGCTGAACCGATCGATTTAGTTTGCCGAGATCCAAGACTGGTCTTCAGTCTCATCTTTTTTGGCACTAAAAAGAACATTGAATAAGTTCCAGACTCTTTCTGGTCTGGTGGGAACTCCTGGATGACTCTCTTTTTCTAGCAGCTTGTTTATTTCCATTGCTGCTGCTTCCCTCTGACTGGGCTAAACATCAGGGATTTTTTTTGATACTACCAGAGGTGAATTGGGAAAATGGTATTACATTAACCTCTGGATATTATCCTCTGCACCCATAAATCTTTTGTAATTTCTTGCCAGGCTTTCTGGTGCAGGATTAGACGACCCCCGAATGCCTCCAGAGATGGACAGTTGGGTCTTCTTTCAGGAGCACTGAAGGGATCTGTCAGAGAAAGTATCCTACATTCCTGATTATATGGAGCACCTCTGCTGCGGGGATGGTGCCTTCTATATGAGATCCCTCCTCTGCCTCTGGGGGAATTATCTTCACGTGGATCTTGGAAGTGACCCTGGGATATTTTGAACCACATATTCTGTCGTCACTGTTGGTTCCTAGAAAAGGTCCATTCAGGGTCTGAAAAACATAGCCCACAGTAGACAGGGGTTTTCCTTCCTGCTCACACCTAGAGAGAATGTCTAACTCTGGGGTCAAATAAAGAGGTCCTGTCAAAAGCAGCACTGATGAAAGAAGTTTTGAATGGTTCCACAAAATCACATAAGTGCATTCAGGAATGTCTTCTGATGGAAATTCCTGACCCCACCATCTGTGTACTATCTTCAGCTGTGTGGGAGATGAGCCTCATGGATGAGTTTGAAACAGAATGAAGGGTAGGCAACTGTGAGAAAATAGTGCTCTCAACCTCGGAGGGTATGGTCTCAGAGATGGATTTTGAAAGTTCTTTGTTCAAATCCTTCTGGAGTCCCGTAAAATGGGCCAAATAATTCATTGACCTAAAGGCACAGGTTGCTGAAGCATAGACATGCTTCCCAAACCTGTCCAGTGCCCTAGACTCCCTGTTAGGGGAGTGGACAGAGGAACTTTATTCTGCCAGTTCCTTCTTAGTGGCTGCTGCTATGACCATGGCATCAATGAGTACTCCTTTACTCCAGTGTGGTCTACCCTTAGGTGGTGCAGGATTCTATCTGGTCTCTTAGGGACTGGCTCAGTTGCGTCAGGCTTCCCGCACATTGAGAGACTAAAATCTAGGAGCTGATCAGTAGGCGGAGTCACCCATGAGGTAGATGGGCCAGCTCCAAAGGCCTCCAGGAACACTAACTTCTCTTGGGAAGGGATATTGGTGGACCAACCACCCTTTTGTTTTAGGAGTTCTAAGATGTCTCCAAATTAAATATTGGGTGGTGATCTGGGGGACCCTTTACCTTCATCAAACTCAGTGTCCTCAGTGACAGACTCTTGTGGAGAGTCTGTCTCCTTTTGCATTTTCTCTTCCAAGGAACCTCCTCAGTAAGGTGCTCTGGGGAGGTATCAGAAGCGATAACTATACCCTGCTGGGTGGTTTGGAGACTGGTTCAGGCTGGCCTTCCCTTTCCCAATGGGAAGGATGATTGAGACTCTGGATACAGAATCAAATGGGACTGCGGATTAAAAGCTAAACAGGATAGAGAAGTCTTAATCACTCTAGGAACAGAGAAGGCCATCTCCACTACCTCAAAGGCAGAATGCTTGGGAGAAAGAGGAAACTGACAGATCCTATTAGGCAGGCTTAGGACAGTCGGCTCTGTTCGTCCCATAGGCAAACTGCTCAAGGAGGGAGTCTGAGCTGAGCTATCCAGCACCTAAGTGCCAATGGGTACAGATGGTACGACAACTTTAGAGCAGAATCCAACACCCCAGAGCCAGCATCAATGCGACAGCTCTGACAGTTGCCCGACTCTGAAGTACTCGGTGCCAGGCAGCTCAGAGACACCATCAGAGTCAAAGATACTAACATCTTCAGATTAGAGACAGACAACTCCAGGACTTTTGGATCAGATGGCTCTGAAACCGAATGTCGGCTCAGAGAAGGAGCTAACAGCACAGGTGTAGTACTAACAAAGCTCTCAGGACATGATGGGATCAGAGCTGGAAGAACTCCAATTTGTTTCTGAGTTCTGAGAAATTTCATCATCTTGTCCACATCTGCTTCAGCCAGGCTCTTGGAAGATCAAATGAGTGAGGCCATGGATGAGGGTCTTGAGTAGCATCGAGGACTGCATCAAAAAGGGCAATGGCAGCCAAGAAGTGATCAGCTCTGACAATAATTGAGGTGAATAAATCCATGGTGATTTGTCAAATCTAGGTTTTGGATCTAAAGCAGTCAGATCCACCTTTTTAGTTTGCTTGAGAGAAGGCTCTGAGGACAGATCCAAAGCAGCAGCCATTGTTGGATCCAGAGATGTCTTACAAGATTCTTTTGAATGAGAATTTCCTTTTTTCACTAACCTTTTACATGTTTGAGCCCCAGAGGCCATAGATGCAGGTTTAGAGGGCAGCAAGCCCCTATGAATTAACTTATTATGGTCAGACAAGGCAACGGAATTAAAATCCCTTACAAATGTCACAGTCAGAGTCTAGCTGAGAAGGTCCTAGACAGCACACACACTTTGAATGGGAGTCTGAATTGGGAATTTTGTGCCTGCAGGCCACACATTTTTTAAACCCTGAAGGTTTATTAGACATTATAATGCAGATAAAAAAAGGATGATGAAGAGCAAGTTAGCAAAATTATTATTTTTTTTTAAAGAATAAGGAAAAACGAAAACAAATTACTAACAATGTTAAGTGTGAGAAGGAATACTAAAAAGTACTATACAGGGACAGCATACCAGTGATGGTAGTGAAGAATACTCTAAGAGTAAAAGGAAAAGTTGTAAACTTAGAATTAACAAGGGTTAAAGGGAGGAAAAAGAACAAAATATATAACAATTATCAGAAATGTATAGAAAAATAGCTAACTCAAACTCTCAAGGCTCACTCAGGAGTTTCATAACCTATGTCCGATTGCAATGGCAACTAATGAGATCTGCGATATGTGGGGTGACTAGGACATTGTGAATAAATGGAGGAGCTCGACAGTTTCAGTGTTGTATGACCTGGAAGAAGCGGCAGACTTGGATCTGAAGAACTGACCCGAACCCAAAAGTTACAACAGTTGAGGAATGAGTGAAAAAGACATCAGATACAAAATTTCATTTATTTGTTCATTCTATATAACATAAAATAATTTTTTATCTCCCCTTTTAAGATATTTTTTTACTTCTGTTCTTATAATATCCATATTTGAGCATATCCATGTTTATTTTACCCACTTCTTTTATATCTTAAAAAAATCACATTCATAACTAATGCAGAGAGTATACAACTTACTGGACATACCTATCTTACACCACTCTTCATGTGTACATCTTGGCTTAACCAGCCATTTAACAAGTATTTTTACTTTATTACTATATACCGACATACATAATTTCCTAACTTTCTCACATAAAATAGCTTATCTACTCTTTCAACATATTCTTTACTTCTGTTCTTATAATATCCATGTTTAATCATATCCATGTTTTTTTAATCTACGTCTACATCTTCAAAACAATTTTCTTTGCACAGTTTTCCCCATAACTTGTTTACTCTTAAATTTCAAAAATACCTGTTCCGTAGTTGTTTCTTCTTGACAATGTAAACATATTCTATTGCTTTTCTTCTTATATGGCATATTTCCTTTTACTGCAATTTATCATCAGTCTCCTCAAAAAATCCTGACATTCTACTTTCTGATTACACCATTTGCTTCTTATTTTATAGCTTATTTTTTTTCATTGGTTAGATCTTCCCATGGTTTTACACTGAAACATTTCATCATTACATTTTTATATCAATTTTTTTTTACTACATCAATTTTTTTCCTTGGCAATATTTTATTTCCTCATTTATACACTATTTTTCTCTTCTACTCTTTTTTTACCATACTCCAAAATTGATCACACTTCTATATTAGATGATCGAAGTTTTACTACTTCGAATCAGTAAACATTGAACATTACTGATCGAAGTAGTAAAACATTGAATCTGTATTAAAACATTTTTTAAAACAAAAACAATAAAACAAAAGGATGTAAGCAGCGGGGCAAGCCACCCTGCACCTCCCACGTGGGAGGGGTTGCATCTCCCACACCCCCCACTACTTAAATATACCAACTCCGAGATCACACTTCAGTGCAATACAGTGCGGAAACAGAAGATTTCCGTTTCCTACACTGTAGTGTGATCTCGGAGTTGGTATATTTAAGTAGCAGGGGTGTGGGGGTGCAGCCCCCCACGTGGGGGGGGTGCAGGGGGGCTTGTCCCCCTGCTTACACCCTTTTGTTTTATTTTATATATTTTTTTAAATGTTTTATTACAGATTCGATGTTTTACTACTTCGATCAACAAAGTTCGGTGTTTACTGATTTGAAGTAGTAAAACTTCAATAATCTAATATAGACCCTAATTTTACTACTAATCTCTCATATTTTTAATTTA
Organism: Protopterus annectens; assembly: GCF_019279795.1. Taxonomy (NCBI): domain Eukaryota; kingdom Metazoa; phylum Chordata; order Ceratodontiformes; family Protopteridae; genus Protopterus; species Protopterus annectens. Next base: position 1,839,668,835 of record NC_056741.1, read on the forward strand.
TCTACTTTACCACTTTGTACAAATTTAATGAAGCAGCGTATACCTCTGGGTTAATTAACCCTAAACCTCCTCCTTTATTTAAATACAAAACTCCGTTGACTGGGTTTAATCTAGAATCCCCATATAAATGAAAAAAAAATTATCTGTAATAATTCCTTTTCAAATACTGTTGGCAACATAAACATACTTGTTAAGTATTTTATTTTTCCCATCAGTACTGAATTTATCAAATAAGCCATTTTTCTGAATGATGATTTTTATGTTCTTCAGAAAAGACAGGTTTCATTTTTTCTACTGTTTTTCCCACTGAACTCTGCTTACATCTTTATTCCCAAATTTTATCCCTAACACAGAAATTTCATTCATTGTAAAATATATACCCCCAATCTTTACTACATCACCTAAACCTTTACTTTTCTCTTTATTTAAAGCCATCCCTATCATCTCTAGACACTTATTTGTGCAAATTATTACTTCTTTTATCCAAATTTTGTTTTCTTCAATTATGTCATCTGCCTATGTTAACAGAACTGGAATTCTTAACTTTTCAGGTGTTATACACCCCACACCTCCTTAATTTTGTAATTTATTTCACATACTATCACATTCATAACTAATGCAAAGAGTATACAACTCACTGGACATACATGTCTTGCACCATTCTGCATAAGTACCTCTTGGCTTAACCAGCCATTTACAAGTATTTTTACTTTACTATTACTATACACAGACATACATAATCTCTAACTTTCTCACGTATGTTGTATACTTTCATTATTACACATAAGATTTCATGTCCAATTGTGTCAAATGCCTTATTAAGGTCTCCTATCATTATTTTCAATTCTTGTTTTCTGTTCATATAATCATCCTCAATTTCTTTAACTATCATTTATAATTCTTAACAACTCTTCCCCTTTATAATATATATATATATATATATATATATATATATATATATATATATATATGCTATCTTCCATAATATTTTCCATTTTAAGTTTCAAATCTCTTTTGTATTTTTTCATAAAAATCTTATCATTATTCAATACTACCAGTCTCCAGCTTTTTAATGGTCTTCTATCTTCCTTCTTCCATATGAATTTAAGTATTCTACTGCATACTTCTTTATATATACAACATTCATTTAGCCAATCACTCAAAATCTTTAAACATTTTTTTTGCTGGTCGCTTAAATTTTTATACATTCCATACCCTATTCCATCTGGTCCTGCAGCTATATTTACTTTACTTGTCCTAACACTTTATCTAGCTCATTTAAAGAAATATCCTTTTCCAACTCTTTCTTCTCTTTTTTTAACTTATTTACTTTCCATGTTTTTTTCACTACCTTCTTTTTTCATTAAACATTTCTTGCACATATTGTACTACACTATTCATAATATTTTCCTGATTTCTTTCTATTTTTCCATTTCTATTTTTTTATTTCTCTCATTACACTACCATCTTCCTATACTTATCTGCTTAAGTAATTTGATACTTTTTTCCTCGTAAAAAATAATGTTGCGTATGTAACAATTCTTATTTTCTTGTAATTTTCTTGATTTCTTTCATATAATTCTTTTTTTTTGTCAAATCTTCTGATACTATAAAATAATCTATTTCAGTTCTACATAAACCCCTTTTCTAAGTCCACAAATTTTTATCCCAAAGTTCTGACTTACCACATCTTACTTCTAACATTTTTCTTATATTTCCTTTCTTTTTACACTTGCCTCTTAAATCACAACTCTCCTGTTGTTATAACATTCATATTTATCACTACATAGTCTAAAGCCGATGAAATAAGCTTTCCTTTCTTTATAATTAGCATAGGCGTATAATGTTATAATTCTATGTACAGGTAATGTGTTCTTTTCATTTTTAATCTATAATGGTTAATCTTCCCATTTTTGCTCATGTTGCACTGAATAACTTTACTCTTTCTACAGAATTCAGCTACTCCAGAACATTTTTGCTAAATTTACACTGAATATATTTACTGTATTTGTACAGAACATAGCTATTCCAGGACATTTCTCATTTCCCACATTATAGACTATCTTTCCTCCCCATTGTTTCTCTGTTTATAATCTTTCATTCGTTAAAAATCTTGTGTCTTCTAATATAATTACATCTACATCACCTGTATTACACCACTAAAAAATTGTTATTCTTACTATATTCTTAATACTATTCACATTTACAGAAAGCACTCTAAAATGTTCATTTCCCCTTTTCCTTAAAATGACGGTTTTGTACCTTTATAGCTAATAACTAGGTTAGCTTTCTTAACAGGCTATTCTAAGCCTAGCTAATTTCCTTACCCCAAGGTGAGAATTAAACACTGTATCTTGTGCCTGAGTCAAACACCTTAACCATTATACCAGGCCCCAATCATTAGATGTACATGTTCTTTTTCTTCCATTTCCTTTATTTTTCTTTTGCGCTTATCTCTCTAAATTTTCTTTTCCTGTCTTTTACCTTTTTATTAATAAAATGCTTCCCTTTTATTACCTCCCAATTTATATCTTCATCACTTATTTCAGAACCTTCTATGTCATCTGTTTCTACTACTTCTAACATTTCTTCTCTTTGTTCTTTTTCTTCTTTTTCCTTAGTCTTATTTTCATTTTGCATTCCATCCATAAATATCCAATTTTGTTACAATGTTTAACATTTCAGTTCACATTTTTTGCATCATGTCCTATTTCCCCACAAAATATAACACTCCCTTTTGTCCTTTTCCACAAAAACATGTTTTGGGCTGCCCCCAGTATTTTACAACACCCCTATTCCCCTCCACATTTATCATGCTTGGTATATATATATTTTTTTCTCTCTGGATTTTTAACACAATATTACAATCACAGCCACAAGTCCATAAACCACTTTTGTCAACCATTTGCAATGTCCAGTACTTTTTTAAAGTTTTCAAATGTCCTTTCAAAGTCTCCCTTCCTACCTCTGTTCAAAACTGTACATGCACTGTCTTGTTTTCCTGTTAAATGCTTTTATCACATAAAGATTCCATGAGTTAGTCTTTCTTTCTTCAGATTCTCTAAGAAAATTTTCCATTGAAAAAACAGCCTCAAATATAATGTCACAAAATGTCTCTGTTAATAAAAATAAATGCCCTTACCTCATGTTCTTTTACACCCAAAGGAGTTATTAAATTGTCCCACACTTCATACCTGCCCATTTCTTTGTCTTCTTTACTTTGATTCCTTACCAAGTACCTCCATTTCTGCTACTCAACTTTAGCCTTCATTTACTTTCTCTGCACATGCTTTCTTTTCCATCTCACCACTATTCTTCAGGATTGTCTCTGCATCCTCCTTTTGCATTCTCTTCATAATGTCCCCCCCTCAGGAAACTACTTTTTCATTTTATGGTTCACTCTGCACTGTCATTTCTTTAAGTAAATCATCCCACAACCCTCCCAGCTGGAGGAATATTATTATACATCCATCATTTGCTGACTCATCTCCATCAAATAGGTTTCTCAGAAACATTTCCTCAGAATCCTGCACACACCACTCTATCATTTCCTTCTCTCTCCATCTGCCTCCCTGTTTTAACAGGCTGCCTCTGTGTCTGGAACAGAAGCAGGACATACTCTTCAAAATGGGTCCCACTCGCAGCAATGACAAGTAGGGGATATTTTTACATGTCCTACTCAAATTTCCTCTAGTGGTGGAAATACCACCTTGGGTCTTCCTTGATAACAAGCCACTAATCCAGTAAACAAAGGATAAATAAAATACAATACAAAAATTAAATATATGCTGCTTGATAGGTGTCATGGATACAGTACTCCACACAGAAGCCACGACTTTTTATGCAAAACACAACATTTCACATTGTCTACATCTCCTCCTACACACCGGAGTACAAACTTCAGTTTAACAGCAGTCGTGTCACTGCACACATGCCTGTATATATACCATAAAGTCAGATTATACTGCATGTAAGCAGGAGCTTGTAACATGTCACTGTAGGATATTTCCTGACTGCTCTTATAGGTCATACCTCCCATATGCAAGTGTAATGTTTTAATTTTGTTTCTCTCTCCCTGCTTCTCTTTGTTGCTATCCTGACTTTTTTTTGCCTTTGTTTCATTTCTCTCCACTTATGATGGCAGCGTTTATACGCATATACCACAGTTGTGACAGTGGCATGAGCCACGTCACCAATCTCCACTGGTCCCAGCTTTCTCCTGCCTCCACTACACCTGGCTCCAGGCTTCCCTCCTAGATAAGTACATTAGGGGCAGGCAGGATGCCTCCCATATGGCCTAGGGTGGTCTCTCATCAAAGGGGAGCACCAATTATTTCCTTTAGCAGCACTACCAAGGGTGTGCAGTTTATTACATACAGAGAGTTGGTGGAGGATTTGATTGACAAGCAGCCACAAGATCAGACAGTGATTACATGGAGAGGGTCTTCATGTGGCTTCAGGAGCTACATGACTTCCTGTCTCTGCCTTAGCCACCTAAGGCATGGCCCAGTCGGGGTTGGCGGTATAGTTAAGGAAGGGTATGTGCCCACTCCGGCTCCCATGTCTCCCATCCTGGTGTTCTCCTTCTGTGCATGTTGCCTCCCACCCCTGCTTGCTGACCATTCAGCCCCATCACCAATGCTCTCCCTTAGGCTGTGTGTCTATAATTCTACTGTCATCCTCTATGTGTATCAGGATCTCCCCTGTGAGACTATCTTCTCTGTTTGGCTGTGAGCCCCTTCTTCTAAACTTCATCCTCTTTCCATCCCTTTTCTTACTCTTAAATCCTTCCTATTTTCAGTCTACAAATAGGGAGCCTGTCCTTGAAAAAAATATATTCCCTTCTTCCCTTTCCACACTATTATCCTTTTGCACCTCCTGTATCAATTGTGCATATTCTTCTGTTTGTTGTAATCCCTTTTCCTACACTTCCACCCATGTTATGTTCAAAAGATAAACTCAAACATGGGTGTAATGTGGCTTACAAGCTATATTTTAGCATAGCTATGTAGTGCATGAGGACAGTCCGCACACTCACAACTTGTTTCTCATCTTTCCTTGCAAGCTAGCCTACCTCCGATTGCAGAACTCTCCCTGTAAACAAGGCATGACATCATTGTTGGCTGTTCTATTTAGTGGTAATATAGGCTGTGAAATTTCACCAAGTTAATTAATTTCTTTTGGACCTCATTGCGGTATGAACCATATCGATGGAAGGCTTAATACAACTGCTCCAGGTATGTTTCTGAATCTCAAGGATCATTTATTGCATCGTTTACAGGTTGACATAGGAGATAAAGTGCTCTTGTATCATGGATCATTTTTAAACAATATTTATTTCTATTTGTCAACAGTGATACCTTACTGTATAAAAATAATACGTTGACAAACAATGTTCTTTGAAATGCAACAGTAAGAAACAGCACCCAAATAAAGGAAAAGGAGTAATTTTACAAGGCTGCAAATACCATTACAGACTTTGCATGCATCTGTTATGGTGATGTGGAATGTCCCAAGTGTCCAATTAAGCTGCTCTTTGCATGGCTGAATGCTTTATTCATTCAGCAGTGCAAAGTACAATGCTGGGATGACTAAACGCAGTATCTGAAGACTGTATTAAGTGTATCATGTAAAGCAGTGCTTGTTAAAACATGGGAAGCAGCACAAAGTATTATAGTGCTAATGCTTCAATAAGCACAGCCTTCTTAACAAATTTCATCTGGTGCACTCGTTTCACTTGAATGCAAATAATACACTACTCATTTGCAGTTTAAGCTTTTCTTAAATAATAATTAATGTTTTACTGCAGAAAAAAAGATGAGCAAGTGGAACAATTATAATGCATTAATGTCTTAATGTTAAACAAGTCCAGTTACTGAGAAGTAATGGCTAAATATAGGCAACAGGAATATTTCACTTTGTTTTACAGGATTACAAATATCAGCTGGTATAACATTTGTAAGTGAATGCTACAATATTGTGGCACATTTTAACCGTAATACTTTGAATATTCCATAATGCTGATAGTTAACTACTGTATTCATTCTAATACTCAAAGTGCATATGGAGGTTGTATTAATTCAGCAATAAAAATTCACACTTTTAAAAGCAACTTTTTCTTTCTTTCTTTTTTATTGATGTATGCCAACCATTTTGCAGGAACTGCAGACATTTTTAGTGTTACGGATCCACAGTTTTGCTTCTGATTTATG